>NC_141553.1:13032500-13332500 GCF_021556685.1 Rattus norvegicus | reverse complement strand
GGACTGGGCAATCTGTATGAGGCAGCACTTAGTGGGAAGACAGGTAACAGGAGCTCTACCACCACGGGTGGGGGATGCTATTCTCACAAGAGTCACTAAGATCTTTAGAGGTGGGTGGTCACAGAGCAAGGATGAGGCCCATGCTTGACTTCTCCCCCAGGTAACCATTTCCTTCTCCATTTCGTCACCATATTTTTGATGCAGCAGTGGCCAAAGTATTTTGGGTACCATGTTGATGAACCTCTATGACTGTGAGCTGAGTAAACCTGTTTTCTTTATAAAGGACTCTCCTTCTGGCCTTTTGATAGATACACAAAACTTACTAAGATGCATTCTAATAGGCACCGAACACCCATTTCTAAACTAAGTCTTAATCCATCACATGCACCCTTTCTGTGATTTCTAGCCCCACCAATGGGGGTTGCCCACTGCCTGACCATGAGGCCTCAAGTCTTCAAATTATTCCCACGCTTCTCTCTTCACCCCCCTACTCTTTGGACCTGGTATCAAGCATGTCACCTTTATCCCAGGAGAATCTATCTTTCCTATAAAATTGTGAAATATGATGTCTTTCGTAAAATGTCTACCGTCGGCCCATGGCTTGGGTGAGTTGTCCTCTCAGCTGATTTGACTGGGGCTTCCTAAAATAACAAGCTGGCCACGAAGTTTGAGTTTCCAGAAGACTGGGCTGCTCACTTCCCAGGGGTGAGAGGAGACGTGTCTATTATGATTGACACCTCCTCCCCTCCCCCACACATGCACACCCACCTCTGTCTCCTACACTTCCTGCATATGCTTTTATCTTCCAGCTGACCTCCAGGTAATGCAAGGTCTCTGCCGATGTTTAGCCTCTGTGTGGTTCCTTTAGCACTCTCGGGTCTGATTTTTTCCCTGCCTTCAAGGGTGATGCCCTCGGTTCAATGCCAAGTCATTTTTGATTCCTTCTGATGGGCTTCCCTTAAAGCACATGGGAGATCCTGGACTCAGGTTCCTGCACCAGGTAGACAAGCACAGCGGCCATTACACAGAGCCTTACAGGTTTCTTGCTCCTCTGTGGCCACCTCTCGCACCGAGTCCTTCCAGGGGGGGGACGGGGGCTTTGTCACCTGCATATCTTTAGCAGTAGAAGGCCATGAGAAGGTTGAGTATTGAGTTTTACTTCAAAGACATTGGTGAAGAAAAGCACCCGCAGATTCCTTCTGGAAGGCTCAATTGTAGGTCTATGAATACTCACCCCTGCCTTGATGTAGATGGGGACAAACACCCACCCAAGAACCAGCACCATAAGCAGGGCCTGCAAGAGACGGAGGAGAGAACGTAAAGAGGCCCTGCTCGTGAGCCATGGACCATGGGGTGGAAAAGCAGCAGTAAGAAGCCATTTTGTTAAATCTTGTCCCACTGAAACAGTTGAGGTCTTCAGACAGCTATCATGTCCTTTCCTCTGTGCTTGTGACTCACAGGCCAACACTTTCTCAGACATAGGATGAGACCCGAGACGTGAGACAAAAGAGTCAGACAACATGGCAGACTGGGCCCACGTGGGCCACTGGAAAGCTATCACAAAACATTGCCCTTGGAGGGCAGGCAGTGAGCACGAGATTCTGGAATGGATAAAGCAGCCAAAAGGACATTTCAAGCTCTATGAACATTCTTGATGGGGAGGTTAATCCTAACTCCTCAGACAAAGCAATAGCAGATACAACCAAACATCAACATGTGTGTTTGCAGGTTCTTGACAGGTGTGGCCCTGTTGCTTCAACAGCAAGTGGGGCGGCTACTTTAGGCAGTTGTCCTTATCTTATAGAAGTGGAAACCACACCTCACAGAGATTAGGCAAGCACAGAGACACAATTCGTACCCAAGGGGCCATCTGAACGTGACTCTAGAGGTAAAGTCTGTGGCGCTATCAGAATCAAACTCTGGCCAAAGGGCACACCTGGAGGCTGGGTATACACAGGAGGCTCTCGTGCTACTACTGTAAAATGAGAATAAATACATAACAAGGGCAGAGCAAAGGTATTCGTGATGAATCTTAGTCATTCCTAAGTCCACCCAGGGATGGTCTGTCTAAACTCTGACCATGGTCTGACTTTCTCCTACACTGATGTCTTCCTCTCACCTTATGCACACACACTACATGAGAAAATATTGGGGGGGGGGTGAAGAGATAAGATCAAGCTCCTAATAGCATGTGTCAAGTCCTCTACACTCTCTGTGATTGTCCTCCCAAAGGATCCCTATGCACAATATGTACAATGTTCTCCCAGTGGATTCTACACTACAGAGTTCATTTGGAAGCTTCTCACAAGGGGTAACCACTGCTTTTGTATTTTATGTAGTTGATGGCTAGAAATACAGGTTCTAGGAAGGAGAGAGAAAACTGAGATTACAATTGGTCAATGGGGAAATGATAATGACCGTTGAGTCTTAGCATGTCTCTTCAGAAGGATGGTCACAGGGTCAGTCATGATGTGGTCAATGTTCTAGGGATTCTTTTTTTTTCTTTAACGATTTATTTATTTAATATATATGAGTGCACTGTAGCTATCTTCAGACACACCAGAAGAGGGCATCAGATCTCATTACAGATGGTTGTGAGCCACCATGTGGTTACTGGGATTTGATCTCAGGACCTCTGGAAGAGCAGTCAGTGCCATCACTCCAGCCCAATAAATAAGAATTTTTAAAGTATAAACTTCAAGCAACAAAACCCAAGATATCCTTTGTACCTGCAGCCATAGTTCCTGACCTCCTTACTTCAAGCCTGGGGAGCCGTAAGCCAAAGGGGGAAATAGACAGGACCTCGTCCCTAAATGCATCTCATATTTTATTTTTGAGATATGGTCTTACTATGTAGCCTTGGCTGGCCTGAAACTAGCTATGTAGAGCAGGTTAGCCATGAACTCAGAAATCCACCTGCCTCTGCCTCCACATCCAGTCACAACTACTTTTGGCTTGCAGCAGGAAAGGGAAAACTCTATTGAATGGTCTAGAGACCCAAGGGGAAAAGGAGACTAACATAAAGGGAAGCAGAAAGAAAATCAAAGAGGCGCACATCCTACACACGCCTTTTGGAATACCTAGAATACGAGTTTGATTGAAATAACTTTGTCTGGACTTGGTTTAAAGGAGAACCTTGCCCCACACCACTCACATTCCATTCCACCGCTGCAATAGCAATTCCTGAGGCAGCTCCCGTCCCAGCCAAGCCCACGAAGTGGTTGCTGCCGATGTTACTGGCAAAGAGAGAGGCGCCCATCTGAAACGCAACCAGAGATTGCGGCTGGAGTTAAAAAGACCCAAAGCAGCCTTATTGATGAGAGATCGCAATTGGTGCTTTGTGGTCACAGGTGGTCTGTTTTGGAGGAAGTCCCATGAGCTGGTTAGAAGGATGTATATTCTTTATTGTTTGGGTGGACCGTCTAGAGATATTGCATGTCATGAATTCTGATGTCGTTGAACTGCAGTTTCCAGGTGATTGGCTTATTGGTGAGGGTGCATTCTTGAATGACACAGAACAAGTCTAAGACCTCTGCAGCACGATAGCCTGAGGAATAGTACTTAAGGCTTTTGACTGGGTAACTTGCCTTGCAACCACAAGAGTGGTAATATTTTGAAAGGCAACCATACTTATTGGTTTTACTATTGTCTGTGTTGTTGAATATTACACAGCATGCGTGGTCTAATAGATTTACAATTTTCTTATCAGACAAGCTTATTGAACACTTCCTTATGGGTGCTTTGACTGTTCTGTAAGTGGTCTATGAAATGAACCTGTCTTTGGCCAAAGCTGCTAGTATTCTTATCGGATTTTGCAACTTAGATCAGTCTTAAGGATTTCATGCTCCAGAATGAGGGACTTCCTCTCCAACCTTTGTCACAGGCCATTTTATTCCTCTATCTCTATGTAGTTCTGCCTGCTGTTTTTTTTAAAGATTTATTTATTTTATGTATATAAGTACACTGTAGCTGTCTTCAGACACACACATCAGATCTCATTACAGATGGTTGGGAGCCCCATGTGGGATTTGAACTCAGGACCTCTGGAAGAGCAGTCAGTGCTCTTAACCACTGAGCCATCTCTCCAGCCCCTGTCTGCTGTTCTTAAGACTCAATAGTCAAGAGAGGTCTGATCCATTACATCAAACCATCCCTGATCAAATACAGAGTTGTGGATCCCAGGGCCAACTGATCCATCTACAGCACAACTCTTGCAACTAAGGCTCGGAGATTCATGCTGAAGAAGGACTGGAAGATTGTAAGAGCTAGAGGAACAGGAAGTGTTCTATGAATATATAACTCTTAGAAATGTCAGAGAACCTACACCTATGGAATCTCACCAACAGGGCCTCCTGAACACGACCTGAACAAGGGCAACACCAACAGTCATGCTATTGTGGGAGAAGGAAACCTCATGAGGCCTTAAGCCTGGATGAAGAACTACAGGTAACTAACGGATGTTGAGAACTGGAGAACAGTCCTTCCCCATGATGACCATGCCAACTGGTCATCCAATTGCAAACAACCAACTCTGAAAGCATACGTACATGTAAACATTCTATAGACGGAGCAGATTTGATTTCCCGCTCTATTATTTATCTCCAGCAATCTCCGGCTCACTTACCGGCCACCAGGATACGTCCCGACCAGCCAGGAAGAAGCCTCCGACAGTGCCTCTGTTGCTTCTCACCATTGACTGTATAGGAAGGAAGAAAAAGGTGAGGGTTAAAGAGAGCAGGTGCACCTCAGCGCTCCAGCCACACCGGCCAGGGTGTGAGCAGTAGTGAGTTTCCAGTGCTCTCCCAGGAGACATTCTCCAGAGGCTGCTGCTTGGACGGCTTTTCAGTGGGGTTCAAGGACCAGGAGGGGTTTAAGAAACCATCCCCCCGGGGCTGGAGAGATGGCTCAGTGGTTAAGAGCACTGACTGTTCTTCCCAAGGTCCTGAGTTCAGTTCCCAGCAACCACCTGGTGGCTCACAATCATCTGTAATGAGATCTGATGTCCTCTTCTGGTGTGCATGAAGACAGCTACAGTGTACTTATATATAATAAATAAATAAATCTTAAAAAAAAAGAAAAGAAACTATCCTCTCTGAAAAGCAGCTGTTTGCTGTCAGCCGTGGAAACAATAGGAGGTGCATTGTGCTGTGTTGGGTGAAAATTTGCAGCATGGAATTTGATACTGAAAACGAACAGAGAGGACACAAATGATTCAAGCGGCCGACTCACCAAGCCGGAAGTTCAAACGATACACAGAAATAAAGAAAACTCGATAATGCGTTTTTGTCAAGTGCTGGGGATGCAAATGGACTCTGTCATTTTTGATCCCCCCTCCATTCAAATAATTGTGTTGCCTTAGGAAGGAGCCTACTTGTCACTACCACCTACCAGAAAATGTTCCAGATAGAAAGGCGATGACGTCACCATCAACCTATCCCTGTCTCAGCTTATCGCGACACACCTCCTCCACCCGAAGACACTGTCCCCTGAGCCAGGTGCCCACCCAAAAGCCAGCGTGCTTCCCACATACCCACAGCCCCACAGCCAGCACCACTAGGAAGTAGATGACGATGACTGAGATGTCAGCCGCATTCTGAATGCGCTCTGACACCTCAGGAGGCTCCTCGGTCCGAGGCGCGGTGCTGGGACTTAGTGTGCTAGCCATGGTTTCAGGAGGTTCTGGTCCCTTCCTGAGGATGAGTCCTGTCTTTATGCAGACACTGGATTAATGATCAACCCCCAGGCAAATGGAGCAAGGTGTCAGGGCTGATCTTGGACGCATGGACCTTAAACCTCTGCTGTGTGTTCAAGCTTCGGGACCTTGGCCTTGTTCTTGGTAGTGGGTAAGAGTGAGGGATAAAAATCAGACATGGAGGGGGGATTAGAAGTGGTGTGCAGAGTGCTCATGGATGGGAAAGACAGCACACTCAAGACTAGACAGGTTCAGCTGCACACTAGGGAGAGAGAAAGGGAGAGAGGGGAAGAAGCAAAGGGCAGAACAGAGCGAGCATTGGGGCCAAGGCTCCTTACAAAACATTCTCTATGGTAAAAAAAAGGCTATCTCTTAAAAGTAAGGTTAATTCTTTATTTTAAGGTTTCCACAGTACTGTATTTCTCTGGGACTTATCATTTGAATGAAATTTATATGATAGTTCAAGACCATGGTTTTGTGGAGTTCTGATCAAAGAAATCGGGCTCCAACACTCCTTCTGGGAACACCTTTTATATATGTAGGGACATTCATTGGGCAGGTCCCATGCTCAAAAGGAGCAGAGGAACATAGGCTGTAATAGGGCTTTTTAACTACGTCACCCTCCATACATGGTGATTTATAATTTCATTAGTTATTTTTAAGCCCCAGTGTGTGATTCGTACCAACAAAATGGCCTGGGTGTAGGACGAGAGGGCTATTGGGCAATCTAGCAACGTCTCACATAAGCATTTTGGCAGGGACCAAGTCACTTGGCAACTGTATTTTCCTTCTTTCAAGGTCTCTGGAAAGGCTTCCTAAACAAGGAGGAGGTTTACAGAAAAGATGGGAGTCAAGTTTGCGGACATTGTTCCGTCGGTGTGGCCGTTTCCTGGTTTTCTTTTCCTTTGCTGTTCAAGGAGCCCCACCAGAGTCCTTTCTTCAGTGGCCTAAGAACATCATCCTGACTTGGGGCTACTGTTTCAACGGCATTTCACATGGGTATTTTCCTTCAACAGAGGCCTCAATAAGGACGAAACAGACTTCTTGACCAAGGGAACCGCTTGGGGAAGAATCGAACAAGTCCCTAATATTAATATCCGGACACTTTTCAGAATCTCGAATCTTTCACAAGTTGAAAACCACCCCTCCAGATGGTCTAACTGGGCTCTAACCATTCCAAGCCTGAATGGGGGCATCCAAAACTTTCTTGGTCTATGACTTATTCTTAATTATTGTGAGCAGCTGTTGCTCAAGTTTAATTTATGGATAGGCAGGAATCCAAAGACGGTATTGGCTGTCTGGGTTAATGATATGGGCCGAGGAAATAAGAATCCTCTCTTGTGAGAGAGCTCAGGACTTTGGTTCAAATTTCAAAACAGATTTGTGTGTTTGTAGTTGACTATGTTCATTGAACATATGTGGTTGAATATATATATACATGTATATATACATATATATTCAAAGCATATATACACAAATCATACACATACATACAAACATACATACATACATACATACATACATACATACATGCGTCCAGAGCACAAATGTCCTTGAACTCACAGATAAGCACCAGGAAAATCAAGAATGTTGTACACACAGGATCATCTCTTCAACAAGATGTATAACCTGCTTTCCTGACCGTAAGGCTAGGAATGGAGGTGGTTAACAGCCTGGTGATCTGTGCTGTCTACAGGGCCAGGCCATAACAAACTCTCACGCGCAGGACTGGAGATGGCTAATGGTCTAGATGACCTTTTCATTATCTGTGCAGCCAGGGTCTCCCCCTAAGTACCCAAACCAGTACAGAGGTGGCTCATATCCCGAATCCCCTCTCCACTGTCAGTGCGGGTGACACCACACCAGATCATCCCCTAAGCCCTTAAGAAATGCATGTAGCTTATCTCTACAACACATCCTCATCAAGGAGGCAGCATGTACTTTGATAAGCGTACATGTTTATTATAACTATGCCTCCTTGTTTAAGGGGGATTGTGTTACATCAGGAAACCTCCCCTCTTCCCCAAGTATTTTTGCATTTTTATTGAATATTTTATGTATTTACATTTCAAGTGTTATCCCCTTTCACAGTTCCCCCCTTTCCTACCCCCTTTCCTCCTTGTATGAGAATGTTCCCCCACCTACTCACCCACCCCCATCTCACCACCCTGGCATTCCCCTACACTGGGGAAATGAGCCTTCACAGGACCAGGGGCGTCTCCTCCTATTGATGCTAGAAAATTCCATCCTCTGCTACATATGCGGCTAGGGCCATGGGTCCCCCATGTGTACTCTTTGGTTGGTGGTTTAGTCCCTGGGAGCTCTAGGGGGCTCTAGCTGGTTGATATTGTTCTTCCTATGGGGTTTCAACCCCCTTCAGCTCCTTTAGTCCTTTCTCTAATTTCCTTGGGGTCCCCGTGCTCAGTCCAATGGTTAGCTGCAAGCATCCTCATCTGTACTGATAAGGATGACAACTCTCTCAGGAGACAGCTATAACAGGCTCCTGTCAGCAAGTACTTCTTGGCACCAGCAATAGTGATTGAGTTTGGTGGCTGCATATGGGATGGATCCCCAGGTAGGGAAGTCTCTGGATGGTCTTTCCTTTAGTCACTGCTCCACTCTTTGTCCCTGTATTTCCTCCTGTGAGTATTTTGTTTCCCATTCTAAGAAGGACTGAAGCATCCACATTTTGACTTTCCTTCTTCTTGAGCTTCATGTGGTCTATGAATTGTATCTTGGATACTTTGAGCTTTTGAGCTAATATCCGCTTGTCAGTGAGTGCATACCATGTGTGTTCTTTTGTAAATGGGTTACCTCACTCAGGATGATATTTTCAAGGTCCATCCCTTTTCCTATGAATTTCACAAAGTCATTGTTTTTAATAGCTAAGTAGTACTCCATTGTGCAGATGCACCACATTTTCCGTATCCATTCCTCTGTTAAAGGACATCTGGGTTCTTTCCAGCTTCTGGCTATTATAAATAAGGTTGCTTTGAACATAGTGGAGCATGTGTCTTTGTTGTATGTTGGAGCATCTTTTGGGTATATGCCCAGGAGTGGTATAGCTAGGTCCTCAGATAGTACTATGTCCAATTTTCTGAGGAACCACCAGGCTGATTTCCAAAGTAATTGTACTAGCTTGCAATTCCACTGACAATGGAGGAGTGTTTCTCTTTCTCCACAGTCTCACCAACATCTGCTGTCACCTGAGTTTTTGATCTTAGCCGTTCTGACTAGTGTGAGGTGGTTCTCCGGGTTGTTTTGATTTGCATTTCTCTAATGACTAAGGATTTTGAACATTTCTTTAGGAACTTCTCAGCCATTTGATATTCCTCAGCTGAGAATTCTTTGTTTAGCTCTGTACTCCATTTTTAATAGGGTTATTTGACTCTCTGGAGTCGAACTTCTTGAGTTCCTTGTATGTATTGGATATTAGTCCTCTATTGGATGTAGGATTGGTAAAGATCTTTCCCAATCTGTTGGTTGCTGTTTTGTCCTATTGACAGTGCAATTTTACGAGGTGCCATTTCTCAAATCTTGGTTTTAGAGCATAAGACATTGGGTTCTGTTCAGGAAATTTTACCCTATGCCTATGTGTTTGAGGCTCTTCCACACGTTCTCTTCTATTAGTTTCAGTGTATCTGATTTTATGTGGAGGCCCTTGATCCACGTGAACTTGAGCTTTGTACAAGGAGATAAGAATGGATCGATTAGCATTCTTCTACATGCTGATCGCCAATTGAACCAGCACCATTCACTGAAAATGCTGTCTTTTTCTTCCATTGGACGATTTTAGCTCTTTTGTCAAAGATCGAGTGACCATAGGTGTGTGGGTTCATTTCTGGGTCTTAAATTCTATTCCATTGATCTATTTGTCTGTTTCTGTACCAATACTATGCAGTTTTTATCACCGTTGCTCTGTAATACTGCCTGAGGTCAGGGATGGTGATTCCCCCAGAAGTTCTTTTATTGTTGAGAATAGTTTTTGATATCCTGGGGTTTTTTTTTTTGTTATTCAAAATAAATTTGCAAATTGCTCTTTCTAACTCTATGAAGAATTGAGTTGGAACTTTGATGGGGATTGCATTGAATCTGTAGATTGCTTTTGGCAAGATGGTCATTTTTAGTATATTAATCCATGAGCATGGGAGTTCTTTCCATCTTCTGAGATCTTCAATTTCTTTCTTCAGAGACTTGAAGTTCTCATCATACATATCTTTCACTTGCTTGGTTAGAGTCATACTGAGGAATTTTATATTATTTGTGACTATTGTGAAGGGTGTTGTTTCCCTAATTTCTTTCTCAGCCTGTTTATCCTTTGAGTAGAGGGAAGGTTACTGATTTGTTTGAGTTAATTTTATATCCGGTCACTTTGCTGAAGTTGTTTATCAGGTTTAGGAGCTCTCTGGTGTGGGGTTGGGGATTTAGCTCAGTGGTAGAGCGCTTGCCTAGCAAGCGCAAGGCCCTGGGTTTGGTCCCCAGCTCCGAAAAAAAAAAAAAAAAAAAAAAAAAAAAAAAAAAAAAAAAAAGGAAAGGAGCTCTCTGGTGGAAATTTTGGAGTCATCTGCAAATAGTGATATTTTGACTTCTTTTCCAATTTCTATTCCTTTGACCTATTTTTGTTGTCTAATTGCTCTGGCTAGGACTTCAAGTACTATATTGAATAGGTAGCGAGAGAGTGGGCAGCCCTGTCTAGTCCCTGATTTTAGTGGGATTGCTTCAAGTTTCTCCCCATCTAGTTTGATGTTGGCTGCTGGTTTGCTGTATAATGCTTTTACTATGTTTAGGTATGGGCCTTGAATTCCTGATCTTTCAAGACTTTTATAATGAAGGGGTGTTGAATTTTGTCAAATGATTTCTCAACATCTAATGAGATGATCATGAGTTTTTTTTCTTTGAGTTTGTTTATATAGTGGATTATGTTGATGGATTTCCATATATTAAACCATCTCTGCATCACAAGAATGAAGCCTACTTAATCATGGTGGACTATCATTTTGGTGTGTTCTTGGATTTGGTTTGTGAGAATTTTATTGAGTATTTTTGCATCGATATTCATAGAGGAAGTTGGTCTGAAGTTCTCTTTCTTTGTAGGGTCTTTGTGTGGTTTAGGTATAAGTATAATTGTAGCTTTAAAGAATGAATTAGGACGTGATCCTTCTGTTTCTATTTTTGGGAATCGTTTGAAAAGTATTGGTATGAGGTCTTCTTTGAAGGTTTGATAGAATTCTGCACTAAACCATTTGGTCCAGGTTTGTTTGTTTTTTTTTGGGGGGGGTTGGGAGACTTTTGATGGTTGCTTATATTTCCTTAGGGGTTATGGGACAGTTTAGATGGTTTAGCTGATCCTGATTTAACTTTGGTACCTGGTGTCTGTCTGAAAAAATTGTCCACCTCATCCAGGTTTTCCAGTTTTGTTGCATTAGGCTTTTGTAGTAGGATCTGATAATTTTTTGAATTCAGTTTCTGTTGTTATGCCTTCATTTTCATTTCTGATTTTGTTAATGTGGATACTGTCTCTGTGCCCTCTGATTAGTCAGGCTAAGAGTTTATCTATCTTGTTGATTTTTTTCAACGAACTAGCCCCTGGTTTTGTTGATCCCTTGTACTTGGTTGATTTTTAGCCCTGAGTTTGATTGTTTCTGGCCATCTACTCCTCTTGGGTGAATTTGCTTCTTTTTCTTCTAGAGCTTTCAGGTGTGCTGTCAAGATGCTAGTGTCTGCTCTCTCTAGTTTCTTTTTGGAGGCACCCAGAGCTATGAGTTTTCCTCTCAGCACTGCTTCCATTGTGTCCCTTAACTTTGGGTATGTTGTGCCTTCATTTTCATTAATTCTAAAAAGTCTTTAATTTCTTTATTTCTTCCTTGACCAAGTCATCATTGAGTAGAGCGTTGTTCAGCTTCCATATGTACGTGGGCTTTCTGTTGTTTTTGTTGTTAGTGAAGACCAGCCTTAGTCCGCAGTGATCTGATAGGATGCATGGCATTATTTCAATCTTCTTGTATCTGTTGAGGCCCATTTTGTGTCCGATTATATGGTCAATTTTGGAGAAGGTACCATGAGGTGCTAAGTAGAAAGTATATTCTTTTGTTTTAGGATGAAATGGTCTATAGTTATCCAGTAAGTCCATTTCGTTCATAACTTCTGTTAGTTTTACTGTGTCTTTGTTTATTTTCTGTTTCAATGATCTGTCCACTGATTAAAGTGGGGTGTTTGAGTCTCCCACTATTATTGTGTGTGTTGCAATGTATGTTTTGAGCTTTAGTAAAGTTTCCTTTATGAGTGTGGGTGCCCTTGCATTTGTAGCTTAGATGTTCAGAATTGAGTGTTCATCTTGGTAGATTTTTGCTTTGATGAGTATGAAGTGTCCTTCCTTATCTTTTTTGATAATGATTGGTTGAAAGTCGATTTTATTTGATATTAGAATGGCTACTCTAGCTTGTTCCTTGGGACCAATTGCTTAGAAAAATATTTTTCAGCCTTTTACTCTGAGGTAGTGTCTGCCTTTGTCACTAAAGTGAGTTTCCTGCATGCAGCAAAATACTGGGTCCTTTTTACATACCCAGTCAGTCTATGTCTTTTTTGGGAGGGGAATTAAATCCATTGATGTTAAGAGATATTAAGGAATAATGATTGTTGTTTCCTGCCATTTTTGTTGTTAGAAGTGGAATTATGTTTGTGTGGCTATCTTCTTTTGGGCTTATTGAAAGAAGTTTACTTTCTTACTTTTTCTAGGGTATAGTTTCCCTCCTTGTGTTGGAGTTTTCCATCTATTTTCCTTTTTAGGGCTGTGTTTGTGGAAAAATATTGTGTAAATTTGTTTTTTTTCATGGAATATCTTGGTTTCTCCATCTATGTTAATTGAGAGTTTTGCTGGATATAGTAGCCTGGGCTGGCACTTGTGTTCTCTTAGGGTCTGAATGACATCTGCCCAGGATCTTCTGGCTTTCACAGTCTCTATTGAGAATTCTAGTATAATTGTGATAGGTCTGCCTTTATATATTACTTGACCTTTTCCCCTTACTGTTTTTAATATTCTTTCTTTGTTTTGTGTATTTGATGTTTTGACTATTATTTAATGCAAGGAATTTCTTTTCTGGTCCAATCTATTTGGAGTTTTGTAGGCTTCTTGTATGTTTATGGGCATCTCTTTCTTTAGGTTAGGGAAGTTTTCTTTTACAAATTTGTTGAAGACATTTACTGGTCCTTTAAGTTGGGAATCTTCACTCTCTTCTATACCTATCATCCTTAGTTTTGATTTTCTCATTGTGTCTTGGATTTCCTGGATGTTTTGGGTTAGGAGCTTTTTGCATTTTGCATTTTCCTTGACTGTTGTATTAATGTTTTCTGTGGTATCTTCTGCCCTTGAGATTCTCTCTTCTATCTCTTGTATTCTCATGGTGATGCTTGTACCTATGACTCTTGGTCTCTTTCCTAGGTTTTCTATCTCCAGGGTTGTCTCTCTTTGTGATTTCTTTATTGTTTCTATTCCTATTTTTTGAACCTGGATGGTTTTGTTCAACTCCTTCACTGGTTTGGTTGTGTTTTCTTGTAAAAATCCTTTAAGGGATTTTTGTGTTTCCTCTTTAAGGGCTTCTACTTGTTTACCTGTGTTCTCCTGTATTTTTTAAGGGAGTTATTTGTGTACTTCTGAAAGCCCTCTATCATCATCGTGAGATGTGACTTTAAATCCAAGTCTTGCTCTTCCAGTGTGATGGGGTATCCAGGGTTTGCTGTGGTGGGAGAACTGGGTTCTGATGTTGCCAAGTAGCCTTGGTTTCTGTTGCTTAAGGTTCTTGCGTTTGCCTCTTGCCATCTGGTTATCTCTGATGTTAGTTGGTCTTGCTGATTCTGACTGGAGCCTCCTGTGGGCCTGTGAGCCTGTGATCTTGGGAATGAGAGCACTCCTGGGAGTCCAACTCTCTCTAAGCAGGATTTGGCTATTGAGGGCTGTGCGACAGCCTTAGCTCTGGGTGCAGATGAAGACCGGAAGCTCCTCCCAAGTTTTACTATACTTAAATATATCTAAAGTAAGCTGCCCCGGGTCATACTCTAGAAATTTGAACCAACACAGGCTACTTAATCATGTTGAGGTAGATCTTTTTGCAACATGCAGATCATTACTCTGCTGGACCTAGCATTTGAAGACAACCCTACATATACATATAAATATATAGAAAGCATATATATGACATATAGAAACCCTTCCCTAGCTAGAGAAAGACATGTGGTGACATCCTGGCTTAACTGAGTGAAAGCAGATGGCCTGTGAAATCACAAGAGGGGATCAATCAGTATTGACATCCAAAAGTTACACTTCCTAACCAAGAAATGTAAAGGCATATCAATGGAAACCTTTTATCACAAGTTCAAACAGCAAGGGGCATTCTCTGCCAATGCCATGGGGAAGGCAGCATCCAGGGAGACATGGCGGAGCTGAGAATTTTATATCTTCATCCACAGGAAGCCAGGAGAAGACTGCAGGAAGCTAGGAAAAGGACACAGCAAGAGACAAAGGCAAGGGGTGACAGCCCATTGGGATGGAAAGATTAACAAGTAAAATTGTTCATGTGGTGGTCTGGATAGGTTTGATCCCCATAGAATCATGGGTGTCAATGCTTGACCATAAGGAGAAGCACTACTAGGAGGTGTGGCCTTCTCGGGGTAGGTGTGGCCTTGTTGGGGGAAGTATGTCACTGCATAGGTGAGCTTTTAGTCCCATCCCCAAGCTCCACATGCCACATCAAGTATGGATCCAGAGTCTCCTCCTGGCTGCCTTCAGATCAAGATGTAGACTCTGTTCCACCAGCACCATGTCTTTCTGTACCATGCCATGCTTCCCACCATGATGATAATGGACTGACCCTCTGAACCTGTAAGCCATCTCTAACTAAATATTTTCCTTTCTACGAGTTGCCTTAGTCACGTGGTCTCTTCACAGCCATGAAACCCTAACTAAGACAGTTTCGTTACTCCACAGGTAGTTGATGCAGCTTCCAGAGTTTCTAGGGGAAGGATGTGGAAGTCCAGGGTCTTTGTCAGTGAAAGAACTGTTCTTCACATCCACTTTGAGTCCTCCATGACATCTAATGGGTTGAATCTTTCTTTCCCATCATTTGATACCTAGCCATCTGTGGTGGTTTGAATAGCTTGGCCCAGAAAGTAGCACTACGAGGAGGTGTGGCCTTGTTGGAGGAAGTGTGTCACTGTGGGGGTGGGCTTTGAGACCCTCTTTCTAGCTGCCTGAAAACAGTCTACTCCTGGCTTCCTGTGGATGAAGGTGTAGAACTCAGCTCCTCCTGCACCAGGCCTGCCTGGATGCTGCCATGTTCCTGCCTTGATGATGATGGACTGAGGCTCTGAACCTGTAAGCCTGCCCCAATCAAAAGTCCTTTATAATAGTTCTTAGTTGTGGTGTTTCTCCACAGCCATGGAAACCCTAACTAAGACGCCATCCTTGAAGAAGATCTAATCCACAGAAGATTTATAAGCTCTATTCGGAGTTTTTCATTCTCTGTTTACATCCTCACCATCTGGGACCTGAACCTTGTCTTTCTTTCATGACTGTCTCACAAAACTAGAGGTTAGTCTCTGCTAACCATATGAGAAACATTACATACATGTACATTATATATACACATATATTTGCATGTATTTGTGCATGTGTATATATATAATGTATATGATGTGTGTGGTGTATACATATGTGATGGATATGATGTATGTGTGTATGTTGATGTATATGTATATGTGTATATATATATATATTGTGTGTGTATATGTACATGCACATATGATAGTCCAAGAAGAGCCCATACCTCCTGAACCTTCCTCTCCCCCTTTACATCAATTAGCCCATAGCGTCCCATTATGAAGTCAAGCTCCCAAGCTCCAACCATTGGATTAAGATACAGTCACCACCTACCCGAGAGAGGAAGACTATCTTAACTGCGCAGATTACTTGCCTGCTTAGGGTTCTGGGACATGCTATTTGCAAAATGAGGTTGCCTTCCGAGTTACTTTTGCTTTGTTTGTGTCACTGAGACACTCTTTTAGGGTTCATCTCAGATTCCTAATCTATCTAGGAGAGCGTTTTGACTTCCTCCCACTTCCCATTGTAGATGGTCCCCTGGGCCCAGGATAGAAAGTTTCTCGACAGTATGGAGAGGGCCCAAGGAAATACCATAGTGTCCAAGATACCTTTTGCCAGAACACCAAAGCATGAAATGCAAAAAAAAAAAAAAAAAAAAAAAAAAAATTCTCCCTGGGGACTGTGTTATCCTGGAGGTTGGGTGAGAGAGTGTGAATTAGATGTGTAGCTGTTGTGAAATGTGTGTGTAGTCTATGGATTCGTGGGTGTCCTTGATGAGTTCTGAGTGCTAAGAAGTACCTAACACAGAACACTGGTCCAAGAAACTAGTCAGAGAAAGAGGAAGCATTCGAAACCTCCATTATGGGTGGCTGAGATTCTTGTCAGTTACTGGAGTGCGAGAAACTTCTATTACGTGGGGTTAAACTGGTAGGTTACACTTATGAAGCCAGGATGGGAACCGATTATCTAAAAAGACCAAAGAAACGGATCCCTCAGAGGCCTGCCCACTGCCATTTGATGCAGCGGGGCAAATGACACCCTGAGGCCAGTATCAAGAGCCAGTATGATGTGGAAGTCTGTGGTAGAGAGATGGGAGAGAAAGAGAAGCTGAATGGTTTGGGTACTGTGAAGACAGGCAGAACTGGACACATAAAGGTAGATTTGAATATCCTTCCCTACACCTGAGGCAGTGGTGAAGTCCTGGCCTGTGCTGCCACTGGGGGCCACGTCTGGGTCTGTAGCTATTTAGCTGCAGGATGTCTGTGGCTTATATAGCTACCAAAGGCCATGCAGATGTCCCTGCTCTGGAAACATGTTGATGGGCAAGAACTGAGCAGAGCTGGCCCTGCCCCTCGCCACTGCAGCATTCAGGAGAGCTGGCCCCATCCCTCATCAGCTGTAGCACTCAGGAGAGCCCTGCATCTCACCTAGATAGCACAGTACGGCTGGTCCTGGTGGTGGAAGCATGGTGAGTGAGCCATCCCCAAGGAGTATGGGAGAGCTGGCCCGTAACTCATCTCATGTGGGGTGGGATGGGCCCTAGAGAGGTGCACTCCCTCTTCCCTTGCCTGGATGCACAGTAGAGCTGGCCCTGATGTTGAAGGAGGCGGGGAGATGAGAGCAGGAGCTGGCCTGGCCCCTCACCAGCTGCCGCACTTGGGAGAGCATTTTGACACTTCCATGGAGCAGAGCAATAGAGCCCCATACAGGTAACCTAGCCCCAAGGGCACGAGAGTGGGAGGAGCCTGTTCCTTGCTGGCTGTGGAGTTGGGTGAGCCAGCTGGTGCAGGGCTGGAGAGCTCCCTCTAGTGGCGCGAGTGCAGGAGAGCTGGGGTGAGGACCAACTCAGCTACCAGCAGGCAGCTGATGTAGACCCAGGGTTTTGAGTTGGCCCAGCCCAATGTCTACCTCCTCTATGAACTGCTGGAGCGCATGAAAGTCCTGCAGATTCAAAGCTGCAGCGTCTCTATGACACACGGTAAACAACAGAATTGTCTGTGAAGAGTCCTGGTGGGGATCCAGTATTGATAGTGTGGCAGATGCCAGAGGCCTCAAACCAGACCAATGACTCATCGCAATGACGATTTGCAAGCAAAACTGTGCAGACAAAAGGGTATCCTGAGCGACATAGTATAGTTTCCATGACAATTTTTTTTATGTTTTGTTTTATTTTTTTTTAACTTTATGTCTTTAGGGGTTGGGGATTTAGCTCAGAGGTAGAGCAAGGTCCTGGGTTCGGTCCCCAGCTCTCTGGAAAAGAAAAAAAAAAAGAAAAAAAAAGAAAATTTATGTCTTTAAATTTTCTTTTGGGAGGAGGATAGAGGCGTGGGTTTGGAGTGCATGATGTGAAGCTCACAATAAAAAACAATTAAAAGTTTTTTCTTTTTAAAGAAGAGATGTGGAAAGATATTCTGTACTCATCAATGGAGAAATACACATAGAGGGTGTTGTGATTCTAAACATGTATGCACCAGACAAGGGCACCCAGCTTCATAAAAGAAACACCACTGCCGCTAAATTCACATTTTGGACCTCACACCATTCTGACAGGTAACATCAGTCTGTTATGTCCACACACAGGAAGGCCACACAGTCAAAAGCTAAATCACAAAGGCATTTTTTTTTTGGTTTTTTTTTCGGAGCTGGGGACCGAACCCAGGGCCTTGCGCTTCCTAGGTAAGCGCTCTACCACTGAGCTAAATCCCCAGCCCCTACAAGGGCATTTTTAAAAAGCCCGTATTCGACCAAATTTCAAAATCTGAAAGAAAAGGATAGTTTGCGTCAGTCCAGTTACCACCATTAAATCAAGATCAGATAAACAGTTTAAGCAGACCTCTCACCCCTAGTGAAATAGAAGCAGAGATTAAGTCTCTCAGAATGACAGCAACCAAAAATCCCAGAGCCAGATGATTTTAGTACAGATTTCTACTAGATTTTCAAAGAAGAGCTGATGCCAATACTCCTCAAATTATTGCACCACATAGAAACCAAAGGAACATTGTTTAATTCTTTGTATGAGATCACAATTACTCTGATACACCTCACAAAGACCCAACAAAGAAAAAGAATCACAGACCAATTTCCTTTATGAACTTAGATGCATAAACTGTTAATAAAATATTTGTATTCATCATGATTAAGTACATTTTGTCCCAGAGATGTAAGAAATATATATGAAATGAGGAGACTGAAAAGACCTCCCAGCAAAACAAAACAAAACACTCAGTACCAGATGGATTCACAGCAGAATTCTACCAGATTACAATTCCAGATCTTAAGATATGGAGGAAAAAACAGTTCATTTATATGTAGGCATAACTTTTTTCCAACCTACTTTAATAAGCGTTCAACCTCCCCTCTAGCCCACTACCTACCAGAGGTGGTTAAAAGAAAAAAGTTATCAGGACATGGGGGAAGTGGACTTGTTTAGAAATAGTTCTTTGGGGGGCGAGTCCAGTCTTTGTTGTCAGGATATCAGCAGTTCAGTCCAGCAGGAAACACCCTCAGGAATCAGCAACTTCAGTCCAGTCCTCTTGGCATTCGCCACACACAAACCAGCAAGGGCAGTTCAATCCAGAAGAAACCACAGGCTTGCTCACTGACCCGAGGTCACGGAAGCAGCAAGAAGCCACGGGAACCTCACAAGAAGCTCTCTGATGAGTTTCTCTCAATGGTGTCACCACAAGCAGCACTCAGCAGCCCCGTGTAAGGCGAACCAATACATTAGCGTCGAAGACGACGGAGGCGGGCAAAGCCAGCCAGTGTGCGAGCTCCGCTGTTTGTGGGGTCATGTTTATATCCCTTCTGAATATCATGCATCTTTTACATATTTGCTATAGAAAAACATCCTTTCACCTGTGTCTTTGTCAGGAAAGCATGCTTTCAGGTGTCGGCTTTAGCCAGACTTCCTCTCACCTGTGTGCCCCAGCAGAACATCAAGTGATACAACCGACTTGCCAGAGAAACCAGAAGTTTCCACTTTTTTTTTTTACATCTTTAGATAGAATAAAATTATGCCATGGGTATTTAGAGTGAAGCCACATCCTTCTGCTGTCTTTAAAAACCAAAGACAAAAATATATTACAGAGCCGGAGCAATGAAAGCACAATAAGACACTGGCAAAAACCAGACAGGGAGGGGGCCTGGAGAGATGGCTCAGCAGTTAAGAGCACTGACTGCTCTTCCAGAGGTCCTGAGTTCAATTCCCCAGCAACTGCACGGTGGCTCACAGCCATCTGTAATGGGATATGAGGCCCTCTTGTTGTCCTCAGTGATGGTGTACTCACATTCATAAAATAAATGAATGAATAAATAAATAAATCTTTAAAAAACCAGACATGCAAACTGATGGAACAAAATCAAAGAGCCCCAAAACGAGTAAACGTAACTTCACCCATTTAATGATGGAAAGAAAGCATCTTCAACAACTGGTGCTGTGAATACTAAATGTCTACATGCGGATGAATGAAATGAGACCTGTATCTAGCACCTTGTACAGAAACGTAACTCCAAATGGACCAGAGACCTAAGCATGATCTCTGAAACCCTGATGCATCTAGAAGACACAGGCGGTGCCTACCTGACATAGGTGTAGGAACAGACTTTCTGAATAGAGCTCCAACAGCCCATTAAGGTCAACCATTGGCCAGCAGGACTTCAGGAAACTAAAAAGCCTCTGCACAGCTAAAGAAACAATTATCTGGGTGAAGAGGAAGCCCATAGGATAGGAGAGAATCTTTGCCAGTTATATATCTGCCAGAGGACTAGCATACAGAATTTTTAAAGAACTGAAAAAGACCAGGAGTCAACACGGCAGATGATCCTTTCAGAAAATGGATCAGGGACCTGAACAGAGAGAATTTTCCAATGAAGAGAAAAAAAATGGATAAGAAACATCTCAAAGAATGTCCCCTGTCCCTCCTCATTAAAAAGATGTAAATCAAAGAACTTTGAATTTTCATCTTAACTCCAGCCAGAATGGCAAAAAATCAAGACAACAGACAGCAAGTGCTGGAGGAGACACAGGGAAAAAGAATTCTCCGTTACCACTGGTGGGACTGAAAACTGGAGAATCCTTCAGAGGGTAAAACTGAATCTACTGTGTGACCCAGCTATATCGTTCCTCAGCCTATGCCTGAGGGACTCGGTCAGTCTCCTACTCTCCTTGGTCAGCCCTGTTCATCCATGTTTTATTTACAGTGCGTGGGAAATGGAAACAACCTGGATATCCTACATACAGCTCATGACTGGATACTGAAAACATGGTGCATGGGCACTACGGGATACTCTTCAGCTGTAAACAAACGAAAACTTTTCAGGTAAATGGATAGAACTGGAAGATATATAGGATGTATATTGAGTGATGGAACCCAGATCCCGAAGGACAAATGTCACATCTTCTCTCTCACTAGAGGCTCCTAGCTCCAAATCTTCAGATGTGAGGACTTGGCGTGGAATGAATGCAGACACCAGGAAAATAAGATAGGACCATTTCTGGGATGGGGGCTGGGGAGCAATAGAATGGGAGAGTAATAGGGTGAAAGACCCCCTTCCAGAAAGGGAATTATACAACCCCAGCCCTAGGCCCTCAAACATAGAAATGAAAGATAAGTTTTAAATACACAGGCTTGGAACTAAAATAAGCCTTATGAGAAAGTTTAAGAAGTTCAAATATGTCCCAAGGCTTGTGGGACAAGCTGACCCAACATATTAGACAAAATACCCCAGAAAAGAAAACAAAATGCAGAAACCAGACTAAATTATGGGCATTGCTCCATGGGCCACCTGGCAGGGAAAAGGAAAAAGTCCCTGACCCCCCAGGAGACCCGACCACCATGTACTTTTTGCTAACTCACTGTTATGATTATAGCCAAAATAGGTAATGTACACGTATGCCTCATTTACTCCACCAATCACATCCCTGTAACCATGCATCTGCTTCTGTAAGCCTGCTTCTGCTCTCCAATACACTATAAAAACCTGTCCCTGGTTCTGCTAGGCGCACCAGTCTTCCGAATTGACTGGGACGCCCACAGATACCTGTGCTTCCTGATCAATAAAAATCCTCTTGCAGATTGCAGCCTGTGGACTCGGACTGGTCATTGGGGCTTGAGGATCTCCCTCCTGAGGGAAGATTCTCTCTGAGAGTCTTACAAGGGTACCAGGGAAACTGAAAAGGGTGGGTTTTTAGAGAGGAGGAAGTTGGCAAATAGAGAAGAAGGTGGAAACTGCTTAAAATAACAATAAAGGTGAGGTAAGGAACAATACTATTAACATTTACCTTAAGAAACCTATAACACACATAATTCTGTGTAATATATATATATATATTAAATGAAATTTTCTCCTATTTTCTGATAATGCCACTCTCTCCAAGAGCCAAAGACCACCTATCAAAAGCCTCAACACCAGACAGGAAAGACCAATGAACTTCAATTAGAATTGATTCTGAAGGGGTTGGGGATTTAGCTCAGAGGTAGAGAGCTTGCCTAGCAAGCACAAGGCCCTGGGTTCGGTCCCCAGCTCCGAAAAAAAGAAAAGAAAAAAAAAAAGAATTGATTCTGAAATATCTTTTCTAACTCATACTCAAAAGGACCAAACAAATAGAGAGTTAGAAAAAGACCCGGAAAAAAGCTCCAATCACTCTAAGGGAGCCTCGTTTGTTCATTAGTGGATTTCTCAGCAGAAACCACACAGACCAGAATACCACCTGAGGAGACGTTCAAAGACCCAAAGGCAGAAACAGATATAATACTATATACAGTAGAGGTATTCTTTAGAAGCGAGTGAGAAATCAAGACTTTCCAAATAAGCAAAAACCGAGGAACATCATCACCAACAGTCTAGTCTTAAAAGAAATGCTTAAAGAAGCATTGCATCTTTTAGAAGTGAAAAAGTAACAAACACCATCATAAAAACACAAAAAAGTTTAAAAGGTGCCTGTTTATATTGATTTATGTTTACTGTTGGCGGGTATATTTGGTCTATTTTGTTGAGAGAGAAAGAGGAAGAGGGAGAGGGAGAGAGAAAGTGAGGAGAAGGAGAAAGGGAGAAAGAGCAGGAGTGAGAAAGGGGGAGGGAGAAAAGCACAAACCCAAATTAAAACAAAACAAAGAAAAAGGATGCGGCCTATGACTTCAGTTCTTGCCAATGCTTAATCCTCACCTATCTATGTGCATATATATCTACCTCTATCTATCTATCTATCTACCTATCTATCTATCTATCTATCTATCTATCTATCTGTATATATATCTACCTCTATCTATCTATATATATATGTGTCTACATCTATCTATCTATCTATCTATCTATCTATCTATCTATCTATCTATCTATCTATCTATGGGTATATATATTTACCTCTATCTATCTATCTATCTATCTATCTATCTATCTATCTATCTGTATATATATCTACATCTATCTGTCTATCTGTATCTATCTATGGGTATATATATTTACCTCTATCTATCTATCTATCTATCTATCTATCTATCTATCTATCTGTATATATATCTACATCTATCTATCTATCTATCTGTATCTATCTATGGGTATATATATTTACCTCTATCTATCTCTCTATCTGTATATATATCTACATCTATCTATCTATCTATCTATCTATGGATATATATATATATATATTTACATCTATCTATCTATCTGTATCTATCTATGGGTATATATATTTACCTCTATCTATCTATCTATCTATCTATCTGTATATATATCTACATCTATCTATCTGTATCTATCTATGGGTATATATATTTACCTCTATCTATCTATCTATCTATCTATCTATCTATCTATCTATCTATCTGTATATATCTACATCTATCTATCTATCTATCTGTATCTATCTATGGATATATATTTACATCTATCTATCTATCTATCTATCTATCTATCTATCTATCTATCTACCTCTATCTATCTATGTGCATATATATCTACCTCTATCTATCTATCTATCTATCTATCTATCTATCTATCTATCTATCTATCTATGTGTATATATATTTACCTCTATCCATCTATCCCCTGGGCCTCAGACTCTTGTAATCTTTCCTCTGTCTTTTCCACAATCTTCCCTGAGCCTGTAGTGTAGGAGTTGTGTTTTCTATGTTCTATGTGAGGTGGGACATCCCACAGTGGCTTTCTTTACATTGTGACCAGTTATGAACCTCTAATAATCTGTTTACCCCAAAATGGAGCTTCTTTACTGAGGGTTCTGAGCCGTGTTTATCTCTAACATAAAGGGAAGTACTTAAAGGCAGTCTTGGACTGGAGAGATGGCTCAGCGGTTAAAAGCACTGACTGCTCTTCCAGAGGTCCTGAGTTCAATTCCCAGCAACTAAATGGTGGCTCACAACCTTCTGTAGTGAGATCTGGTGCCCTCTTCTGGTGTGTCTGAAGACAGCTACGGTGTACTTAAAATAAATAAATAAAATCTTAAAAAAAAAAATAAAGGCAGTTGAAACATCTATTCCTTTAGTAACAACATACCAATAAAGTGTGGACCTGTGGGACATGTGAGCTCTCCAGCTATGGGTTCATGGCTAGGTTTACAGCACAAGGCACGAGTTCTCCACAGCTGAATGGGCATTGGGTCCAATTAAACCACTAATTGATTACACCCAAGATGAAAGTTCCACTAATGTACTCTTGAGGGATATTATGACGATCTGTCGGACCCTCCTGGTCCTGTCAGTGTTTGACCCCTGCTGAACCTTGCTGATGCAGGTAGAAGCCTTTTGTTCCTAACAAAGGAGCGCCCTGAACTTTCTTTTTTCCTTGAGTGGCATGCCTGGGTGGTACACCTGGGCATTAACACTGCTAATTGGTTCCTGTTTTTTGTTCGTCTTTGTTCATTTCTGAGGGCATAAGCCGGTTTTTCCACTGTGCTTCCTGGATTTCTCTACCAAGTGAACTTGGGTTATATATTCGGTGAATCAAATAAAAGATTTGGCACTCTCATAACACGAATGACCCAAGTATGTGTTTTTTCTTAAACCTCACAGGCCTACATCTAGCTCTTGGTACTGTGTCAAGAGCTACATTGTCAGGCGCTGACAAATGGAGGTTCCACTGAGATGGGGAAAGTGAGGTTGACCCAGGAGCCGGCCGGCCAAGTGAAGGGACGTATTGGGTAAAATGGCAGCACGAAGTTGGAGCCCAGTAAGCGGGAGACAGTGAAGGACACCGCGGGAATTAAAAGCACATGCAAAGAAAAATAAAGATTTGGGATAGCGGTGGGTAAAACTTGTAAAAAAAAAGGGGGGGGGGTGACAAGGAAATGGTAAAGTGTTTCTGTGTATGTGTTCTTTTAGACTTATGTTAAAATCTAGAGAGGCAAAGTCAATTCTCATAGATGCTTTTAGCCTTTGGACCCTGACTAGAGATAGTTTACACCCTTGACATGAGAGAGAATGGGTTTGAGAAAAACAGTCCACTTGATTCTCCACGGACGCTTTGGAGAAAGAGAAGGAACATGAGCTTAAGCTTTTTCAGAGTTCTCCTAGGGAGAGAAGGAAGGCGGAAAACGTTCTGTCTCCTTGCTGGCTCCTATTGGACAAATGCTTATTTCTGGTTCTGGGTCCTTTAGGTGTAGGATATCTGGGTTCCTTTGGTGGGACACCATCTAGTTCTTTCCCTCTATGTCTATTGTCTGTCCTTGGTGCACCAAGCTGTCCACGTCTGTCACTATGTTTTTTGTTTTGGTGCTTGAATGTTGTTCTGTGTTTCATGTTAAAAAGAAAAAAATGATTAAAACTTTCTCTGCTGGTCGTTAACCCCTTGATTTAGTTTTAACTCGTTTCAAAAAAGGAATAAATAAAAAGCAGTTTCAATCGGCCTTTGGAGCCCTGCACCTGTGCTAGGAGCCTAGGTCAGCTAGAGAAGCTCCCCGGGGGCCGAGCGTCTACACAAGCCAATCTGAAAGGAGCCCGCAGCTTCTCAGCTTCTATGGTAAGGGAACTGATGGCTGTTTCTCTTAGAAAAATCCCTGGCTGTGATTATTGGATTTAGCAGGTGACAAGGTGCTTCTCTTAAAAATTACAGGTAGAAAAAGTAAAAATGGTGTTTGGTCTAAATATTAAAGATATGTGTAGCCACTTCATTTTTTGTTTCCGATTGGTTTTAAATGTATAAATATGCTTTATAGACTATTGGCTTTTAAGTTATTGGGTATAGTTAAAAGATTGTAACATTGGTAACAAAGTTGGCTTAAAACTGGTAATTCAGATGGAGTCATTCTAGACGACAGGTGGCATGAGCCAACCCAGGGAAACAGGTCTAAATTGGGATAATATCTTTATGTAATTCTTATCCTAGAAACCAGACTTATAAAAGAATTTAGGGCAATATCTCTTTGTTGAGGTGTTGGAGACCGCACCATCATGCATTTGTATGTAGGAATTGGCAGTCAAACTTTATAACATGAGGGGTGGACTTGGTGTTTTGGAGAGACTGGATTGTTTGTTGGAGGTTGAGTTTAATTTTCCAAAGTTGCGGTTATGCTCTGGTGTTGCAAGAAAAATTTAAAAGATTGTGGTTAAAGATTGCCAGTGTTCCATTGGCTACAGCTTGCAGTTCGATCACAGGCTCAGTGTTCTAACTCACAAATATTTATAATTAAGAAAAAAAAATCAACCAGGTGGAGACTGTTACAGGATTTACGAAGGTTCGATGAGGCTTTGGAACTTGTAAGAGCATTACAGCCTGTTTGCTTACTCCAACCGCCATTTCAAGATATAAATATAAAATTATAGATTTAGAGGATTGCTTTTATGCTGTTTCTTTACATCCTGGTGATTGTGAAAGGTCTACATTTAGTGAGCTTGCTTGCTTATAATTTTGGAGAGCCCATGAAGTGATATCATTGGAAAGTTTTGCCTCAAGGAATCACTTATGGCCCTACACTATGTAAAAATTTTGACAATGCTTCGATTCAAGAAGGTAGGACTTTGGATCTTTCAGTGTATATTATTCATTATATAGACATTTTATTAGCTGATCCCCCAAAAAGAGTTTCACTACCAGTCTTTGCTTTTACAGTGAGCTTTAAAATTGTAAAGTAGTTTTTGTTCCAGAAAAGATTCAAAGACAATATCCTTTTCAATATTTGAGACATCGGTTATATCCTAAACTCTGTAATATTGCTTGAGTTCAGGGATAGTGATTCCCCTGGAAGTCCTTTTATTGTTGAGGATAGTTTTAGCTATCCTGGGGTTTTGTTATTCTAGATGAATTTGCAAATTGTTCTGTCTAACTCTATGAAGAATTGGGTTGGAATTTTGATGGGGATTGCATTGAATCTGTAGATCACTTTTGGTAAAATGGCCATTTTTACTATATTAATCCTGCCAATCCATGAGCATGTGAGATCTCTCCCTCTTCTGAGATCTTCTTCAATTTCTTTCTTCAGAGTCTTGAAATTCTTATTGTACAGATCTTTCACTTGCTTGGTTAAAGTCACACCGAGGTATTTTATATTATTTGGGACTATTATAAAGGGTGTCGTTTCCCTAATTTCTTTCTCAGCCTGTTTCTCTTTTGTGTAGAGGAAGGCTACTGATTTATTTGAGTTAATTTTATACCCAGCCACTTTGCTGAAGCTGTTTATCAGCTTTAGTAGTTCTCTGGTGGAACTTTTGGGATCACTTAAATATACTATCATGTCATCTGCAAATTGTGATATTTTGAGTTCTTCCCTTCCAATCTGTATCCCTTTGATCTCCCTTTGTTGTCTGATTGCTCTGGCTAGGTCTTTGAGAACTATATTGAATAGGTAGGGAGAGAGTGGGCAGCCTTGTCTAGTCCCTGATTTTAGTGGGATTGCTTCAAGTTTCTCTCCATTTAGTTTAATATTAGCTACTGGTTTGCTGTACATGGCTTTTACTATGTTTAGGTATGGGCCTTGAATTCCTGTTCTTTCCAGAACTTTTATCATGAAGAAGGGGTGTTGAATTTTGTCAAATGCTTTCTCAGCATCTAATGAAATGATCATGTCGTTTTTGTCTTTCAGTTTGTTTATATAGTGGATCACGTTGATGGTTTTCCGTATATTAAACCATCTCTGCACACCTGGGATGAAGCCTACTTGATCATGGTGGATGATTGTTTTGATGTGTTCTTGGATTCTGTTTGCAAGAATTTTATTGAGTATTTTTGCGTTGATATTCTGAAGTCCTCTTTCTTTGTGTGGTTTAGGTATAATAGTAATTGTGGCTTCATAGAAGGAATTGGGTAGCGCTCTGCCTGTTTCAATTTTGTGGAATAGTTTGGACAGTATTGGTATGAGGTCTTCCATGAAGGTCCGACAGAATTCTGCACTAAACATGTCTGGACCTGGGCTCTTTTTGGTTGGGAGACCTTTAATGACTGCTTCTATTTCTTTAGGAGTTATGGGGTTGTTTAAATGGTTTATCTGTTCCTGATTTACCTTTGGTACCTGGAATCTGTCTAGGAAATTGTCCATTTCCTGCAGATTTTCAAGTTTTATTGAATATAGGCTTTTGTAGTAGGATCTGATGATTTTTTGAATTTCCTCTGATTCTGTTGTTATGTCTCCCTTTTCATTTCTGATTTTGTTAATTTGGACACACTCTCTGTGTCCTCTCGTTAGTCTGGCTAAGGGTTTATCTATCTTGTTGATTTTCTCAAAGAACCAACTTTTGGTTCTGTTGATTCTTTGTATAGTCCTTTTTGTTTCTACTTGGTTGATTTCAGCTCTGAGTTTGATTATTTCCTGCCTTCTACTCCTCCTGTGTGTATTTGCTTCTTTTTGTTCTAGAGCTTTTAGGTGTGCTGTCAAGCTGCTGATATATGCTCTTTCCTGTTTCTTTCTGCAGGCACTCAGAGCTATGAGTTTTCCTCTTAGCACATCTTTCATTGTGTCCCATAAGTTTGGTTATGTTGTACCTTCATTTTCATTAAATTCTAAGAAGTCTTTAATTTCTTTCTTTATTTCTTCCTTGACCAGGTTATCACTGAGTAGAGCATTGTTCAACTTCCAGGTATATGTGGGTGTTCTTTCCTTATTGTTATTGAAGACCAGCTTTAGCCCCTGTTGGTCTCATAGGACGCATGGGATTATTTCTATCTTTCTGTATTTGTTGAGGCCTGTTTTATGACCGATTATATGGTCAATTTTGGAGAAAGTACCATGAGGTGGTGAGAAGAAGATATATACTTTTGTTTTAGGATAGAATGTTCTATAAATATCTGTTAAATCCATTTGGTTCATGACTTCTCTTGGTCTATGTCTCTGCTTAATTTCTGTTTTTATGATCTGTCCATTGATGGAAATCTCCTACTATTATTGTGTAAGGTGCAATGTGTGCTTTGAGCTTTAGTAAGGTTTCTTTTATGTATGTTGGTGCCTTTATATTTGGAGCATAGATATTTAGGATTGAGAGTTCATCTTGGTAGATTTTTCCTTTGATGAATATGAAGTATCCTTCCTTATCTTTTTTGATGACTTTTGGTTGAAGATCAATTTTATTTGATATTAGAATGGCTACCAGCTTGCTTCTTTAGACCATTTGCTTGGAAAGTTGTTTTCTAGCCTTTTAATCTCAGGTAGTGTCTGTCTTTGTCTCTGAGGTGTGTTTCCTGTAGGCAGCAAAATGTTGAGTCCTCATTATATATACAGTTTGTTAATCTGTTGTCTTTTTATTGGGGAATTGAGTCCATTGATTTGAGAGATATTAAGGAATAGTGATTGTTGCTTCCTGTTATCTTCATATTTAGAGTTGAGATTATGTTTGTATGCTTGTCTTCTCTTTGTTTTGTTGCAAAACAATTAGTTTCTTTTTCTAGGGGGTACCTTGCCTCCTTGTGTTGGGCTTTACCATTTATTATCCTTCGTAGGGCTGGATTTGTAGAAAGATATTGTGTAAGTTTGGTTTTGTCATGGAATATCTTGGTTTCTCCATCTATGTTAATTGAGAGTTTTACTGGATATAGTAACCTTGGCTGGCATTTGTGTTCACTTAGGGTCTGTATGACATCTGTCCAGGATCTTCTGGCTTTCATAGTCTCTGGTGGGAAGTCTGGTGTAATTCTGATAGGTCTGCCTTTATATGTTACTTGGCCTTTCCCCTTTACTGCTTTTAATATTCTTTCTTTGTTTTGTGCATTTGGTGTTTTGGCTATTATGTGATAGGAGGAGCTTCTTTTCTGGTCCAATCTATTTGGAGTTCTGTAGGCTTCTTGTATGTTTATGGGCATCTCTTTCTTTAGGTTAGGGAAGTTTTCTTCTATGATTTTGTTGAAGATATTTACTGGTCCTTTGAGCTGGGAGTCTTCACTCTCTTCTACGCCTATTATCCTTAGGTTTGATCTTCTCATTGAGTCCTGGATTTCCTGTATGTTTTGGGCCAGTAGCTTTTTCCGTTTTCCATTATCTTTGACAGTTGTGTCAATGATTTCTATGGAATTTTCTGTTCCTGAGATTCTCTCCCCTTTCTCTTGTATTCTGTTGGTGAAGCTTTTATCCTTGTCTTTTCCTTTGGTTTTCTATATCCAGGTTTGTCTCCCTTTGTGCTTTCTTTATTGTTTCTATTTCCATTTTCAATTCCTTTACCTGTTTGATTATGTTTTCCTGTAATTCTTTCAGGGATTTCTGTGTTTCCTCTCTAAGGGCTTCTACTTGTTTACTTGTGATTTCCTGCATTTCTCTAAGGGAGTTCTTTAATGTCTTTCTTAAAGTCCTCCATCATCATGATCAAATGTGATTTTAAATCTAGATCTTGGTTTTCTAGTGTGTTTGGATATTCAGTATTTGCTTTGGTTGGAGCATTGGGCTCTGATGGTGCCATGTAGTCTTGGTTTCTGTTGCTTGGGTTCCTGTACTTGCCCCTCACCAGGTTGTCTCTGGTGTTACCTTGTTCTGCTATTTCTGACAGTGGCTTGACCGTCCTATAGGCCTGTGTGTCAGGAGTGCTGTAAACCTGTTTTCCTGTTTTCTTTCATCCAGTTATGGGAACAGAGTGTTTGCTTTCAGGCGTGTAGTCTTTCCTGTCTACTGGTCTTCAGCCGTTCCTGTGGGTGTGTGTCCTGAGTCCACCAGGCAGGTCACTTGGAGCAGAAAAGTTGGTCTTACCTCTGGTCTCAGGCCTGAAGTCGCTCCTTGGAGCTTGGTTTCAGCTCTCTGTGAGGGCAGCAACCAGAAGGGCCTGCCCCTCCTTCTCTGGGGTCCTGTGCACAGGGGACCCAGATGGCACTAGGTGTTTTCCTCTAGAGTCAGAAATGTGGGCAGAGAGTAGTCTCCTCTGGTTTCCCAGGCGTGTCTGCCCCTTTTTAGGTCTAGTTCTCCCTCCCACGGGATTTGGGTACAGGGAGCTGTTTGACCGGGTCCCTTCAGATCCGGGCGCTGTCTCTTAACACCCTATTATAAAGCCATTATTGTGTTAATACAGAATTGTAGGATAGAGTCATAGAAATATTTTGAAAAAGAACCTGATGAAACATTCCTTATTCCAGACAGCAATTAAATTGGTTATTACAGAATACTGTATTTTGCCTATTACATAGACAAACTTTTCAGACAAACTTGATAGTTTTCCTCTATACATGCTTTTGTATTTCCTGCAAATTTGTGCATGCAGCCCATAGAAAATGTGCTTACTGTATTTATAGATGGTTCATGTAATGAGAAGGCAGCATATAATTGGATCACATGTTCATTCTCTTGAGTTCCCCCTCACTTCAGCACACATTATTGAATTACATGCTGTAGTCACTGTTTTTGAAATGTTGAAAAATCAAGCTTTCACTTCATATACTGATAGCCAATGTGTGGCTTATGGTTTACAATTGATTAAAATTTTTCCCTTTTCAGATACTGCTAACCCTCAGAACTTATAATTATTATTTATGCTGTCTGATTTAAGAGAATGTACTGTTGTTTTTTTTTTGGTTCTTTTTTTCGGAGCTGGGGACTGAACCCAGAGCCTTGTGCTTCCTAGGTAAGTGCTCTACCACTGAGCTAAATCCCCAGCCCCTGTACTGTTCCTTTATAGGTCATTTAAGAACTCAGACTGGATTGCCTGGACCCCGTAGTGAGGGCAATGCCACCATAGATTTATACACCAGGCAGATTATATAGCAGGTGCAGGCTCTGACAACGCTCCAGTCATTTGTCTCAGACTTTACAGCTAAATCGAATGGTTGATAATGTTTCTCCAACACTGAGGGTTGCTAAGGAGGAGGCTTCCAGGTCCTTGACTTCTTCAAGTGCTTGAAGCTGACATGTGTGGCGTCTTCTGCAATCGAGAATTAACTTCATGTTCTGGCAGGTGGCCAAGGGCAACAATAATAGTGTAAATGGCTTTGGTGATCTGTTAGACACAGCAACAACAGCTCAAAGGGAGGGGTCCATTGCTGGTGCTGGTGTTTTTTTTTTTTTTTAATTTTTTTTGGGGTTCTTTTTGGGAGGGTTTTTTTTGTTGTTGTTGTTTTGTTCTGTTTTGTTACTCTATGACTTTGGGGACCAGGTAGCATTATCTCATCAAAGGGAGGAAAATCCATTAATGCTTACACACTCACACACTCACACACACACGCACACACACTTATCTACACACACATACACACTTCAAACACATCACACACATACATCACACAATATACACTTCAAACACATATCACACATATACATACACATATATACATACACACATACACACATATTACACATACATGCACACATACATACAGACATACACAGACATCACACACATATACACACATATCACACATACTTATTTATACACACATATACACACATACACATCACACACATATATACACATACACATCACACACTTACACATACCACACACACTTATTTATCTACCCACAAACATACATACACAATACATACACACACACACACACACACACACACACACACACACACACACACACTGTAAATGAGCTTATGAAGTATGGGTATCCCTACGGCTTCTCCAAACATCCTTAATTGCTCACCTGCTCAGTCCTCTTCCTCCATATTAGCCTCCCCAGCTGAGGGCCCTCCCTCCCTTTTCCTTTTTACCCTGTGTTTGTACCTATCCCCTTCTCTAGAAATCTTTCCACACACACACCCTCCCCCACTGGTCCCTTTCTACTTTCCTGACTTCTAAGGTTATTCCAAATATTCCTACAGAGTCAGACCTAAATATCCTTGGATGTAGGGTTGGAACGACAGCTCAGCAGATAAGAAGGCTTATCACTCTTGCAGAGGACCTGGGCTTGGCTCCCAGCACCCACATAGTGGCTCACAAACGTCACTCCATACAGGTTCTGATGTCTTAGGCTCTGATGTCCCTGCCAGACTCTACAGGCGCTGGCGTGGTGTGGTGCACATAAACTCATGCACACTCATGTGCATACACACACATGAAAACTGTTTAAAAATAAGATTCATATCTAAGACCTACAAGGAAGAGAGTATGTAGAATATAAAACTATGGGTCTGAGGACTTCACTCAGAATGTACTCCATTTCCATCGCTGTACCTACAGATATTGTGATTTCCGTTCTCTCTGTAGACGAACAGAATTCCCTTGTGTCTGCCAAGGCATTTTCACAATCGGTTGTTGGACGTCTGGCTGCTTCTATTCCGTAGCTTTTGTGACTAGGGTACAATGAACGTGGTCAATGTCACGCAAGTATCTTGGTGGCAGGAACCTCAGTCTTACACACTCAGCCTATATTAAGTATTTCATTATCCTAATGAAAAAAAACTGCCAAATACACAATACAAATAACCATCAATAGATAAGATGGTCAATGAAATATGACATATGGATTGCTGGGGTCCAGCCTCGACACAGGACCAGGGTTCTCAACTGGAAGCAGGGATATCTGGAAGGCGCATAATAAATATACACAGACTACTCTTTGGGTACAAACTGACAGGCAATGTCAAGGCTTAAAGTCTCTCTCTCTCTCTCTCTCTCTCTCTCTCTCTCTCTCTCTCTCTCACACACACACACAGCTTGAGGCTGCACACACTCTGCATTCTCTTGTGCACTCTGCTTTTTTTAATTGTGGTTTTCTTTTCTCAAACTGCCACACTCATGCACACTTCTGTTCATTACCCTTTCTTTCTCACACACAATCTTCATACACACCTCACACATATCTCACACACGCCACATGCACTCTCCTTTCACTCATACACACAATCTTCATACACACCTCACATTCTCTCACTCACTCTTCACATTCTCTCTCTCATTCTCTCCAGCCTTTCTCTTGCCCCAGTCTTTTATTGATAATTCAAAAGCAGTTAGAAAAAAAGACATTGTATAATCATTGCCAAATCAAATTCAAAAAAATAACCACATCCCACAAAGAATTAAGAATTAACAATTAACAATTGTTCCCCAAAGTTTCAAGCTTCCCCTATTCCCAGGCCTGTGACCAAAATAATAATAATTATAAACTTATCATTATGTAAACTTTAACTTTTAACTCATTATACTTCAGAGCTCAGGGCCCTGAGGTCAGCTACCTGCATTTTCCTGGGAAGCTCTAATGATAAATGACATGGGCAAAGCTGCTAGGCAGTGACCAGAAAGAATCAAGTTAACCCTTAACTCAGTGGTTCCGCTAGTTTTCTGTTCCTTGCACACAATGACTCTCATAAGAGTCCCAGTATTTTGACTTAGATTTACTAGTATATAATTTTATATATTCTATGCTTCCTTATCCAGGAACCACTCTCAAATGTTATGTAAAACTTATTTCCTAACTTCAAAAACTTTTCCCTTTCTTAGGGTCCCGATGTTGGCTCTAATTCATTTTCCTTAAAGTTTCTTTGCAAGTCAAGCATTAATCTGGAGTTACCATTGTGCAGTTATTACATTGTTTCCAAGATGAGATCACACAGCATGCACCTGGGCCATTAGGACTGTGCTGTGCTGTGCCCTTATGGCCCAATTTCCAATTGTTTAAGAATCATAACATCAAGGAACGTCTAGTTTCACAGAATTCACCAGAGCAGAAGGAGAAAGAAATAGGAAAGTCAGATATAATAGAATAATTATGCACACCAAGGCCAACTGAAAGGCAGTCATACACAAATGAAATCTATGCAGCCATTGTCCAGGGCTAAGGTTAGGAGAAATGGGAACAACAAATTTTTACAAAGAGCTGCTGCGGGCTACTGAGATGTCTCCATCCCGGCCTACTGCTGGCAGTCCCTGTCATCATATGTTGTCCCCAGCAATGGATCACTTTTCATTATTCAGCCTTGAAAACAAATACAGTTACTCGGCCCATGCCAAAGTATTTGAAAACATTTTCCTAAGTGATCTAAGGCAGGCCCCACCCTCAGCCCCAGCAAAGGGCAGGTATCATATATTCTCTCTGGGTGACGTTCTTAAAATGAATTCATTTTAGCAGGGTGTAGACTTGACGGTATCAGAGGCTGGAGAGAGTGGGAGGCGGGGTGCTGGAAAGTGATAACATTCTGGTGTATAACTTCATTTGGAAGAAGTAAGACTTCTAGAAACGGGAGGCGGCCATGGCTTTCTAATGTTATGAATGTACTCCATGTTATTAAATAGTATACTTTGAATGGTTGAAATAGCCAAGTCTTGTGCCTTGAACTTTGTCCCTTTTCTGCCTGAGCTGGGAGTCCCCGGGAGCCCTGCAAATAAAAAGCCCCACACAACAGTAGTGGTTAAGCAACATCCTTGAATATACATAAGCCTGACCACATCTTTTCTTCAACCTCCTCCTTGCTTACTAAGCCTTCCCAGAGACCTTGGAAGGACAAAGTGGCCAGCACGAGGGTCAATCTCCGACAGAATCCTCATGTGAGTCCTTGCTACATCACCAAAGCACACCCTTCCCTTCCGCACAACTGGGTGGTCTTTGGAATGCCACCGTGGGACTTTCAAATAATGAGTGGAATTATAAACTGTCCTGTATGGGAGACAAAGGAACGTGGTATTAGAAAGTCCCGTTTTGCTTTACTAATATTCAGTTCATTCCAGCAGAAGTTTGGACTGATCTAGTGTCATCAAAAGCTGTTTTCCTGGAAGAAGCCTGAGTATCCTGAATCTCCCTTATCAGAATCCCACATTTCTTGTGAGGTCTGCCAGGAGACATGGTGATGGTGATCCCACCTGTGCCATCGTCACAGGGGTGCCAGACTTCGCCACACTCTGGAAGTGCTTACTACTGGCACTAGTTATCCATAGGAGATGAACCCTCCTGGTGCCCCTGATGCCAGGACTCCCAAGAGCACAACAGAACCCAGTAAGGACCAGGGACCTGTTCAGGAATACAGCCCATCAAATTGGGAAGAACTAGATTCATTTTGATTCACTTTAGAAATAGCTCCCGAGAGCAGAAGGGAGCCTCATCACTTCCTGGAACCCCAGAATTTACAAGAGTAATCCCACATAGGGTGGAGAAGAAAACACCATTCTACGGATGCTCAGGGTACTGAGTTATGGGATGGAGATGACATACGAGTGGTTGCTCATGAGATGATGTCGAGCCTTGAACTGTGATTTGGCAGTTACCTTCATGTGGAGTGAGCTGGTCCTATGAGGGTGACACTATTGGATTTCTAGCTCTGAACTACGGAGGCTAAGAGGCACAGGAAAGATTCCCATTAAGGAAGAGACCAGGAGCCAGCAACATGAAAAGCCTTTTCTTAGCCTGTTTCCTCATCCTTCTTAGGTGGCTGTCTTTTTTTTTTTTAGATTTATTTATTTTTTTACTTATATGAGAACACTGAACACTGTAGCTGTCTTCCAACATACCAGACCCCATTACAGATGGTTGTGAGCCACCATGTGGTCGTTGGGAATTGAACTCGGGACCTCTGGAAGAGCAGTCAGTGCTCTTAACTGCTGAGCCATTTCTCCAGTCCAGGTGGCTGTCTTGTAGCGGCAGAAAATGGTAGATGATCAGAATAAGGTTATGCATTTAGAATGCATAGCAACAACAACAACAAAAACCTTCAAAAGATATTCAGGAAATTATAGTGTTAAACTAACTCTAGACTTTCTGTGAAATACATTGGCCCCCGTTTGGCATCGGCTGACCCTCTGAGGGGGCATTAGGGGCCTTTAATGCACAACACACACAAAAGGACCTATGCTTCTTGAAAGGTTAAAGACTCAGTGAACAGGGTACTTGGTATTAGACATAAAAGGGCCTTGAGTCAACGGATGCAAGTAGACACTTGGCGACTAACTTTTGACTAGATGCAGTTAAAATGTTACAAAAGACTAAGGGCCTGAAGCACAGAGACTTAGAGGTTATTGGGAATGGCCAGGGACAAAGGAAACAGACGTCAGAAAAGACTGAGACAGCACCAACATTACATTAGACTGAGGCAGGCAAGGGTCCAGGAACACCAAGTCCAAATCATCAAACAGAGAAAGCTTAGGAACCTGTAGGTGAAGGACTCTGGGGGTTAATAGTAGGAACGTAGAAAAGGAGTATGTCAGTGGTGACTGTTCCTTCTTTCCAAAGAAGGCAAGCAGTAGCACTAACAACCCTCCACGATGCTTAAAAAGGCATCAGTAAATTTGTTTCGTCGTCTAAAACTGCAGTTACAGGGTTAATCGTAGAGATTTCTGGCTGGCACAGTACTTTTCTGCCTGCTTTTTCTTGCTTACAAAGATAGTTTCCACGCAGTCGAGGTCATTGGTATCTCCAAGGCTCTTGAAATGTAAACTTTCTCAGGATCCGTGAGACCACAGAGGGAGAAGATTACAAGATTGCAAATTTCTAAGTGGTGCACGGTTTGCTGAAAGACTTGTAACAGTTTTTTTTTTAAAAAAAAATGTGTGTGTGCAAGTAATCTTAATTTGCTACGATGTTAATGCATGGCATTTGAATCCAATTTTCGTTTAGGAAGATAAAAAACAGCAAATGAGGTGACCTCTGAAGGTATCCAGGCAGGGGAGGGAGCCCCACAAAGAGATAAGAATGAAAACCGGGTGCAGATTGACTTGTGGACCTGGAAGAGGCTGGCATAACCATTTTGGGGAATCTGGGTGAGGTCTGCCTCCACAGATAGCAAAAAGGTCACCAGGTCATTAGCGACCTCCACCCTCAGCTTTCTGGATGGAACACAGGTATTCGATTTTATCTTCCGCTTCGAGGAGAGACCTCTGCATGGTTAACGTTCCTGGTTCTCCTAGGGCTTCTCTGTGAGTACAGGGACCTCTGTGCCCCCAACAAGTAAATCTGTGTGAGAAGATTATTGAGAAGGAGAACTTTTTGGAAACAAATGGATTTTGTATAATAAAATAAGATTTTTTTGTGTTAAAAAAAAACAATGAGAATAAAACCAAGCTTTGAAAGCTAAGTCATGGAAGGTAGAAGTCAGCTGTACAAGGCTTGTGGAGAGTGGGACTTAAAGTTTATTAAAAATCCTAAAGCTAGAGTCAAAAAAAAAAAGTCTGTCGGAGCCGCGGGATGGGGTGTGGTGAGCCAATCTGCAGCTGTAAGGGTAGGTACGTGAGGACCCAAAAAAGGAGGTGTGGACCGGAAGTGTGCAGCTCCAACAGAGTGGGGCAGAGCCCACAACTATGGAGTCATAGCAGAACCGAGATTTACTTAAAACCATTTTGTGTAGCTTTATCTAAATGTCGCACAGAGTTAAAAATCACAGGACTGGTAAGGCTTTCTTTTTCAGTGTTCAGCAAAGCCATGTTGGAATCCTACAGCCATGATAAGAGGGACAGAGAATTTTCAATAGTTCAGCTCTTGCCCTTCCTCTGGGAACAGACAGGACCCGGGAGAAAGAGAGACCTCTCTGATAAGTCACCTGTCCTTTCGATCAGAGAGGCGATGGAGTCTCCAGGGAGTAGGCTGTAACCATTGTGCACCCTATAAAAAGGGGAGTCACTGCGACCCCCAGGCCACGTGAGAAATAATACAAAATTTATAGTTGTATAGAGTCTACACCATTACTAAATAGTTATGTAAAGGACGTATGACTTGTCATGGGAAGAAGAGGAAAGACGAGAATTCAAACAAACAAACAAACAAACAAAGAGGTTGGAGAGATGGCTCAGGAGTTAAGAACACTTGATAATCTTGCAGAAGACCTGGATTTAGGTCCCAGCACCCACACGGTGGCTCAAAACCATCTACAACTTCAGTTCCAGGGGCGATCAAACCCCATGTTCTAAACTCTGTGGTCACCAGGCGTGCACCTGGTGTACAGACATACATGCAGGCAAAACGCACAATCTAAAATCAAACCACTAAAATAAATACTGACAAAAATACACCGCCTCTTCAGGGGATACTGGTGATGATGATTGGGGGGAGGGGCGGTGTCTGTGACCACCATGGATACCAGAGTAATGACATCCGACATCTTCCGTAAAGAAGGGTTCTATAGACTGACCGCATGTGACTTCTTCCAAAAAAGACTGATTCCAAAGATTAGCAAAGTCACAGTAAGGGTCCAGAGGAGGATCTGTTGTGGTCTCAGCCACACAGACAGTACAAAGGTCACCAGGCTACTAACCTCATCTGTTCCCAACCTTTTGAGCAGAAAGCAGGTTACATAGACCTCCCCTTGAAGAACTACCCTGTGTGGTTAACATAGCATGATCCCTAAAGCTTGTCTGTGAGCACAGGAGCCTTCGAACATCCCATATCACCCTCTCTCTACCTTTTAAAAAGGAAATGGTGGCTGTCATAGAGGCCAAGGTCGAATGTACTGCCTGCCTGAATGGCTAACAAATAAGGACAAACAAACATAATTCGAAGAACAGCTAGCAAAAGACCAACAAAATGATGGCCGTTCAAAGGTCACCTGAGAGTTTTGATCTCTTTACTCGTGTCATTAACTTGACCATCGGTCGGATGAGAGAAATGTGACACATTAAAATAATTCACGCCAGGAAACTGTTAGCAATCGCGCCTAAGCAGCCAATAACAATGGCTCTGTTTGTAAATCTGTGCTGCTCAATTTGCTCATCCGCTGATTGATTTCTGTTGTCATGTGAGTGGTTTTGCTAATCGTGCAAGTCATTTTTGAGACCTCTCTTTGTCATCCAGTAATAATTTTTAAAAGGTATTTATGTATATAAGCACACCGTTGCTGTCTTCAGACGCACCAGAAGAGGGCATCAGATCCCATCACAGATGGTTGTAAGCCACCATGTGGTTGCTGGAAATTGAACTCCTCTGGAAGAGCTGTCAGTGCTCTTAACCACGGAGCCATCTCTCCAGCCCCAGTAATAATTTCTAGGACTGTTAATAAGACAGCCATTATGGCTGCAGCCATTACAGGATCCAATATATGAAAGGAATCATCACAATTTGAAAGGAGTGTGTGTGTGTGTGTGTGTGTGTGTGTGTGTGTGTGTGTGTGTGTGTTTGGTTGTTATTGTTTGATTGTGTTTGTTTTGTTTTGTTTTTTCAAGACAGGTTTTCTTTGTGTAGTCTTGACTGCCCTGGAACTCACTCTGTAGACCAGGCTGGCCTCGAACTCAGAGATCTGCCTGCCTCAATCTCTCAAGGGGTATGGGAGCTCTCTTAATTTCGTTGATTGATTGATTGAAAAGATTTATTGAGCAAAATGGGTGTACTATGGGCTATCCCATATAAACCTTTATAACCTGCAAAAAGGCAGTATAAGTACCATTTTACATGCATGAACACATACACATACACACACACCCCTGCACACGCACACACACACACACACACACACACACACATACACACACGCACATACAAGCACACAGTTTCAGACCGTGAACTGCAGTTGCAGGAATCTGTTTCTAAGAAGTGAGCAAAACAAGGCACAGTTGTGGTTGCCCTGGTGCCCTTTGTATTCTGATGTTAATTCTGCTTCCTCAAGTGGGGTACCCTGACTAGGAGACTAGGAGTGGATCAAGGACTCAGGTGATTCCATGGGAGTCTTCTCCCCATTTTAACTTATCAAATAAAGGCTAGAGCTGTGATTGGGCAGTGGAAGAGACAGGTGATCTGGAGGTCTTAGAGAGTTGGGGGAAAGTAGGGAACAGGGAAGAAGAAAATGGAGAAAGAGGAGGTCGAAGGATGATGGAGCAGAACCATGAGGCCTGGAGAAGCCATAAGTGGCAAGCGATCTCACAGCTGTGGAATAGTGTAGTGTCATGGTAAATCTGTCCAATCTAGGCGTGCAGCTTATAAATCTTGTAACTGAGTTGTGTGTTTTTGCACGGGCTTCTTGGGTTGGAGATTTACTGCAACATGTTATCACCTGTTATCGATAACGCTACTTTGGGTCTTTTAATCCCAATCGCACTCCCTGGAATTTCAGATGGGCGCCTCCGCTCCGCCTATAACGTCAGCAGCAACCACTCTGTGGGCGTGGCCAACTCAGAAGCGGCTTCAGGGATCCTATTGCAGCCATGGAAAGGAAGGTAAGCGGTGTCAAAGGTTTTCCACTTTCACTTCTCCATGGATCGAACGGACTCTAACTTTTCTCTCTCCTTCTGGATCCTGTATTTCTAGAAAGCAGTCATATAACACGCATAGGCAGTGGTCCCCCTTTGAGAAGCTTACATTCTGATAGAAGGAAGCAATGAACTTTGTAGTACAGAATACACCAGGAGAAGATCGTGTGCTGTGGACTGAGGGATCCTTGGGGAGTCATCCCTCATAGATAACGGAGAGGACTTGGCACACGCTACCGGAACATGATCTTATCCCCCTTCCGCAATGTTCTCACGTACTGAGTGCATACAGGTGATAGGAAGACACTAGTGTAGGAGAAAGTCAGACCATCCCTTGGAGGGCTTAGAAATGACTAAGAATCATCACAAATACCTTTGCTCTTCCCTTGTTACATATTTCGTCTCATTTTACAGTAGTAGCACGAGAGCCTCCCGTGTATACCCAGCCTGCAGATGTGCCCTTCAGACTGAGTTTGATTCTGATAGCGCCACAGACTTTGCCTCTAGAGTCACGTTCAGATGGCCCCTTGGGTATGACTTGTGACTCCGTGCTTGCCTAATCTCTGTGAGGTGTGGTTTCCACTTCTATAAGATAAGGACAACTGCCTAAAGTAGCCGCCCCACTTGCTGTTGAAGCAACAGGGCCACACCTGTCAAGAACGTGCAAACACACGTGTTAATGTTTGGTCGTGTCTTTGCTAATGCTTTGTCTGAGGAGTTAGGATTAACCTCCCCATCAAGAATGTTCATAGAGCTTGACATTTCCTTTTGATCGCTTTATCCATTCCAGAATATCGTGCTCACTGCCTGCCCTCCAAGGGCAATGTTTTGTGATAGCTTTTCAGTGGCCCACGTGGGCTCAGTCTGCCATGTTGTCTGACTCTTTTGTCTCACGTCTTGGGTCTCATCCTATGTCTGAGAAAGTGTTGGCCTGTGAGTCACAAGCACAGAGGAAAGGACATGATAGCTGTCTGAAGACCTCAACTGTTTCAGTGGGACAAGATTTAACAAAATGGGTTCTTACTGCTGCTTTTCCACTCCATGGTCCACATCTCTTTCTTTTAGCTGACCTCCAGATAATCCAAGGTCTCTCATGTTGCTTAGCTTCTGTGTGGTTTCAAAAGAACCCAACACGCTCATGTGAGGCACCAAAGCTAAAACCTTTGGGAGGCAAATCAAGTCATTGAATTCTGTCTGTGGTCTCAAAAGTGTGTGCCTTTATCATAGTACAAAAGATGCTCATTCTATGGCAGTATTTCTAAAGTCTGAGGTCATTTTAGAAGTAGCTCAAGGTGAGACTATAAAGTTAGAAAGAGAAGGAAAAAATATATCCATTGTCAATATAAAATACTGATTCAGGCGTATGATAAATGTGTGTATTTCAAGATGGAAAAAGAGGACCACCAAAAAATGTTGACACTTTCCATCAATAAAACATCCTGTCAGAACATTAAGTCTTTCTTTTCTAGGTAGATTAATAGACTTTTAGTGTATTTCATTTATTTCATTGTATATTTCTTTAATTTTTTATTTAAAAATCTTTTCATACAATATATTATTCTTTCCCCTCTTCCAACGACTACCAGATTCTCTATCAGTATACATCCTTCATGATTTTTATCTCTTTAAGAAGAAAAAGGAAGGAAAAAATACAAAAGTAAACCAAAACAACAACAAAACTCAAACAAACAAAAATGATGGAATTAATATTGTATTTACCAGCTACCTCTGAGCTTGAAGCCTGCCCTGAAGTGTGGTTGACAATACCCAGTGATACTCAGTTAGAAAAAAAAATGATTTTCTTTTTCTTAGCAGTTATCTGTCACCAATAACTTCTTGGTTAGGGGAGGGACTCTGTGCCCTCTTTGATTCTCTATTCTGGGATGGTGTTGTGGATTGAATGTATACAAGTCATCCACATATTTTCACAATCTCTGTGAACTCACATGTAACTCAGCCATTTCTGGATGGATAATGCCGTTTCTTTAGACTGGTTCACCACTTCTGGCACTTTCTATATTTCTGTGTAGATCTGTATAGACAACTGTCTTAGCTGGTATGCCATTGCTCTGAAGAGACACCATGACCAAGGTAATTCTTATAAAAGAAAGCCGGTTTCAGAGGTTTAATCTATTACCATAATGGCAGGGAGTATGGCGACAGAAGCACGGGGGAAGACCAAGGTGGTGCTGGAGAAGTAGCTAAGAGAACACTCTGATCTATAGTCTGGAAGAGATTCTGGATGTGGTATAAGCTTTAGGACCTTAAAGCCCACCCACAGTGACACACTTCCTCCCACAAGGCCACACCACCTAATCCTTTCAAATTACATCACTCCCTCGTGACTGATCATTCGAATTTATGACTGTGTGGCGGCCATTTTTATTCCAATCACTACAATCCCCGACCTTTGAAGGGAGGGATAAGATAAAGACATCCCACTTAGTGCTAAGTGTTCCAAGTCCGATTCTCTGAATGCGAATCAACTGTGGATCTATGTGCCAATTACCATCTATTGCAAAAAGAAGATTATCTGAGGAGGACTGAGTGGTTCAGTCAGCTATGGTTATAGCATATGTTACTAGGAGACATTTTATTGCTTTGTTCATTCAGTAGACTTATAGTAAAGGTTTACCAGCTTGGCTCCTGAGCTATCTTGTTTCAGGTTCTTGGTGTCATTGACCATGTCAGGTATGGGTCCCATCTCTTGGAGCAGCTCTTAAAGCCAGTCCAACATCCGCAGGTTACTCTCAGGACATTCGCTCCACTATGTCAGTGGGTATATCTTGCAGGAAGGTCACTATTGTAGATCATGGGATTGTAGGTGAGCGAAATTGGAGAGTGATTTTCTTCTCTACTCTTTTTTTTTTTTAGATTTATTTTTATTTATATGAGTACACTGAAGCTGTCTTCAGACACACCAGAAGAGGGCATTGGATCCCATTACAGATGGTTGTGAGCCACCATGTGGTTGCTGGGAATTGAACTCAGGACCTCTGGAAAAGCATTCAGTGCTCTAAACCACTGAACCACCTCTCTATCCCCCCCCCTTTTTTAAAGCACAATAATTACTTCCCAGTAGGGGTGAAGCTTCTTGTTGAACACCAACTCTATTTCTTTCCATTAATGACATAAGTATGAGGTAACGTCTACAATAAGATCTTACCATTAGGTTGTGGAAGGTAACTAGTAGCCTTGAAAATAACCTATAATGTTTGGAGTGGGGTTTGGGACGCTATTGGCCAAAAACTAAAAAAAGAAACTACCCATGCCTGATAATATAGGTTTTTGTTGGTGGGATATCATGTCTAGTTAGGACTTCGGTACGTAAGGAAGGCAGTTCTAAGAGAAATGCTCATAGGTTTAAAGCTTCTGTCTTATGAGTTGGTGATGTAAGGGTATATTAATAGGTCATTAGGAGTCATTTTATTACCATGTTCTTTTAGCTAGATAATAGTATTATTTTATCCCCTATGCCTGTTTAGTAGATAGTCAGGTCCTTAGTCCCTTTATCACTGTCAGGTACAGATTCCATTTCATGGAGTTGGCCTTAAATTCCATCACAAAGAATGGAATGGACAAACGAAACTCAAGACGGATGATCAAAATGTGAATGCTTCACTCCTTCTTTAAATGAGGAAAAAGAATACCCTTGGCAGGGAAGGGAGAGGCAAAGATTAAAACAGAGACTGAAGGAACACCCATTCAGAGCCTGCCCCACATGTGGCCCATACATATACAGCCACCCAATTAGACAAGATGGATGAAGCAAAGAAGTGCAGACCGACAGGAGCCGGATGTAGATCGCTCCTGAGAGACACAGCCAGAATACAGCAAATATAGAGGCGAATGCCAGCAGCAAACCACTGAACTGAGAATAGGTCCCCTATTGAAGGAATCAGAGAAAGAACTGGAAGAGCTTGAAGGGGCTCGAGACCCCAAAAGTACAACAATGCCAAGCAACCAGAGCTTCCAGGGACTAAGCCACTACCTAAAGACTATACATGGACTGACCCTGGACTCTGACCCCATAGGTAGCAATGAATATCCTAGTAAGAGCACCAGTGGAAGGGGAAGCCCTGGGTCCTGCTAAGACTGAACCCCCAGTGAACTAGTCTATGGGGGGAGGGCGGCAATGGGGGGAGGGTTGGGAAGGGAACACCCATAAGGAAGGGGAGGGGGGAGGGGGATGTTTGCCCGGAAACCGGGAAAGGGAATAACACTCGAAATGTATATAAGAAATACTCAAGTTAATAAAAAAAAAATAAAAAAAAGAAAAAAAAAAGAAAAAAAAAAGAATGGAATGGGCTGGTTGGTTACGCCCATTACCTTTGTGCCACTATTGCATAGCTATATCTTGCAAGCGGGTCACCGTTGTAGGCCACACGGTTTGTAGCTAGGTGATTGTGGTAATCATCTTTCTTCTCCACTAGCACGCAGAGCACTCTGCAGCATCAGGAAGGCTAGTCAGTAGGGGCGAAGCTTCTCGCTAGGCACCGGCTTGACGTCTCCACGTTCAAGGACATAAATAAATGTTGTCTTCAGCAACAGAGCATACCATCAGGTTATGGAGGATAACCGATAGCCTTGGCAATGCCCTGTGGTATTGGGGGTTTACATGGGGTTCCTTGCCAGTGATTCAGCAAGATGTAGCCCAATCCTGGCACTGGGGGATTTTACTTGGTGGCATAAGATATCTCATTAGACCTTGTCTCCTCATTAGGCGTTGAGTCCACTTTGATTACATTCACATATGTGCATATTCTAGAAGCTTCTACAGTGGGCTTCCATGTCTTCAAATGGCCTTTCTGTGTTATTTTTTTCTCCTCACATTCCCTCCTTTCCCTTCATTTCCATATCTCTTCCTAGTTAACCCCCAATTCTAGCTTCCCCTTTGAATCTCCATAACAGTGTATTCTATTTCCCCCTTCTTTAAGAAATTCTCCTTCCTCAGGCAAAGTTTAGAACAGAGGCAGAAGGAACACCCATTCAGAGCCTGCCCCACATGTGGCCCATAGATATACAGCCACCCAATTAGATAAGATGGATGAAGCAAAGACGTGCAGGCTGACAGGAACCGGATGTAGATCTCTCCTGAGAGACACAGCCAGAATACAGCAAACACAGAGGCGTATGCCATCATTAAACCACTGAACCGAGAACGGGACCCTCATTGAAGGAATCAGAGAAAGGACTGAAAGAGCTTGAAGAACAACAATGAACATATGAACAACAATGCCAAGCAATCAGAGCTTCCAGGGACTAAGCCACTACCCAAAGACTATACATGGACTGACCCTGGGCTCCAACCTCATAGGTAGCAATGAATATTCTAGTAAGAGCACCAGTGGAAGGGGAAGCCCTTGGTCCTGCCAAGACTGAACCCCCAGTGAACATGACTGTTGTGGGGGGACGGTAATGGGGAGGAGGATGGGTAGGGGACCACCCATATATAGAAGGGGAGGGTGAGGGGTTAGGGGGATGTTGGCCTGGAAAGGGAACAACAGTTGAAATGTAAATAAGAAATACCAAGTTAATAAAGATGGAGAAAAAAAAAAAAAAGAAATTCTCCCTCCTCAAATCCTTTACTAGGATCCTTAACCTCCGCAATCATTTGGATTCGTGATGCACATTTCAAACGCTTAACAAGCTAGCATCCATATATAAGAAAAACATACTCGTCCTCTTTGGCCTAGGTTCCCTTACTCAGAATGACTTTTTCCCCCCAGCTCCATTCATTTATCTCAAAAAAAAAAATTAAAGATCATCTGCATGTCAAAAGGAACTGAATTAAAGGGGAAGCCTATAGAACAGGGTGGGGGGAGGAGGCGGGAGCAGTGTTGGTGGGAGCAGCGTTGATGGGGAGGGTCATTGTCAGCTTTTGTGGGAGGTTAGTTTTAAGTCACGTATTTAACTAGAAAGCTGAGGGGAGGACACTCTGAAGGTTTACTTCTAAGGCCAACCAGGTGTCTTCCGAGTAGCCCGGATCCTGAGTCATGAGGTTCACCAGCACGTGCTTGAGGTTTCATTCAGTCTTCGAAGCATCTGACTCAGCCACCTCAAGCCCCGCCCACATCCTTCTGGGTGTGGTACAGCGGAGCCCTTGCCCTTTCTGCACAGCTTGCTGAGGTCTTGGTGTAGCCTACGACTTAGACAACGTGCTCTGGGCAACCTCAGTTTCAGTGGACAAGTTTCCCCAGGAATTTCATCTGTCTGATAAGGAACCTCTGTCGTCTATGCCGCCTGACTTTGTCCGGTCCTTGCCTGTCACCTCCCGTATTTTTCTTTATCTCCCCTTTGCGTGTCTTTATACTGGCGGCCAATTGTCGTCTGTCTACTACCTCCAGTGCTTGTCCCCAGCTCTGGCTTCTCTCCTTGATTTTCCAATTCCACTGAAGCTGGCACTCGTCACCTTAGAGAGAGAGAGCGCGCCTGAACACACAGGAGCAAACGGTTTAAAGGTCTCTGGTGCACAGAAGCCGCCTCTGCTCTCTTTCCCCACCTACCGGAGGCTGATCATTAACTTAGGACTTATATATATATATATATATGAAGAAGTGTCAATGCCTGCCATGGGAACAGCACTGCCTAGAGCCATGGCCAGCACAGCGAGTGTCAGCACCAGCACCGGAAGCTCAGAGCTGTCTTCACTGTCAGACAACATCAATAATCCTGCTGATATCTCTGTCATTGTCATCTACTTTGTGGTGGTGATGGCTGTTGGAGTGTGGGTATGTGGGAGCCCAGTGAGATTTCTGGGTGGGCCCTAAGGTCACAGGGGAGAACATGTCAGGGTAGAGCAGTGGAATGTTGGCCGGAGACAGTGTCTGTCCAAGGATCACTGTCTTTCTGCCTGGAGAATTTGCCCGTGTGTGGCATGAATGATATTTGCACTGAAGGAATTTGTTCTCCAAGCAAGACCATACTCTGAGCACAGCCAGGGCTGGCTGCACTCACTGTGCTTGGCACGCCTAGCACCCGGTATCAAAACCACAAAGGCCGTTTCTCTTATCTCAATTGCTTCTCTTCATTACTTATTCATTCATGTTCTTGCTCACCGAGTGGGAGGTTTAAACTGTGTATATTGTTTATTCCTTCTAGTATTGACTTTGAGGCTCAAACTTTTCTCTCAAAGACAGCTCTCCACATGTGAAATTCTGCTTTCGTGAGCTAAATTAAATCTTGGGTTTTCGAGCATAATTTCTTGAGGTGCTTCTTCCGAGTCATGATAAAACCGTGACTCGTACGTCCATTAAAAACTGATGGCTGCATCATTCGACCTGCAAAGTCACGTCTCTCAATGGCGGTGCGGGGAGGTGAAGCTGTGTGGAGCAGCTGCAAGGGGTTCCCTTGATCTTGGGCATACTTGGAGTTGATAACCTTCCCATTGTTTCCTTTTTCGCTCAGGCAATGGTGAAGACAAACCGAAGCACTGTTGGAGGATTCTTTCTGGCTGGTCGATCTATGACTTGGTGGCCAGTAAGTGGGTCAGGGGTTTCTGAGGATACACATTGATTGATAAGTCATCGTGGTAGCAGGAGTACTTGACAGCTTTCTTCTTTCTTTCTTTCTTTCTTTCTTTCTTTCTTTCTTTCTTTTGTTCTTTCATTCTTTCGTTCTTTCATTCATTCATCTGTCCGTCTGTCCTTCCTTCCTTCCTTCCCTCCCTCCTTCTCTCTTGCCCTCCACTCCCCCCACCCCTCCTATTCTGCCTCCTTCCCCCTCTCCCTCCCTTCCCCATCCCTTTACCTCCCCTCCTCCTTCCCCTCTCTCTCCCCTTCTTTCTCTTCCTCCCCTGCTCCCCAACCTTACATCCTCCACTTTAAGACTGCTATCTGGGATTCCAGAATGATCATACCATATAATCAATTAAAAACACCTTTAGCCTGGCTTCTGCAGACCTATCAATTCAGTTCCATTTTGTGTGCCCCTCCTCGGTTCTTATGAGAACCCTTCTTAACATTGATTACATCCCCGAATCCCTTTTCTACTCCCTCTCCTGAGCTAATCCGGCTCCTGCCTGGGAGATTATCTCCTCTCTGATCACAGTCACCCACTTCAGAGTCAGCTTAACTTCCTGATCACTCCAGCGCCGCCTTGCACATCCTGTTCTGTTCTGCACACTAACAGATTGCAGGCTCAGTTCACTGAGGTAACGTTCACAGTGATTCTCTTGGATGGTTGCCCGCCAGATTTTTTTGTTCTTCTGAGTTTTGGTATATATCTTCCTCAGCCCCATGTTTCATTGTGGTAGAGTCAGCTTATGCCTACATGAACCTAGAAAGTATCTGGGTTAGATTCGGTATACAGGGGGTGCTCAGAAAATGCTCCCTTCAACAGATGCTCTGCCCTGTCTAGATACCATAAAGGGAGATGGAATTAACAATCTGGTGACGGTGATAGAAGCAGATATAAGCATTGGCTTCCTGCTATTCTTTTTTGGGGGAAACAAGGGATCCTCAACTAATCCTAGAGTGGCAAACCAGCTCCCTCCTTGACCCACTCTCACATCTTCACACAAAGAATGATGTAAAGAGGGGTGTAAAACAGAGATAAAGACAGCACTGCAGGGTCTCATGGTCTAGTTCTGCCATCATGACCAGAGCTAGTCTCTGCCCACTGAGGAGCACTCTCCTTGCCTTAAGGACAGAAAGCCAGGGCTGTGGCTGTGAGAAGGAAGAGAAATCCCTCTGATGAACCTTTGAGTCTGTCCCCATCCAGTGCTGGTAGGAGATCTGGAATCTGAGGCTCCACGCAGAACCCATGGAGATACACTGATGTTCTCTTAAAGTAGGCTCTTCAGGTTTTTCAGTAAAAAGCCCTAAATGCAAGCCTCTTGGGCCTCAGAGGTCCGAGTCTATCATGGACACGCAATGATACCACTGCTACCCGAGGCACCTGTAATCAGTGTGCTGTGGCCTAGGAAACCAGGCACTGTGTTCCAGTGCAAGACCGATGGATGCTGAATTTTAACGTCCACCTTGTTGCAAATTTGTACATGTCACTTTTCAGATAAAATGAACCAATAGACAGAAAAGCTTTTAACTATACTCGGTGTGAATCCTGTTCTTGGCTCATGAGCCACAGAATAACCGGTAACAGACTAGATTTTGGAATGCTCAGATGTTCATTGCTTTTGCTGCAGGAAGCAGGACCTATACTTTTCAACGCCTACCTGAATCCAAGGACTCTTATTTCAGTGTTTTAAAGCTAACCTTTTGTCTAATGGTTCTCAACCTGTGGGTCCCAACCCCTTCGCTGGTGGTGGGGCGTATATTAGATACATTGCATTTCCGATATTCACATTACAACTCGTAACAGTAGCAAAAAAAAAAAAAATCACAGTTCCAGATGCAGCTATGAAATAATTTTATGGGGCTCATCACAGCCTGAGGAAGTGTATTGCAGGGTGGTAGCCTTAGGAAGGTTGAGAACCATGTCCTTAGTCTGATGGCTTTCCTTGCAGATGGGCGCCTCTCTGTTCGCCAGCAACATTGGCAGTGGTCACTTCGTGGGCCTGGCTGGGACAGGTGCAGCTACAGGAATCGCAGTCACAGCGTTTGAGTCACACGTGAGTGACAGAAACTCTCTTTGTTCTTTTCAGTCAAATCCACCTCTGGGTATTTTCAACAAAATGTATCCACGTTTTCAACAAAATGTATCCAGGAGTCCTTATCCGATATCCTCCGTTTTTGTTCTGGTTTTTATTTTCCCCTCCCCCAGTGTGCTCTTTCTTTGTCCTTGAGTGCTTCTGTGGCCTCCTTTTCCTGGGTAGTCATTCCCACCAGGATGTCACTTTTGTATAGTTCAAGCCCCACTTTCACTTGGTCCCTGTGATTGTTTGAGCTCACAGGTCTCCTTTCTGAGATGTCACCATGTGTGTCCATTCTTGAACCAGAAGGGAGGATTCAAAGCAAACAGAAGCATGCCGAGGAGAAGGCTCCAAGGTGGCTACACGTTTGCCAGAGCAGCACGGGGACTGGAGTTCAGATCCACAGAGGCCATGTGAACACTGAGGAGACAAGGGATCTGGCAAATTGGCTAGTCAGACTAGCCTGTGCCTGTGAGATTTCAGGTTGAATGAGAGCCCCTGCCTCAAAGAATAAGGTGTGATTAAATGAGGAAGATTCTCGTCATTAGCCTGGGACCTCCACACGTGTTGGTGCACACCATAGACTCAAGGAAAGAGAAATATGTATGTCAGGCATTTGGGACTTTCACCCCAGCACTGGAAGGGTAGGGGCAGGGGTGAGTTGGGGGTGGGGCAAGGGCAAGGGCAAGGACAAGGGGAGAAATGCAGGATTGAAGAGGCAGGGATGCAGACAAACGGAAAGGCAGAGAGAAAGGCCAAGAGGAAAAGGACAGAGGGGGCGAGGCAGACGCAGACAAATTTCTGTGAGTTCAGGATAATCTGGTTTACTTAGTAACTTCCAGTCCAGCCCGGCTACTTAATGACACCCTGCCTCAAAATGAATAGATATTTAAATGACAGGAACAACGTTATCTCCTATTTTCACGGCTTATGATCAAGTGGGAAAAACAAATGCACACCAACTGTGGTATGGAGAGGACAGAGACAGAAGCATTTGACACATTGAAGGATCACTCTGTGTAAATTATGTTTCCCTGTGGCTTTTTTTTTTCTTGGTAGGTTAAACAATACCAGGTGGTCAGCCTTAAACACATAGACATTTGAGCAGCATTAAATGGACTGGGCCAGTAGTGCATGTCCAAGCGCGCGCACACACACATACACACACACACACACACACACACACACACACAAACATACACACAAGCATACACACACATACACACATACACACACACAAACACACACTACATACACAAACATACACACGCACCCACACATACATAAACACACATACACACACATACACACATAAGCACACACACATACACACACAAACATACACACAAGCATACACACACATACACACACATACACGCACACACAAAAACACACACATACATACACAAACATACACACGCGCGCACACACATACACACATACATACACACACATATACACACACATACACACATGCATACACATACACACATACATACACATACACACACAAACATACACACACACAGGCACACACAGGCACACACATATACACACACATACACACACGCGCACACACACACACACACACACACACACCAGTAAGATAACTGAATATACGACAAACTGAAATAGATCATGAGACAGTGAGAGACACAGGAGGACTTGGGGATTAGGACTTCATTATGCTTGCAGCAATTCTCAAAAAAATCATTTTTAAAAGAGAGATCACACCGGAAGCATACCCACCATAGGTAACAGTAGGGGTTGTTGGCACACACCATGAGGGCTTGTCGATGCTTGTGTTACATTTCAGGAGTCTGTTCTTTTATTATTTTTTTCCACTGTATGCTCTGGGGTTTAAACTCTGGCTTGTATGGACAGTGCTTCTATCAACTAAGCTACCACGCAGGCCCCTTTTAGACCCTTTCTAACGTTTGTTTTGTAAATGTGTGGGTACTGGTAGGATAGACAGAGTTGGACTACGGTGTGGCTTTAAACAAATCACCCTAGGTATGGACTCAGGAAGTGACGTCACTTGGGCCCCTTACAAATGCCTCTGACTTTCCAAGGCTGAAAGTTGTTCTGTTGCTTTTGCCTATTTTTTACCTCAAAAATATCAGGGCATACCCAGACTTGGCCACATAAGCCTTGTGGCCTGGGATTTGATTTGATAATGCCATAAACTGTACAGTGAAGACCACCTCCATCAGTGTGGAAAAAACAACCTATAACCCATCGCACATAGCTCATAGGTTGCAGACATCTAGGGGTTTTTTTTTTTTATAGCTTTTGACCTTGAATTTCTCTAACCTTGAAGCCACATCCTTTATATTTACGATAATTATGACTGCTGGTTATACCCACCTCACTAGTTGTGAAAGAACATGGCGGGCGCTGGGTGCAGAGATGTCCTAGAATCTGCATTTTAATGCCAGACTGTATCGACAGCATGGATATATTTAGCAAGACTTAAAGGGACCTGGGGATGTTCGTCCTCTTCCAGAAGCTGCTTTTCTCAATGCTTTGACACTCACGTATAATTGCCTCTTGCTCTTGACAAAGGTTGTGCGATCTTTTCTTAGTCCAGGGAACTCAAAACTCTATTAACATCTCGCCTGTCAAATATCAGACATTATATTATTATAAATATCGTATTAGACCGGAGCTAAGAAAAGTGGTTAAGTTGTTTGTTGGTTGGTTTGTCTTGAGATTCAGAGCTGAGCGTTCATAAGGCCACAAGCCAAACCCCCTTTAATCGTTGTCCTTGGTTTTTACAGTCATTTGCCTTGCTGCTGGTGTTGGGGTGGTTTTTTGTTCCCATTTACATCAAGGCTGGGGTGAGTATCTGACGTATCTGTCACGTGTTTTTTTCTCTACTCGCTCTTCAGGTTAAATCTTGAAACCTGGGTTCTTGCGATTGTTGGTCCTATTGCTAATAATATACGGAAGAAGAAAAAACATCACATTGCTTGCCCATAGGGTCCCCCAGGATCGAATGTGACTGTCAGTAGGTGAAGTCAGGGGTGGTCCTGCCTGATCGTCACTGTGGTAGATGTAAACCTGACTAGAGAGCATCCTCAAAGCTGTACGAGGCATTTGAGCAATGTTTCCAGAAAGCAGGATGCCCATATTGGTTCTCACATAGCTCTCCCTCCAGGGTAGAGAGCAGAGCTGGAATCAGGGGCATGTCTTAAGAGAAGTGCTTCAGTGGTGATCTGGCTTAACGCCGGATCTTTCTGGCCATGCCTCCTAAATTCTGGTATTACAAGGCATGTGCTACCATTCCTAGCCAAGATTTCATGAACATTGGTGTGTGTATGTGTGTGTGTGTGCGTGTGTGCACGTGCACACACATGCATGCATGCATATATGGAGGTCAGAGGACAACCTGTGTCTGCTTCGGCAGTGCTGGCTTACAAGCCCACACTAGCATGGCCAGCATTTTTACACAGGTGCTGGGTATCAAACTGACAGTCTCGTGTCTGCAGGGCAAGCACTTCACTGCCTATTGTTCCAGCCCCAGAGTTCATGGACTTTTGTTCAAGTCCATTGTCCGCTTGGATGCCCAAGTGCAACTTCATAAAATGGGTATCTGATCGTGACCCTTGAACCCTTGAAAGCCCTGGACCTCCCATTTCCAAAACCATATAGAACACTTTGAATTTTTAAAATCAATTTTATGTGTGTATGCATATATGTCTCTACATAAAGTCTATATAGAGAGAATATAGACCTATAGACAATATAGACAATATATAACCTATATCACAATGCACTATATATTTTTATAAATATTAATTTTGCTGTGCTGCTGCATTACTCAATAAAGTGACTATCATTTGGCAAAATTCGTAATACATAGTGAACATCGGAGCCTGGAGGACATTGTGACTTTGTCTCCGATGCCTGGGCTCAATCCAGAATTGTCGCTCTGCCAAGGAATTATGTCTTTCCCCTTTGTACCCCCAAGATGCCCTGCATAGTGCTTAACTACCCATAGTCATTTAGTAGATGTCAAACTGTCTGCATGCATTAGGCTCCGAGCTGAACTCAGGCTGTCTGTCTCTGCAGGTGATGACCATGCCAGAATACCTCAGGAAGCGCTTTGGTGGCAAGAGACTGCAGATCTACCTCTCTGTCCTCTCCCTCTTCATTTGCGTGATACTGACGATCTCAGTGAGTTCCCTGCCTCCTGGCATTGGAGAGTCCACAGTTTGCTTCTTTGGGCCGTCTCCTAAAATCAGGGTCTGGCGTGTCCAGACTGCAGCCAATAAGCATAGCAGGTTCAAAACTTCCCGATGCCTTAAACTTCCTGGAATGGAAAATGCCCAGGGTAGCCACATGCCTAGGGATTTTCACATCGGGAGACCCACAAGAGTGTGGACCCATCCCTGGAGAACATTCTACATATAAAAAAGCAGGTGCGGCCAAAGAGCAAATGTCAGTCACACAAGTAGTAATGGTTTCTTGCTACAGATGCCTCTTGCTTGTCCGGCCTTTATTTTCTCTGAAGCAGCTTTGATTTACATCTTTCTTTCCAGTTTAACTATCAAATAACTGATCAAGGAGGGAAGTACTTTATATCATTAATTCAATTTGAGTTCGCCTTATCAAAGACTACCCTTGTAAAACCCGTGTCATAAATGGTCCTGCTAAAACAATTGTCTCCTAGAAATTACCTCTGATGAAAGATGACTGAAGTTTGAGCAGCACAGGAGGAAAGAAAGTGCAACATATTTATCCTTATGTAGCAGTGTTTAAGAAAACATCTGGGCTTATAGCTGGACACCCGAGTCAGTATTAGAGAACAGCTGCCTTCCCTGTTCTGCTGGGCTGTTACTGTTACACGTAATCCAGCTGCTGCGTCAGGATGCTACAAGCTTTCCTAACACCATGTGAGCACTTTTACCCTTTATGGAGCTCTGATGCCCAAGCAACAGGAGTTGCCCCACACCAAGACCATGAGGATTTCCACATTCATACTTGGCTACTTATGAAGACGTAAGGACAAGAAATCTGCACAACCAGGAACAGTGTTAGTATCTGCCAGGTAGAATGGGAAATGGCTCTTGCATTAAACCTGAGATGGCAAGGTTAGAAGAAGAAGAAGAGTCCCCCCTGCCCCAACCCCAGGTGCCAGAGACTTTGTTCTCTGTGTTCTCCAAGTGCCTAGGACTTGTTAATCACCCAGGTCCTCTCTGACATCTACAGCTTTATGGTTCCAAAGATCATGAGTGTGTGTCAAAACAGAAGGCAGCGGTTAAAGGAACGCTAGAGGGATGGGGCCTTTCAGAGTGCATGGTTCTGGGTTGGAACTGAGGAAGGGAGAGTAGGAAAGCTGGGCGGGGTCCAAGAGTCCATGCACGTGCTTTCCCTGTGATTAGCTGATGGCATGGCAGCAGGCCCAATGCTTACAAGATTATGCCCTGAGTGATATTAATGATGATTAACCTTAGACTCCTTTGTTTATACACACATATACCCTGATAGCCAATGCTATCCTGGCTACTTATTAAACAAACCTTTACAAGAACCTAAGATAGAGGAGTTTTCAGAGTCTTGCCTGCTACGATTGAGAAAAGATGGACAGAGGTTCTCAACCTTCAGTAACATATATGTGGAGCATCATTAGCGGACAAGATGTCCTGTGGTCCTCAAGTATTTCAGTTCATAATTCCTAGGAAACCTGCCCATCTCCTGGGAAACCACAGAACTGGGAAATTGACATAGCTAAAAGGTACAATTTTACCAAGATTATTAGCAATTGTTACAAAATGGTCTCTTTTAGCAAAAGAAAATCCCGAGTCCTTAAAATTCCTCTTTATTAGAAATGGTTTTCTTTTGTTTGTCCTTTTTCTGATGATTTTTCCTTACTTTATCTTAATGAGTTAATTTTCCCACTTGTAAATTTATTATTTTTATCAAAAATACATTTTTTCCCACACAGTATGTTTTACTATGGTTCCCCTCCCTCCAATTCCTCCTAGATGCTCCCACTTTCCCATCTACCCAAATCCACACCCTTTATTTTCTCTGTCATTAGATTTAAAAAGGCATTAATAATAATGATAATAATAATAATAATAATAGGACAAAACAAACAGAAAAGAGCAAAAATATACAAGAAACATACAGATGCTGTCACACATATTTGCACACACAGAAAACCTATAAAAAGAAAACCAGGAACTATATTATATAAGGAAAAGGTCTGTACAGTTAAATAAATAAATAAATAAATAAATAAATAAATAAATAAATAAATAAATAAATAAAAAAACTCAGATGAAGCATAGTAAGACAGAAAAAAAAAGTTCTTCCCAAAAAAATTTCCACTGAGTTTGTGTCCATTTTGGCCGTCTACTGCTGGGCATCGGTGAAGACTAATTTTCCTTTGTGATGGTTACCAATTGGAAGTAGCTTATGGGTTAGGGGTGGGTCATTCGTCCACTTCCCCTGACAGCACTGGGACCATCTCTGGCCAAGGCATGCGCAGGTCTCCTGCATGCATCCAGTGTCTGTGAGTTCATGTGTCAGTCCTGTTGTGTCTAGAAGTCCCTGCTTCCTTAGTGTTTTCCATCCCCTCCGGCTCTTACAATATCTTCTCCTCTTCCTTCTCTTCCTCCTCTTCTTCCTCCTCTTCCTCCTCCTTCTCTTCCTTCTCCTTCTCTTCCAACTCCTCTTCCTCCTCCTCTTCCTTCTCCTTTTCTTCCAACTCCTCTTCTTCCTCCTCTTCCTCCTCCTCCTCTTCCTTCTCCTTCTCTTCCAACTCCTCTTCTTCCTCCTCTTCTTCCTCCTCTTCCTTCTCCTTCTCTCCACCTCTCCCTCCTCCTCTTCCTTCTCCTTTTCTTCCAACTCCTCTTCCTCCTCCTCTTCCTTCTCCTTTTCTTCCAACTCCTCTTCCTTCTCTTCCTCTTCCAATTCCTCCTCTTCCTTCTTATCTTCTTTCTCCTCCACTTCCTCTCTTCTTCCTCCTCTTCTTCCTCTTCCTCCTCCTCTTCCTTCTCTTCCTCTTCCAACTCCTCCTCTTCCTCCCCCTCTTCCTCCTCTTCCTCCTCTCCCTTCTCTTCCTCTTCCAATTCCTCCTCTTCCTTCTCCAATTCCTCCTCTTCCTTCTCTTCCTCTTCCAATTCCTCCTCTTCCTCTTCCAATTCCTCCTCTTCCTTCTCCAATTCCTCCTCTTCCTCCTCCAATTCCTCCTCTTCCTTCTCTTCCTCCTCCACTTCCTCTCCTCTTCCTCCTCTTCTTCTTCCTCTTCTGGTTCAGAGTTCCCTGAGGCCTGAAGGGAGGGATTTGATGGAGACATCCCACTTAGGATGGACGGTTGCAAGCTCTTACGTTCTCTGAAGCTTGTTCAGTTGTGGGTCTCTGTATGTGTTCCCATCTGCTGCGATAGGAAGCCTCTCTGAGGATGGCTGGAGAGACACTGACGTATGAGTACAGCAGAATGTTACTACAAGTCATTTAATTGGTGTGTTCCTTTAGGAGTATATTGGATTTCCCATACGACCATGGACTATCTTGGGTTCTTCAACACCCAAGCACCAAGGGTCAGGCATGGGTTCCACCTCATGGAGTAGCTCGTAATTCCAATCAGACGGTGGTTGGTTACTACCCCACCTTTTGTGCCACCATTGCACCGGCATATCTGACAAGCAGGTTGTAGATCACTGGGTTTGTAGCTGGGTAGGTGTTTACACTTCTTCTCTGGTAGCATACAGAGCATTTCCCAGTAGTGCACACACTAATCAGTGGGAGTCAGGGCTCAGGGTAGGCACCAGCTCAACTTCTCCCCGTTCGGTGAATTGTAGGGAGGTTGTCTTCAGTAGCAGGGCCTTACCATCAGTTTGTGGAGAACAACCAATACCTTGTCAATAGCCTGGGTTGCTTAGGGGTTTCCATGGCTAACAAGACAATGGGATGTAACCCAATCCTGGAACTAGAGGTTTTGTTTGCTAACAAGAGATATCTAAATGGGGATTTTTCTTTCTTCCCCATTACTTGGCAAATCCAATCTAGATTTCTTTCAAAATCTGTATATATTTTACCAAGCTTCTATAGTATTGGGTTTCCATATGACCCACCCCAAAGGGCTCTTACTTTTACCCATCTCCCCTATTTTCCTTCCCTTACTCCCCTCTTTCCTCCACTCGCAATTTGATTTCCCATTCCAGTCTTTTCTAGAAATCTATTCTACTTCCCCTTTCTAGGGATGCTAACCCTTCCTTCCCTTACCCTGTACCTAACCTCAGTGATTATATAGCGTGTAGTCTGTTCATTGAAGACTTAATAGCTAACATCCATGTATAAGTAAACACACCTTATTTGTCTTTTGGGGTCTGGGTTACCCCATTCAGGATGATTTTTTTTCCTAGTTCCATCCATTTACCTGCAAATTTCATGATTTTTTTTTAAACAGCTGAGGTATACTCCATTGTGTGAATGGACCACAATTCCTTTATCCGTTCGTCGGCTGATGGTCATCTAGCTTGTTTTCCAATTTCCAGCCTACTATGAATAGAGTTACAGCAAACATGGTTGAATAAATGTCTGTGTAGGACGATGCAGGGTCCTTTGAGTATTTGCTCCTTCCCCACCCCACCACAAAAGGAGAAAGAATTCTAACTTAAGAATATATGTTGAGAGCTGGGGAAGTGGCTCCCTTGGTGACAATGCTTCCTAAGTCAGCATGAGGACCTGAGTCTCAACACCTCCCACCCAAGCAACAATCCAGTCACGGTCACGTGCTCACTTATAACTCCAGAACTACAGGACAAGGCAGAGGGAACACAGGGGGATCAGTGTGCTTACGGGCTATAGTAGGAATTTTTTGTTGTTGTTGTTGGTTTTTTTTTATTAGCTTGAGTATTTCTTATTTACATTTTGAATGTTATTCCCTTTCCCGGTTTCCAGGCCAACATCCCCCCAACCCCTCCCCCTCCCCTTCTATATATGGGTGTTCCCCTCCCCATCCTTCCCCCATTGCCGCCCTCCCCCCACCAGCCTAGTTCACTGGGGGCTCAGTCTTAGCAGGACCCAGGGCTTCCCCTTCCACTGGTGCCCTTACTAGGCTATTCATTGCTACCTATGAGGTCAGAGTCCAGGGTCAGTCCATGTATAGTCTTTAGGTAGTGGCTTAGTCCCTGGAAGCTCTGGTTGCTTGGCATTGTTGTTCATATGAGGTCTCAAGCCCGTTCAGCTCTTCCAGTCCTTTCTCTGATTCCTTCAACGGGGGTCCTGTTCTCAGTTCAGTGGTTTGCTGCTGGCATTCGCCTATGTATTTGCTGTATTCTGGCTGTGTCTCTCAGGAGAGATCTATATCTGGTTCCTGTCGGCCTGCACTTCTTTGCTTCATCCATCTTGTCTAATTGGATGGCTGTATATGTATGGGCCACATGTGGGGCAGGCTCTGAATGGGTGTTCCTTCTGCCTCTGTTTTAATCTTTGCTTCCCTATTCCCTGCCAAGGGTATTCCCTCCCCCCCCTTTTTTTTTGTTCTTTTTTTCAGAGCTGGGGACCGAACCCAGGGCCTTGTGCTTCCTAGGTAAGCGCTCTACCACTGAGCTAAATACCCAGCCCCGGGTATTCCCCTTTTAAAGAAGGAGTGAAGCATTTGCATTTTGATCATCCCTCTTGAGTTTCATATGTTCTGTGCATCTAGGGTAATTCAAGCATTTGGGCTAATAGCCACTTATTAGTATGGATATTTTAATAAATCTTGGCACAGGGTTCCTTCATGCCTCAGACCATTTATGTTCTCAGATGAAAGATACAAACACAGCCTTTATATGTTAATTCGCCTTAAGCAGCACAATAGCTGGACAGTGGCTGACCTTCCGTGCTGTGAAAACCTACCTTCTACTGATAACCCTGAGTTATTACTTACTAATCTCTATGTCCCATCTTGGCTGCTATTAACTCCACTTAGTCAGCCCTCTGGACCACATTCTCTTGGCCCAGAGTCCAGGGAGCTTTCCATGCTTCTCTACCCCACGTCATCTCTTGTCTCGCCCCTGCATACTCTTCTAAGGCACAGCAGCTCTCTTGTCTCTCTCTCCCTTCTTCCTCATAATCCCAAGTCGTGACAACTAAACCCCACCTATGTCTCTTCTTCCCAGCTATCGGCTGCTGGCATCTTTATTTACCAATCAGAATTAATTGGGGTCAGGGTCCCTTAGTGTGTCAAGTGCTAACAGTTTTGGAGGACCCAAATGAACATTAGAATACAAGCACCATTAGGCCAAGCACCGAGTGCCATGCCACTGCCTAGCTGTAGTTCTCTCACAGATCCTCTCACAGGAACAAGATGGAGAATGGTAGAGTAGAATATCTGACCTCCTCCTCTACCGTCTACACACATGCAGGTGCATGCACACACAGAAACTCTCACACACACTCACAGACACACACACAAGTGCACACATGCATGTGCACACACAGAAGTGCACACATGCACACACAAATGTACACGTGCACACACACAAATGCACACATGCCCATGTATGCACACAAATGCACACATATGGGTGTACACACACACAAATGCACACATGCCCATGTATGCACACAAATGCACACATGCATGTGCACATACACAAATGCACACATGTGGGTATGCACACACACACAAATGCACACATGCCTATGTATGCACACAAATGCACACATGCATGTGCACATACACAAATGCACACATGTGGGTATGCACACACACAAATGCACACATGCCTATGTATGCACACAAATGCACACATGCATGTGCACATACACAAATGCACACATGTGGGTATGCACACACACAAATGCACACATGCACATGCATAAATGCACATGTGAGCGTGCACATACATCACATCACTCACATACACTACACTCATTTATCAAAAGAATATATATTTATATCCATCATAATCAGAAATTCTTATAGGAAATTAATGAGCATCCCCAAACCTCATAGCACAGAGAAGTCTTAGGCCTTGGCACCTTATTTAATAAGTACCTGAATGGCTTTGAAGGTAAGCAGTGAGTGACACTGCTGTGTGAATGTCTTCCTGGGGGATATTTATGTAGTGTCTTCAGGGATGAATAGGAGTTCACCAGGAAGAGGAGGGCAGGGCCTGTGAGCCTTGAAAAAAGAAATCAGAGGACTGGAAATACCTGCTTTTCCCCAACCGTGCTGTTCCCTTTCTAGGCAGACATATTTTCTGGAGCCATCTTCATAAAGCTGGCTTTGGGGCTGGACCTCTACCTGGCGATCTTCATCCTCTTGGCTATCACAGCCGTCTTCACCATCACTGGTGAGTCGTCTGGGTCCTTGTCCTCTGTTGAGTTCTGCCACCCCTGTTGATCTGTGTGTGCACATGTGTTTGTGCCTAGATCGTATCACAGGAAAACAGTCACTCCTTCAATGAAGGGAACGATGATTTATTCCCACGCTAGAGCGAAAATGGTTTTGCTAGACGGCATAGTACAAAGACCTCCGAAAAGGGGGGAAGTTTTGTGATAGCAAATGTTTGCCCTATATCCTCCTTGATATTTATAAGTGAATGGAGCAGTAGAACTACACTGTAAGAGAAACTTTCGGCCAGACAGATGAAAGATAAAGCCATGTGTGGTGTCATCTCCCATAATCCCAGAGCCAAGTGAGCTGAGGCCAGGAGGATTGAGAGTTCAAAGCCAACCCGGGCTACAGAGCAAGGCACTGCAAAGAGAGAGGCAAAGGGCAGATGGAGAAGGCTGGGGGGAGGGGAAGGGAGGGAAGGGGAAAAGAAGAGAAAACAGAACTAGATAGAGAACAAGGCAAGAGAAAGGATAAACTGAGCTTGTGACCCAGCCAGGAGATTTCTCAGTTTCTTGCTTTGCTTTTGGTTACAAAACCAACATCACCCTGTCTGTCCCTGAGCTGACTCTGGGCCTAAAATGACCTTGAGGCTCACAATTATCTGCCTCGACCTCCCAGGTAGCTGAAGTAAGAGGCTCACTCCTAGCAGCCGGGAGCTTGGATGTATCTTCCTACGATTAAGAAAATGCTTCTTGATACATTCAGGCTGGAGGAGAGGACAGTTATGAGGGCAAATCCACAAGCGTGTGTGGATAAATCACTGACTTTCTCTCCTCAGGGGGCTTGGCCTCTGTGATTTACACTGACACCCTCCAGGCCATCATCATGTTGGTTGGATCCTTCATTCTCATGATATACGGTAAGCCAGGACTGAGTGCACAGGTCCCTAGATTCCTGCCTCTCTCTCTCTCTGCCTTCTCATGATGCTTCCTTCAGATTCCCCATTTTCCTGTCATTTTATATAATCCCCATCATGGACCTATTTGCCTACCTTCTCCTTGCTTTATTGTATCAGACAGCAGGCGTGTGCCTAGTCTCCTTGTGTCTTGTTATGCCCCAGGGTATCAGTTGATATCCCTGAGAAGCCTGCTGTCTTCTGAAGGGAAACAGAAGAGCAGCAGATATGGGGGAGGGGACTGGGTTGGGATGTCTGCTATGAGAGGGAAAAAAACCACTTTATTCAGTACATCGTTAGGGTGCACAACACACGGCTTGGCGTTTTCTCTGTGATTCCCACTGTTCCGTTCTCCTATCTTGGTGGCAAGGAGCATTAATGAATTCAGTGTGCGAATCTTAATTTCTTTCTACATTCTTCTGCATTGAAGTGGCCAAGGCAAGGTCAGGTAATCTTGACCCCGCCTTCTCCCCAACTGGAGCCTCATCTGGCATGTAAATAAATGCTATCTCCTGTCTTCAAAAAATAAAAGATAAATATGTGTGTGTGGTGGGGGGGGGGAGATTCCTTTCTCCATGCTGGGAGAGATTCTGGATGTAGACTAAAGGTTCCTCCCAAGACAGGACCTTGTGTGTTATATGATGTTTTAACAAATTAAAGGGTTTCCCCTCTTTTCCTCCTGAGGAAAGGTACTTTGTAAACAAACACAAAACAAAACCAAAAAAAAAAAAAAAAGCCTTAGCCTGCGTGTGGTGGGAGATGTGCTCATAGCCTTTCCACTTTGAAAGCCCTCCCTGCCCTATTTTAGCTCCCAAGAGCTCTTCTGAGGTCCAAACCGCTCCTTGTCAGCAAGATAAGTAAAGGGTGTGCTATCCTCTTAATTGGCTTAGTAAGCTTTGTATTGTTAACTGTCCTGCATAGATTATCTTAAAATGGTACCCTGCCTAGATAATCTACAAATGTAACCACAAAAAAAAAAAAAAAAAAAAAAAAAAGACCAGGTGAGAGTAAATGTCTCTCCCCAGTTCTCAAGTCCCCAGGCTCCATCCAATAAGATACACTTAAAGCCATCTTGAATGTGCACGGGTCCATTCACAGAGCTTGAAGTCTATGAAGCAGAAACTGAAAAAAACAAAAAACAAACACTACCACCACCACCACCAACTCCACACTGGTATGGAGACCTCAACATAATCTGGATATCATTAACCATGTGGCTATCAAATTAAATTCAGTTCATTTACCCAGCTCCTCCCCATCTTGGGCAACAGGTATTCAAACAACCCCATCCTACATGAGAAAGATTTTCTGTCCCATGGTGCACTCTGGAAAGCAGGTGCTAGACACCATTCTTTGTATGCATTACATGCAGTTATCCAAAATTCCTATGCCCTTCTTGTTCCCTGGTCCCTGCTGTTTGAACTTAGTGATGGGATGCCAGGTTAATCTCTCCAGCCCCCACTATTCTGATGAATTCTGCATCATCGGAACTTCATACTCGGTAGCTGCAGAATTATTGGCTCATTTTTCTCACGTCGACTATTACTGACTGCTGACCAGCCATGCCAGACCTGTAGTCGTCTCTCTCACCATCTCCCCTCATCATCTAGCTTGCTGCCAAGGTTTCCCCTTTTTCTCTTCTTTCCCAGTGTTCTATCATACCGTAATCAAACATAGCACCAAAAAGGTATGCGTAAGGTTTGAAGGCCTTTGCTTTCTGCTCCTTACCAAAGAGTTGAGATTCCTGGTGGCTAATTTCACGGGGGATCGCTCTGTGAATTTACCGTCAGGTTTGTCTCTGCCCCGGGTGCTTGTGAGGCACCCGGGTCAGCCTATTGCTTGGCACTTCTAATTTTTTACCATGATGCTAGATACTCAGAGAAATACGGGAGAGTGCGGTAAGGAAAACCTGTAATAATCATTTGCTTTCGAGCTTTCTGAATTTGACCTGTTGCCAGGGGAGACACTAGGAAGGTGTGTGGGTCAGGAGAGAAGGTCCCGGAAGGTTTGTGTGACCTCCACTTGAGGGGATAATCATCTGACAGCAGCTCTCTGCGATGTGCAGGAGGTATTTTATTCCTCTGGGGCTTTTGCAGCATTTGTTGAAGTCGGAGGCTATGAGAGCTTTACAGAGAAGTACATGAATGCCATCCCCTCTGTGGTGGAGGGGGACAACCTGACAATCAGCCCCAAGTGCTACACCCCTCAGCCCGACTCCTTCCACATCTTCCGAGATGCTGTCACTGGAGACATACCGTGGCCGGGAACGGCATTTGGAATGCCTATTACAGCGTTGTGGTACTGGTGCATAAACCAAGTAAGTGACTAAGTGGGCATGCGTGTACGTATGAGAGAGAGAGAGAGAGAGAGAGAGAGAGAGAGAGAGAGAGAGAGAGAGAGAAAGAGAGAGAGAGGGGGGAGAGGGAGGTGGGAGGTGGGGGGAGGGAGAGAGAGGACTTCTGTCCTTCCTTATTTTATTATTTATTTATCTTTATTTTATTTATTTTTTTCATCTTTATTAACCTGAGTATTATTTACATCCCCCCCCCCAGCTAGGCAAGCACTCTGCCACTGAGCTAAATCCCCAACCCCTTCTTATTTACATTTCAATTGTTATTCCCCTTCCCAACATCCCCCTAACCCCTCCCCCTCCCCTTCTATATGGTTGTTCCCCTCCCCATCCTCCCCCCATTACCACCCTCCCCCCAACAATCACGTTCACTGGGGGTTCAGTCTTAGCAGGACCCAGGGCTTCCCCTTCCACTGGTGCTCTTACTAGGATATTCATTGCTACCTATGGGGTCAGAGTCCAGGGTCAGTCCATGTATAGTCTTTAGGTAGTGGCTTAGTCCCTGGAAGCTCTGGTTGCTTGGCATTGTTGTTCATATGGGGTCTCGAGCCCCTTCAAGCTCTTCCAGTTCTTTCTCTGATTCCTTCAACGGGGGTTCTATTCTCAGTTCAGTGGTTTGCTGCTGGCATTCGCCTCTGTGTTTGCTGTATTCTGGCTGTGTCTCTCAGGAGAGATCTACATCCGGTTCCTGTCGGCCTGCACTTCTTTGTGTTCTTCCTTTTCATCCCACAGAAAAGCGCTAGTGTGGGCTCAGGTGCTGGGGTGCTCTTCACAGCGATCTCTCACCCAGCTCAGTGCTCAGGTTTGAGCGAGGCAGAGAGAGCTCCGGCTGGGAGGGGGAACAGCTTCCGCCACCCCCAGCTGCCGGTCCTTCTTTCCACCACTGCCTGCCGCTTTGGTTTCTCGGGCTGGGCTGAGCCAGCAGGAGACTGACTAGCCAGTGATGATGGGTGCAGGAGAGCTTCCGGCCGGTGATTTCGGGAGAGCAGATCTCTTCCCCAAGCAGTGATATTATAGCTCTTATGACAAAAGCTCTCAGATGATGGGATAATTCCTGCACACCTTTAATTCTGAACAGGACCTTTAAATAGAGTTTTTCAGATTGGGTCAGTGTCTGACAGCAGGTACTTCCTATGGGTTTGGCCTGAGAGCTTGGGAAGACCTCATCTACATATTTGGGGGCGTGGTCCTGTCTCTAGGACTGATCTGTCTTGAGCCTATGTGTCCTGGGGTCCTGTCCTCACCTGTGGAGGAGGGGCTCGGGGCATTCCTCGACATGATTGGTCTGCAGCTAGCGAGGACTTGAGACTGGGAATGCACCTGCCATCCCTTTTAGGGTCTCCTGGGGATTCGACCTGTCTTGACCAGGAATCAGTGGACCTTTCACTGCCCTCTGCCCCACACACTAGGATCTAGTTTCTGCACACAAACATAATTTTCAAATCCAAATGCCTTTACAAGATTTATGAAGAACAGCTGTTCTATGCCATACCCTGCCCTGAATCATATCCCTTAGAAGCAAACACGGTAGGCTCCTTCAACCAATTATTTCCTATTTATGACATATCTTGGTCCACGAACCATAAACAGAGACATGACCTTAGGCCTCATTAGAAATGAATGCTCTCAGAACCCACCCTTTGTTCTGTCCACTTTCAAATATCTAATGGTGTCCTTAAGGGACTCTCAGACTTCCCTCTGAAACTTCATAAGGCAGGCCTCCACTGTCTTTGCTTCATTAGAGCAATGGCTGCTGGCCAACAGGGGCTGAGAAATTATCTATGATTAAGAATCAATCAGTATCAATGAGGCGAAATCTTCCAGGAAGTCTGTCCTAAGTGTCAACATACAGAAACTGTGGTCCAGAGGCAATTAAGAATGCACCTAGTGCTGGCAGCCAAACTTAGTACAATTTGTAATAGTTTTCCAGGTAGAACTGGTTTTGGAGTCATGAAAAAGTCGTGGAGATCCGCTGAGGCTGGGCTATGTGAGGGACAAGGCGGAGCGGTTGGTAAAAGTGCAGCCTTAGTTACAGTAGAAACCTCAGGATTGAGAGAGTCCTGGGAAGAAGTAGAGAACAGGTATGATGTGGTAAAATCTGAGTGCCCCAAGAGAGAGCAGAACATGCTAGCGGTGTGGGTGCAACTCAGTTTCGTCGGAGCCTCCAGCACTTTGGAGATGCAGGATCAAGAGATGACCAAGGACGGAAATAGGAATGGGGTGGAAACTGCCTGGGAGAGAAGCTGTGTGTGCTTCAGAGAGCAGGTCCCATGAAGAGCTATTGCCAAAGCCATTAGCAACCCAGAAGACGAGGAGTGGGTCCCATGCATCAAGCCCTGAACGTAACACTCTTGACCGTTAGTGTTGCTTTGGTCTGACTATGATTATGATTATTCCAAGTTCTAATAAGAACTACATATGTATTTTCAGTAAAAAAAGAAAAAGGGGGGAAATAGATTTTTTTAAAAAAAGAAGCCACACTTTTAAAATTTTGAAGGCTGTGGGAACTTTTATAAGTTGGAATATTTAAGAGCGTGATATTAATATTAATATGAGATCTTGGGGACAAACAAGAAAAAATGGTTGTAGTTGAATAGCGATGTGTTTGTGGGTCAAGTTGCAAAGGGTCAATTTTGCTGGCATAGTCTTACACTGACTTGACACAAGCCGGAACCATATTAGAAGAGGGAACCTCTGTTAGGGGGGAAAAAAAAAGCCATCAGACTGGCTCGTGGAAAAACCTGCTGTAAAATGAAATTTTCCTCCCAACCTCGAGTTCCCGGAACAATGACTCTGAGACTGAAATATATTTACGAATACCTTGGCCATAAGCTTCACATGTCCCACAGCTAACTCATAACTTAATATCTCATTTGTTTGAGTCTAAGTCCTGTCATGTGGCTGGTTACCTCTGCTAAGCTTTCATGTGTCTATTTTCCTTCATGTCTGGGGGCAAATCCTCCCACACCTGGCTCTATCCCAGAATCCCTTCTCCTTCTTCAGATGTCCCACCTTCTTAGTCTACCCTTTCCTATAAGCCATAGGATTTTATTGACAGGTGAAGTAGCCATACACTATACAAGAGATTCCTTCTACAGCCTGTGGTACATTTTCTTGAGGGCTTGTTTGGAGTTCTAGCAGGGGAGCGCAGCTACTCATATACCCTTGACCGAAGATCAGTCCTCCTCTGTTTGGGGAAGGTCCTCCTCTTCCACCTTCCGAAGCTTTGGGAGGGACGTATGTATATGGATCTGTGAGGGAGGAAGCAGACACCAGCCTAGCCAGCCAGATTAGCCAGATCAACCCTGGCAATCAATGTGATGACAGATGTCACAGCCAGCTCACCCTCACATTTTGTGGTACACTCTCTTGATTGAGGATTGATGTGGAAAATTCCAGTTCATTGTGGGCAGTGCTGCCTCTAGGATGCTGGACCTGGGCGAGCTAAGAAAGCAGGTTGGGCAAGCCATGAGGATCAAGCCAGTAAGCAGCATTTCTTCATGGCCTCTGCTCCAGTTCCTCCCTCCAGGTTCTTGAATTCCTTCCCTGGCTTCCCTCAGTGGTGAACCTTATAAGTTAGTTGTAAAGTGAAAGAAATAATTTCCTTTCCAAATTGCTTTTGGTTGTATTGTTTTATCGTATCAAGAGACACCCTAACTAAGGACAATTAATCTGAAGAAACTAACCCTATTTTTAGGCAATTATGTAGAAGGAAAATTTCAAGAGGTCAGGATTTTGTGAGGAGCTTGGGATAGAGATTGTCAGTAGAGCCTGGAGTACATAACGCCCTGGCTTTGAACCCCCAACACTGAAAAACTGTGGGAGGGAAGAGAAGCACATAAAACATTCTGGAGCTATTTTATAGATTCTGCTTCTCTACATAACTCTCAATAGATTTGCATAATTTAGGAATTTTAAATCACGTGCATTCTTCTTTGAGGAACACCATCACTACATATGGTTCATAGCTAGGCAGTCTCAGAACATCATGGAAACAGTCTACATGAGCGTCTCGGTGATCTACTCACTGCCCGACTCTTGCGTTTTTCACAGCAGCAGGTAGACAGGTCAAAGAGCAATTACCTTAGCAACAGTAGGAAGATCCCGACGATGCCTACAGTATTAAATCCAGAGCCTAAAGCATGACACAGGGCAGGCAGCATTTCCACCTATAGGGATTGCCGTTGTTATTTGTGGCCCGGACATGGAATTCTTGTGAATAGATGGCTAGAACCTGTCGCCATGTACCTGTGGAGGTCAGAGGACAACCATAGGTGCCGGTCCTCGTGTTCCACCTCGTTTGAAGGTGACCAAGAAGCAGCTTGGTCACTGCCTCCTATGTCAGGCTAGCGGGCCAGCAAGTTTCCAAGGATTTCCCCATCTCTCTCCCCCATTAGCTGTAAGAGCACTGGGGTTGCCAAACCATGCCAACCTGTTCAGATTTCCATCTCTGCAGCAGCTTCTAAAAATATTTTACCTATCGCTAATATGTGCTGACATCCATAGACCAAGACTCTCGCATACATTAGTCATATGCAGGATACCATAAGAGGGATAACCCTGCTCGGGGAATGTAGGCTCATAGTATACAATTTAAATAATTCTTTAAATCAATGCATTCCTCCAGAGCCCAACCTCCCCCCAACGCCATCTTTTCTTACTGCAGTTTCAAACCTCAGAAGACGTAGCAGACATCAGTTTCCGGTTGTCTCACTTCCATCTCGCGTTTCCCTGGCAGGTCATTGTACAGCGCTGCTTGTGTGGCAAGAACATGTCCCACGTGAAGGCCGCCTGCATCGTGTGTGGGTACCTGAAGCTGCTGCCCATATTCTTCATGGTGATGCCGGGGATGATCAGCCGCATTCTGTACACAGGCAAGCCGCACTCTTAATCTCCATTTTACGCTCGAATTCGCATCAGTCCATTAAGGAATTCTTATTTCTTTTAAATTTAGATTTATTTTCTGGGTTCGGGTGTCTTGCCTGTATGTGGGTCATTGTATCGCATGCATGCAGTACCCACGCGGGCCAGGAGATGGCGTCAGGTCCTCCAGAACTTGAGTTGTACAGGGTAATGGGTGGCCATGTGAATAATGGGAACCAAACCCACGTCTCCTGCAAGAGCAAACAGCAAGTGCTCCTTCCTGACGGTTGAGCCAGTCCCAAGTATTTTTAAGATGTAGCAAAACCTTACTAAAATAGGAAACGGATTCTAGGTAGAAACAGAAGGAGAAATTCAGATCGAGGAAACAGCTTCGACAGAGGTGCCAGGGGTATTAAAATCAGTTTGCCTTACTTCATTCACACTGTTTCCTTTGTCCTTTATACTCTGCCTATATCCTTGGAGGCATTTGAAACACCGAGTCCTGTTTCCAGAAGTTTAGAGAATATGGTAGAAGGGCACCGCGGGCAGTGGTAGAATTTGTCAGGGATAGATTGCTGAGCTGCTGGTGTGTGTGGGGAGGTACATGTCTTAGTTAGGGTTTCATCGCTACAGAGAGACACCATGACCATGGCAACTCTTAATTTAGGGCTGGCTTAGAGTTTCACAGATTTAGTCCATGATCATCGTGGCAAGAACCATGGCAGTGTGCAGGCAGGCATGGTGCTAGAGGAGCAGAGAGCTCTACATCTTGATCCAAAGGTATCCAGGAGATTCTCGTTCCACACTGGGAGAAGCAGGAGCACGGGAGACATCAATGCCCACCACTGCGGTGGCAAACTTCCTCCCACAAGGCCACACCTACTTGAACAAGGCCACACCTCCATGTGGGCCAAGCATTCAAATGCATGTGTATATGGGGGTAAAACTTATTCAATCCCCACCACATTCCACTCTCTGGCCCCCATAGGCTTATAGCATTTAGTCCCCCCACCCAGGCTTATAGCATTTAGTCCAACTTCAAATGTCTCCATAGTCTATCGACATCTCAACAATGCTTAAAAGTCAAAAGTTCAATGTCTCTTCTGCTGGTCCTGCAACCTCTTATCTGTAACTCCCTATAAAATCAAAAGCAAAATGCCAATCAAATACCTGTAATATCAAAGGATATCTATTAACATCCCAAGATCCCATAGTAAGGAAATACTGGTCCAAAGCAAGACCAAAAATCCAGCTAGGCAAACTCCAAACTCTTCATCTGCATGGTTTTTGTCCGACTCCTTTCAGCTCTGTTGCCTGTAACACACTCACTTCCATTCCCTGAAATCGGCTTTCCTCAGTGGGTAACCCACAGCTCTGGCCCACAGCTTGGTGTCTCCAAGGCAACGATAGCGTCTTGGCTTCTTGTTCCAGTGTCTGGGAGCTACACATGATCTTCCGGGTTCCTCCAAAGGGTTTGAGTCACATCTCAGGCCCCGCCCTCTGTAGCACTCTAGGCTCTGGTTGACTCCGCCCCGCTGCTGCTGCCCTTCTTGCTGGTCATCCCATGGTACTGACATCTCTAAGTCGCTGGGGTCTTCTGCTATAACTAGGCTGCACTTTCACTGATAGCCTCTAGTAGGCTCTCTATTCCTGGTGTCAAGCCTCAACTGCCAAGGCCACTGCACCTTCACCCATGGCCTCTCCTGGCCTCTCCCAGTGCAGAGCCTCAGATGCTCTCCCTGACCCCTTCGTGCTTCAGGACCATTATTACCATCTGGGTGACTCTTAGTCATTACCAAATCCAGATGCCAGCACGAGGTACGACCCTGGCTATTTCTGGAACAGCTTCTTCCTGCTCTCAGAAAATACGTCCCAGAAGATTTCACCTCAGTAACTTGTTTGTCCGCTGAAAACTGTGTTGACATTTTGGCGGAAACCGTATTGAACCTATAGGCTGCTCCTGGTAGGTTGGCTGTTTTTACTATATTAATCCTACCCATCCGTACTCATGGGAGATCTTTGCAACTTCTGGTAGCTTCTTCAATTAATTTCTTCAGCATCTAAATGTTTCAATTTGTATCACGCATGTCTTTCATGTGCTTGGTTAGAGTTATCCCAAGATATTTTAGATACCTTTAGAGTCTATCGTTAGAAGGTATTTTTCCTTGATTTCCTGCTCAGTCCACTTATCACTTGTAAATAGGAAGGCTGCAGATTTTTGAGGGTTAATTTTGTATTCAACTGCTTTGCTGGAAGTGTTCAGCAGTTAATGGCGTTTCCTGATGGAATTTTTAGGCTCACTTACGTATATATTTATTTTACCATCTGTAAATAAAGATACTTTGACTTCCTCCCTTCTGATGTACAGCCCCGTGAGCCCCTTCATTTGCCTTGTTTGTCTAGACAAAACTTCAAGTATTATACTGCATAGGCATGGGGAGAGTACATAACCTTGCTTATTTCTGATTTTAGTGGAAATGCTTTATCTCCATTGAAGTTGATATAGGCTATGGGCTTGCTGTAAGCTGGCATTATGTTGGCGTCCGCCCTTTGTCTTCTGCTCTCTCTCTCTCTCTCTCTCTCTTTTTTTAAAGATTTATTTATTTATTATATATAGGTACACTGTAGCTGTCTTCAGACACACCAGAAGAGGGCATCAGATCTCATTACAGATGGTTGTGAGCCTCTAGTAGGCTCTCTATTCCTGGTGTCAAGCCTCAACTGGTGAGCTACCATGTGGCTGCTGGGATTTGAACTCAGGACCTCTGGAAGAGCAGTCAGTGCTCTTAACTGCTGAGCCATCTCTCCAGCCCTTCCTGCTCTCTTTAGTGATTATCGGGCAAGGGTGTTGGATTTTGTCAAGTCTTGTACCTCGTCCAATGAGATTGTCATGTGGTTTTTGTCTTTCAGAATGATTATATGATGGCTAATTTTTTTAAATTTATATGTGTTAAACCATCTGTGCAACTCTGGGATGAAACCTGCTTCATTCTGGTGGGGGATAATTTTGTGTGTTCTTGTATTCGGTTTGCAAATGTTCCACTGAGAATGGTTTACATTTATGTTCATAAGGGAAATTGGCCTGTACTCACTTTTGTTTGCTGGGTCTTAATGTGGGTTGGGAATCAGGGTACCTGCAGCCTCTTCAAAGAACTGGGCAGTGGTCCTTCTGTTTCTATTTTGTAGAATAGTTTGAGGAGTATTTGTGTTAATTCTTCTTCGAAGGTCGGGTAGAATTCTAAGCTAAAACCATCTGTTCCTGGATTTTTTTTTAATTAAACTTGAGAAACGTAATTACTGCTTCTACTGCAGAAGGAATTACACATCTTCTTAAACTGCTTATCTGATCATAATTTAACGTCGGTAGGTGCTATTTGGAAACATTGTCCATTTCTTTTATATTTTCCAATTTGATGGAATATGGTATTTTTTTTAAGTATGTCCTTATGGTTGTCTGGATTTCCTCACTGTTTATTGTTTTGTCCCCCTTGTCATCTCTAGACTTGTTAATTTCCATCTTCTCTCTCTGCCTTTTTAGTTAATTTGGCTAAGGAGTTGTCAATCTTACTGATTTTCTCAAACAACCAACTCTTTGTTTCATTGAGTTGGATAAAAAGCTCTTTGCGTTTTTTGTTTCTATTTTATCAATTTCGTCCCTGAGTTTGATTATTTCTTGCAGTCCGTTCTTTTGGGGGCGCTATTTCTTCTTTCTGTTCTAGAGCTTTCAAGTGTGTAATTTAGTTACTAAGGTCTCTCCAAGTTTTTTTTTTTTTTCTTTTTTTTTTTAACTTTTTTTTTTTTTTTTATTAACTTGAGTATTTCTTATATACATTTCGAGTGTTATTCCCTTTCCCGGTTTCCGGGAAAACATCCCCCTCCCCCTCTCCAAGTTTTTAATGTAGGCATTTAGTGAGCTTGCTTCTAAGAACTCTCTTCTCTGTGTCCCATGGGTGTGGTTACGTTGTGTTTTCATTTTACTCTATCGTTAAAAGATTTGAACTTATTTCTTAATTTCTGCCTTCACACATTTTTACGTTCAGCAGTGAGCAGTTCGGCTCCCATGATTTCGGAAGCTTTCTGTCGTTCTTCTTGTCATTGGTATCCAGCTCTAATCTCTGACGCTCGGGTAAGATGCAGGGTGTTATTTCAAATTCCTTGTGTTTGTTGGGGTTTGCTTTGTGTTTGAGTATGTGGCCAATTTTGCAGAAAGTTCCCTGAGCTGCTGAGAAGACGGTACGTTCCCTCGCATTTAGTGAAATGTTCTGTAAATATCTGTTGGCTCCGTTTGACTTTTGATATTGTTTAGCTCCAGCATTCTCCATTTACCTTTTCGTTTGAATGACTGTCTATTGGTCAGAGTGGAGTATTGAAGTCACCCACTATCGGTGTGTGAGGATCAATATGTAATTTAAGTTGTGGTACACACATATATGTGTGTGTGTGTGTGTGTGTGTATATATATATATAACATATCATTATATGTATATTACATATCATTATATGTATATTACATATCATTATATGTTACATGTACCATATAATTACATATATTATATAATTATAATGTTTTTGTACTGTATGCACACACACACACATATACTTCGGTGCTCGTTTGTTCAGTTCATATATGGTAAGAATTGCGATATTCTCTCAGATGTTTCCTTTAATGAGTATGTAGTGCCTCCCCCCTCTCCTGACCACCAACAATCTCCCCTGATTAGCTTTTCTTTGAAGTCGGTTTCATCAGATATTAAAATGGTTACACCAGCTTGCTTCTTGGGTCCCTGAGCTTGGAGTACATTTTTCCATCCTTTTACCCCGAGGTTGTGTCTGTCCTTGATGTTGAGGTGTTTTTCTCAAATACAGCAGAAGGATGGATCCTGTTTTTAAGTCCATTCTGTGAGTCTGTGTCTTTTCACTGGGGAGTTGAGACTTTTGACATTGAGAGTTATCAATGAGAGCAGTGTTTGTTGGTTCCCAGTATTTGGTTGTGGTGGTGTGGGTGTGTCCCACTCTTTTGATTGGCTGTTCTGATATTGTTTATTCCTTGTGTTTTCTTCAGTGTGCTTAGGCCTTCAGATTGAAGTTTTCTTCTAGTACCTTCTTGTAGAGCTGAATTTTTAGATAGATACTACATTTTATTGTGAAATCTCTTTCTTTCTCCAGCTATTGTCATTGAAAGTTTTGCTGGGTAGGGAGTGTAGTCTGGGCTGGCATCTGTGATCTCTTAGAATTTGTAGACGATTTGTCCAGGCCCTTCTGGCTTTTAGAGTCTCCATTGAAAATTCAGGTGTTTAACTCTGTCTTTAGATGTTATTTGATCTTTTTCCCTTGCTGCTTTTAACATTCTTTGCTTACTCTCTACATTTACTGTTTTGATTATTGTGTGGCCCAGAGAATTACTTTTCTGGTCCAGTCTCTGCATTGGTACTCTGAATCTTTGTTTCTTGACAGCACCTCCTTCTTTAGGTTGGGAAATTTTCCTCTATGACTTTGTCGAGAGGTATTTTTTATGCTTTTGTCCTGGATGATTTTTCCTTTCTCTTATTTCTATTAGTAGTAGATTTGGTCTTTTCATAGTGTCTTAGAGTTACTATGGCTGTGTGAAACACCATGACCAAAAGCAACTTGGGAGGAAAGGGTTTCTTCAGCTCATGTTTCTACACCACAGTTTATCATCAAAAGGAAGTCAGGGCAGGATCTCAAATAGGGCAGGAACCTGGAGGCAGGAGCTGACGCAGAGGCCATGGAGGGCTGCTGCTTACTGGCTTGCTTCCCCTGGCTTGCTCAGCCTGCTTTCTTATAGAACCCAGGACCTCCAGACCAGGGATGGCTCCACCCACAGTGGTCTAGGACCATTGATCACTAATTGAGAAAATACCCCACAGCTGGATCTCAGGGGAGTATTTCCTCAACTAAGGCTCCTTCCTCTCTGATGACTCTAGTCTGTGTCAAGTTGACATAAAACCAACCAGTGCACATAATTCTGCAGATTTCTAGGATGTTCTATGCCTGAGTTTCTTTTTAAAGATTTAATGTTTTCTCTTACTGACATATCCATTTCTTCTGACTTGTCTTCAGTGCCTCAGCCTCTCTTCCATCACTTGTATTCTGTGGGTGAGGCTTTCCTGTGGGCTTCCTATTTAGTTTGGGTTTCCTTATTAATTCTATTTCTACTATAAGATCTTGAACTGTTTCCTTCCACTGTGTGTGTGTGTGTGTGTGTGTGTGTGTGTGTGTGTGTTGATTTCATACTTATTTGTATCCTTTTAAAGGGTCTTTAACATATTCATAAAGACTATTTTGAGGGTTGGGGATTTAGCTCAGTGGTAGAGCGCTTGCCTAGCAAGCACAAGGCCCTGGGTTCGGTCCCCAGCTCCGGAAAAAAAAAAAAGGGTTGTTTTGATTTGTATTTCCCTGATGACTAAGGATGTTGGACATTTCTTTAGGTGCTATTATGAAGGGTGTTGTTTCCCCAACTTCTTTCTCAGCCTCTTTATCCTTTGAGTAGAGGAAGGCTACTGATTTGTTTGAGTTAATTTTATATCCAGCCACTTTGCTAAAGTTGTTTATCAGATTTAGTAGTTCTCTGGTGGAATTTTTGGGGTGACTTAAGTATACTATCATATCATCTACAAAGAGATATTTTGACTTCTTCCCTTCCAATTTATATCCCTTTCACTTCCTTTTGTTGTCTGATTGCTCTGGCTAGAACTTCAATACTATATTGAGTAAGTAGGGAGAGAGTAGGCAGCCTTGTTTAGTCCTTCTTTTTAGTAGGATTGTATCAAGTTTCTCTCCATTTAGTTTGATGTTGGCTACTGGTTTGATATATATTGTGTTTACTATGTTTAGATATGGGCCTTGAATTACTGATCTTTCAAGACTTTTAACATGAAGATGTGTTGAATTTTGTCAAATGCTTTCTCAGCATCTAATGGGATGATCATGTATTTTTTTCTTTGAGTTTGTTTATATAGTGGATTACATTGATGGATTTCCATATATTGAACCATCCCTGCATTCCTGGGATAAAGCAAACTTGATCATGATGGCTTTGATGTGTTCTTGGAATCCATTTGGGAGAATTTTATTAAGTATTTTTGCATCGATATCTATAAGGGAAATTGGTCTGAAGTTCTCCTTCTTCCTTGGGTCTTTGTGTGGTTTAGGTATAAGCACAATTGTGGCTTCATAGAAGGAATTGGGTAGTGTTTCTTCTGTTTCTATTGTGTGGAATAGTTTGGACAGTATTGGTATTAGGTCTTCTTTGTAGGTCTGATAGAATTCTACACCGAACCCATCTAGTCCTGGGCTTTTTGTGGTTGGGAGACTTTTAATGACTGCTTCTATTTCTTTAGGAGTTATGGGACTGTTTTGATGGTTTATCTGACCCTGATTTAACTTTGGTACCTGGTATCTATCTAGAAAATTGTCCATTTCATCTAGATTTTCCAGTTTTGTTGAGTATAGGCTTTTGTAGTAGGATCTGATTTTTTTTATTTCCTCAGTTTCTGTTATGTCTTCCTTTTCATTTCTGATTTTGTTAATTTGGATACACTCTCTGTACCCTCTGGTTAGTTTGGCTAAGGGTTTCTCTATCTTGCAATTTTCTCAAAGAACCAGCTCCTGATTTTGTTGATCCTTTGTATAGTTCTTTTTGTTTCTACTTGGTTGATTTCAGCCCTGAGTTTGATTATTTCCTGCCATCTACTCCTCTTGGGTGTATTTGCTTCTTTTTGTTCTAGAGCTTTCAGGTGTGCTGTCAAGCTGTTAGTGTCTGCTCTCTCAAGTTTCTGTTTGGAGGCACTCAGAGCTATGAGTTTTCCTCTTAGCACTGCTTTCATTGTGTCCCATAAGTTTGGGTATGTTGTGCCTTCATTTTCATTAAATTCTAAAAAGTCTTTAATTTCTTTATTTCTTCCTTGATCAAGTTGTCATTGAGTAGAGCATTGTTCAGCTTCCATGTGTACGTGGGCTTTCTGTTGTTTCTGCTGTTATTGAAGACCAGCCTTAGTCCGTGGTGATCTGACAGGATGCATGGAATTATGTCAATCTTCTTGTATCTGTTGAAGCCTGTTTTGTGTCTGATTATATGGTCAGTTTTGGAGAAGGTACCACGAGGTGCTGAGAAGGAGGTGTATTCTTTTTGTTTTAGGGTGAAATGTTCTACAGATATATGTTAAATCCATTTCGTTCATAACTTGTTAGTTTCTCTTGTCTCTATTTAATTTCTGTTTCCATGATCTGTTCATTGATAAGAGTGGGGTGTTGAAGTCTCTCACTATTATTGTGTGAAGTGCAATTATGCTTTGAACTTTAGTAAGGTTTCTTTTATGAATGTAGGTGCCCTTGCATTTGGAGCATAGATATTAAGAATTGGGAGTTCATCTTGGTGAGTTTTTCCTTTGATAAATATGAAGTGTCCTTCCTTATCTTGTTTGATAACTTTTGGTTGAAAGTCTATTTTATTCAATATTAGAATGGCTACTCCAGCTTGTTTCTTGGAACCATTTGCTTGGAAAATTGTTTTCTAGCCTTTTACTCTGAGGAGTGTTTGTTTTTGTCACTGAGGTATGTTTCCTCTATGCAACAAAATGCTGGATCCTCTTTACCTATTCAGTCTGTTAGTCTATGTTCTTTATTGGGGAACTGAGTCCATTGATGGTGAGAGATATTAGGGACCAATGATTGTTGTTTCCTGTTATTTTTGTTGTTAGAGGTGAGATTATGTTTGTGTGTCTCTCTTCTTTTGGGTTAGTTGACATTAGATTACTTTCTTGCTCTTTCTAGGGTGTAGTTTCCTTTCTTGTGTTGGAGGGGTTTTTTTATATTATCCTTTGTAGGGCTGGATTTGTGGAAAAATATTGTGTAAGTTTGGTTTTGTCATGGAATATCTTGGTTTCTCCATCTATGTTAGTTGAGAGTTTCGTTGTATATAATACTTGGGCTGGCATTTGTGTTGTCTTAGGGTCTGTATGACCTCTACCCAGGATCTTCTGGCTTTCTGATGTAATTCTGATAGGTCTGCCTTTATATGTTACTTGACCTTTTTCCTTTACTGCTTTTAATATTCTTTCTTTGTTTTGTGCATTTGTTGGTTTGACTATTATGTGATGGGAGGAATTTCTCTTCTGGTCCAATCTATTTGGAGTTCTATAGGTTCTTGTATGTTCATGGGTATCTCTTTCTTTAGGTTAGGGAAGTTTCCTTCTATAATTTCGTTGAAGATATTTACTGGCCCTTTAAGTTGGGAATCTTCACTCTCTTCTATACCTATTATCCTTAGGTTTGATCTTCTCATTGTGTCCTGGATTTCTTAGATGTTTTGGGTTAGGAGCTTTTTACATTTTGCATCTTCTTTGACTATTGTGTCAATGTTTTCTATGGTATCTTCTGCCCTTGAGATTCTCTTTTCTATCTCTAGTATCCTGTTGGTGATGCTTACATCTATGACTCCTGATCTCTTTTCTAGGTTTTCTATCTCCAGTGTTGTCTCCCTTTGTGGTTTCTTTATTGTTTCTATTTCCATTTTTAGATCCTGGATGGTTTTGTTTAATTCCTTCACCTGCTTGGTTTTTTTGTGTTTCCTTTTTAAGGGCCTCTACCTGTTTACCTGTGTTGTCCTGTGTTTCTTTAAGGCAGCATCATCAGTTATAGTCCTCTAACATCATTATGCATTTTGATTTTCTGGTGTGTTGGGGGTATCCAGGGCTTGCTGTGGTGGGGAACTGGGTTCTGATGATGCCAAGTGGCCTTGGTTTCTGTTGCTTAGTTTCTTGCACTTTCCTCTCACCATCTGCTGATCTCTAGTGTTAGCTGTTCTTGCTGTGTCTGACAGTGGCTTGACCTTCCTGTAAACTGTGTGTCAGCACTACTGGGAGACCAGCTCTCGAGCAGGAGATCTGGGTACAGAAAGCTGTGGCAAAGGGGGTCAGCTCAGGGCACAGACAGAAACTGGAAGAATCATGTCCCTGACTGCTCCCCAGTTCCTGTGTCCTGAGGGCTCCAGGCAGGTTGATCTTATGCCAGGATAAGAGCAGAAATGGTAGTCTCCTTTCTCCCAGCGGGATCTGGGTACAGAGAGCTGTGGCACGGGGTCAGGTCTGGGTGCAGGCTGAAACCACTGAATCCTTTATTGTATATCATGTTTCAGGGCCTACTGTAGTAGTTTCTGATCTCTAGTGGAGACAAATTGCCCTGGCTTTTATTATATTTTTACACTGCTATGTAGACATCAGAGTTTGAGATGATTGTGATTCTTGGTTGAATTAACAGACATTAACATCTGTTAGCATCTGTTCTTGTCTTTGTTGGGGGTTTTGTTCCTTGGTTTCTGTTGCCCTCTCAGCTCCTTAGGAAAATGTGGTGGTTGTGGGTTACCTGGGATGTGATAGGCTATTTCTCCACAGTGTGTGAAATTAGCTAATGTGTTGCAGTAAAAATAAGAAAGAAAGAAAAAAAAACCAACCTGGTAACCTTTTTATCCTGTGCTAGTGCTGGCACTGTATGTAGGACCATGTGGCATCTGCGGGGTATTTTCATCTCAGTCAGCAAAGCGTCTCACCTGCTCAGCACCATCCCATCTGACACTATGGCTACTCTGTGAGCCTGGCAGCAGTCTCTCTACCCATCTAGGTCCCAGGGAGGGTTGTTAACACACCAATTCCGTGGTGGGCCCTGTGTGTCCCGCTACCACACACTCTCTTGAACTCAATTAAGTCACCACATGAAAGAACCCATCACACGATACCCTCTGATCCAATTGATAAGATATAATTTGCCCATCTAGACAGCACAAAATCCTATATACACATCAGTCCCTTAAAAATAGTCATAATTTTAAGTTAACCTGTAACTATGCACAGAGAAGAATCGTAACATCAGCTGCCATGTTCTCCCAGTTCCTCTTCATTCCCTCTGGCTTCTCCCTCTCCTTCTAAAACCTCTGTTCCCACCTCCCTTCCTTCTTGTCCAATGACAGGCCTCATTTTATGTTGTCTGCCTTCCCCTGTATAATGACATCCACCTACAGTAACGTAAGCCATATTACATTACATTACAGGCAGGTTTATTGGGAAGCTGTACTCTCGGGCAAGTTCACTAGCTCCAAGGCCAGGGATGTTACCTTGGAAGGGGGAGGAGGAGGGGAGGAAGAGAAAAAGAGAGGAGGGTGCAGGCTCAGAGAGAGAAGAGGGAGGAGAGGAAAAGGAAGAGCAAGGAACAGGAGGAGGAGAAGGGAGAGAGAGAGAGAGAGAGAGAGTTGTCTTGTTATATACGGAAGAACCCCTTGGTGAAGGGCAGCCCAGTCCCTGGGCTAGAAAGTTCAGGGTTGGGGGCAGGGTACGTCAGGTAGGAACTGAGGGATGCTGGGAGAACCTAGAAGCCAGATCTACTTTCATATCTAAAAGATTCACCTCAACCCCTTGTTTCAGGTATGAAACCAAGCACAAAACCAAACAGAAGGGAGTGTTTCTGAGATCCGGTCAGGTGCGGCCACTGGGGTTCTGGATAAAAATGTATTTCTAGGGTTGGGCGAATGACAGAGAATGGGAATTCACTAGAAGGGGAGGCTAAGAAGGTCTACCTGAGGGAGGAAAGTAGAGTGCTACTCGTGTCTCTCTAGTTCCCTGAGAATGAGGGTAGAGCGAGCAGGAGGGTAGAATGAGGGAGAAGAGTGGAGTTGGTCTGCCACAGAGATGGGTATGGGAGTGGGGATTAGATTTGGAGAGGAAGAGGGAGCTCAGAGATTGTCGAGCTGATTCACCGGCCATCAGATCTGGTGGCTGAGACAAAGGGATGGGATAACGAGAAAGACTGCAAGATCCACTAGAGACGAGGGCAGCAAAGGGGAAGGGGAGACCATGGCAGGTAGTACACTACAGAGCTGAGGTGAGACTAGGGGGCTGGACTGGGAGGAGAGAGAGTGAAGATCATCAGATGCGTCCCTGACAGTGCATTTCCATGGAATGCTAGAGGGCGATCGTCTCTGAAGCTCCATCTGGGCCATAGCTAAGGGACAGTCTTGCCTGATGAGTCAGTCCAATGGATCTGTCAAAATAAGACAATGACAATGTCATACATCGGACAAAGAGTACCAGATCTCTGAGATACATTTGGGAATTTTACGTCAATTTCCAGACAAGTGTCTTTCCTCTCACCCATGAGCTTGCCTCTTTCTCCAGTGGTAGCAAACTGCCTGCTTGAGTCTTACTCACTGATCTCGCCCCTGGACTATTTCCCCAGATATGGTAGCCTGCGTTGTGCCTTCCGAGTGTGTGAAGCAGTGTGGTGTTGATGTTGGCTGCACAAACTATGCCTACCCGATGCTGGTGCTGAAACTGATGCCCATGGGTAAGTAAAGGCCGGGGCTCACAGGGCCTCAGATGCTTGGTCTGTGGTTGAGCATAGAAAGGAATTATTACTTTACTTCCATTAACTCAGCTGTTGATAGACATTTCTTGGGCACCATTTGCATTTTGCCATGAGCCTAGACATTCAAGAGATGGACCAGGAGTTTTCTGTCAGAAGCAGCTTGACTCTTTCAGCGTAAGATTCATTGTCTTTCGACTGAAGATTCTTTGAAGAAAAGTAGGAATATTTACATTGTCTCTTTCTAATAAAAAGCACTATTTAACCATAAACCTACATAGAGGTTAATTGTGGGCCAGGGACACTCAGCCGTTTGATCTCAAGTCGTTCAATATTCAAGTTTTTGCTGAGTGTCTTATGTCCCAGACTCTGGCTTCGTTGCCCAGGAACATTGATGGAGTAGCAAATATAAATCCCCCTACCATTTAGAATTCACATTTCATTTCCTGAGATATGAGGTATATTGTATGTGTGAGGTGAGCAAAGGTGATGCTCAAGAGGGACTGTGGTGAATTGAAGCTGAGAGAATCATAGAGAGCTCAGGTGTGAGCATTGAAAACTTCCATTAACACTTTCAAAGCCTTTCTTCACCCTGACACACAGGAACATTTCTCAGAATGAAGGGAACATATTACCACAGATCCGACACCACATTCCTGCTTTCTCTCTTCTAGCAGAGGGAACAAGGACATCGGGTTTTCATAAGGATTTGAAAACTCTTGGTTTTCCTCTCCTAAAGCAGCAGAACCACTAGATTTTTCTACTAAATCTTTGTGTGGTCACAAGACTACCACAGGGAGAGACATCATGACACAGTTTACTCTATTCTAAAACCAGGTTCCAGAGGCTATCATCTACATCTATATTTCAGACTAACTTCCCCATTGTGTGACTTTTGTGATCACTAGAATTTACACAGGAAGCCCTACCTGCATTTCTACTATGTGTGTATTATTGGAATCTGCTCCAGAGAGATCCACTGTCTTGGAGCAACTCCCCATTTTTAGCCTGACACTCATAGACTAGGATATCCAGTTTAACCAGAGCTTGCTCCCTCTCACCCCAGGACTGCGAGGCCTGATGCTGTCGGTCATGTTGGCTTCTCTCATGAGCTCCCTGACCTCCATCTTCAACAGCGCCAGCACCCTGTTCACCATGGACCTCTACACCAAGATAAGGAAGAAGGCATCAGAGAGAGAGCTTCTCATAGCTGGACGGTGAGGAAACCTGTCTCTGCCTAGAACTGCTCTGAGGAAGGGAAGGTGGAGACCCGGACTAGGGTTTACATATTTTTTACTTCAGTGAAAGTAATCACCGGTCTACAGGGGAAGAGAGGACACTGGGAACAGTTTAACTTGACATCTCTTTACACATCCAAAAATTGAGGCCATTTAAGTGTAATAGTTGTTTGTTTTCATTTTGTTTTGTTTTGTTCGGATTTTAAGTGTTTTCAGGTGGTTCATGTGGTTTTTCTTGTCTTGACCTTTTCCTCCCATGACCCCTTCCAATGCCGTCTTCACAAATTACCACCTACTCTTGGGGCTTCATCTCTTAATGTTTCCAAGTATGTCACATGCAAGGGACGATAAATTACCTTAATAACCACAGATGAGATGATCAGCGGGGCACCCATTAAGGATTAGCTCTTAGACAGGGGCAGACTCAGGTAGGGGACTAGTTCAAGAAGTTGCCTAGAGGATTATGTCATCTAAAGACCCCCTCAGTGGTCTGGGAGTCCTGAAGACGAATGAGGGGGAAAATAATCAGGAAGCAACAGAGAACCCCCCTTTTCCTCTTCATTGTTTTCAAGTAGACCCAACAACATTGTCATAGCATTCTGTAACAGGAGTTAAAGTATGACATTATGTGCAGAAGACATGGGGAACGTAATTATACAGTTCAGTGATGCATCTCGAAAGGAGCACACATGTAGTTCCCGCACACGATAAAAGTGGAAACTATGATCACTCCATTCCTATGACCGTTCCTATCTTTGCAAAGTCAACCACTGTCACTTGCAGTTCTACGAGCTGAGCTGTTGCGTCAGATAATCATAAACACAGTATGTCAACACCGACCTTGATATGCGGCTTCTCTGGCTCACGTTGTCTTGTGGGCTCCAGCCATGGTTTCACGGACAGTGTGCTCCACGCTGCATGGCTTGCCACGATCTTGATGTCTTTCCATGTGTTGGCGCTGCCCGTTCGTGGCCATATTGCGGTGGTTCATCTCTCTCAGCTCACGTGATCTTCTATCGCTGCCGATTATATTACTACACAGTGGCTTTTCATTCTTGGCCTTTTCAGATTTATGGTTCTGTGGGGGAGAGTCTTAGAGGGAAACACATGGATTATAACTTAGGAAAAAAAAGAATAGATTGCTGATATTAACTCTAAATGTGGATATAGTGGTAAGGTGGTGGACCAAGCACTTTCTTTTTATTGTTATAAATTCTGAGTGATACATTTAGAGTACATTTTCTTTTTTTTTTTTTTTCGGAGCTGGGGACTGAACCCAGGGCCTTGCGGTTGCTAGGCAAGCGCTCTACCACTGAGCTAAATCCCCAACCCCTTAGAGTACATTTTCAATAATGAAAACAAGCTATCACTCCCCTGTGGAGTATCACGTCAAAGTCATTCCATGCCTTCTCAGCTCAGTAGAGGAAGAAACTGTGTTCCCTTTCTCCTCCTCTATTGCAGCCTGCCCTTCCCCTGTGGCTTTCTCACTGTGGTTGGGGACAGACGAGTGCAGTGTTTATAGACACCAGTCTTGAAGGGCACTGCCTGCTTTCCTTGGAAGTTGTTATCAAGAGGAACTAAACACCATTTACCCACTTTTTCTTTTGGCTTTACAGTAGTTTAAACACTTAGAGATGGAAAGTAAATTCAACACTTAGAGATGGAAACCTGATGGGCCTCACTAGGTCCAGATCTCGACTAGGTAAAGGCTATATGAGAAGAGAATTGAAAGGCATTGTTCCTTTTTTTTTTTTTTTTCGTGGTTTGTTTTCTCTTCCTGGGCTGGTGTTCAAGATATACCGAGCCCACCAGTCAAGACATAATCTTGGACACAAATCTCTTTTAAGCCTCAACGGCAGAGTAATATCTGTTTCTTCTTTGCTACCAAATATCTGTCTCCCAAGAAGGAAACATAGAAAGCTACACACACCAAAAATACTTGCTTCAAGTAAGCAAGCCATGCCTCTGTGGAGAGGGTAGAAAACATGGCGACAGCGGGTTCATGTCAGGTCAAGAAACGTAGTTTTGTTTTGAAAGCGAGTGAATGGCCTGTGGATATAGTCAAGAACTCAACAGATAATGCCTACGGTATTGTCGCTTACTGTCTGAATTATCTCTTCAGGCTGTTTGTCTCCGTGCTAATTGTTACCAGCATCTTGTGGGTCCCCATCGTAGAAGTATCTCAAGGTGGACAGCTGATCCACTATACAGAAGCAATTTCCAGCTACCTTGGGCCCCCCATTGCAGCCGTCTTCCTGGTCGCCATCTTCTGCAAAAGAGTCAATGAACAAGTATGTGAAAAACTGGGAGGTCTCTCCCGCCAGTGTAAGAAAGCGTGGTCCCTCTCACTGGTCTCACACGATACTCCCTTGCATTTCCACGTGTACACGCTAGTGCGTACACTCCAGGCCCGTCTCAGTTTCTACTGTGGTCATCGTAATGTCTGATCCTTACTAAGGGGGGAAGATACTTGACCTAATGGCCCCTGTTAAGAGTACAGACGTCACATGTATTATAAAATGTCACATGCACAGCACAGTTCAGGAGATAAGACTGTCGGTATCCCATCAGGATACCCTAATATTGTGATCTGAAGTAAATCCCACTCTGTCCAGTGAAGATGAGAATAGAACCCATTTTATAGTAATTGTTGAGTAGATTAAATGAGATAGTCTAGTAAACACTTTTTGAAACAGTCCAAAGTTAAAGAATGGTCATCACTATTGTGGTGGGAATGGTTAACCTTTTTTACTTTTGTGATTCTCAGGCAAGTTAATAGTCCTTAGCATTTAGTGAACCTTGGCTCTTCAAAACAAAGCACAAGTTTTTCATTCTCCACATAAAAATCGGGAAGATTTTCAGCCTGGGCCAGCGTTGACAGTAGAGCCCTGTGGTTGGACATGCGACAATGTAACGATATTTCAGGGCCACAGTTGGCACCTCCCCCTGATAGCTTAGGTTTGCCACTTTCCCTGTTTGTTGGTCCTCGCCTAAGAAAACAGTGGTAGTTAATTACGACTTACTTGAATGAGCGTCTCCTCTCTCCTAAGCACTCTGTGTTCTTGTTTTGACCAGGGAGCCTTCTGGGGCCTGATGGTTGGACTGGTGCTGGGTCTTATCCGTATGATCGCAGAGTTTTCTTACGGGACAGGGAGTTGCCTGGCTCCCAGCAGCTGTCCCAAGGTCATCTGTGGAGTACACTATCTGTACTATGCCATCATCCTCTTTTTCGTGTCTATACTGGTTATCCTGGGAGTTTCCTACTTAACAAAACCCATTCCCGATGTGCATGTAAGTGACCCACCAACCACGAATCATTCGCTTTCAAAAGTCATGGAACGGCAAGGCCGGCTACTTCTAGGCTAATGACATTGTCGGAACTGTTACACATAGAAGGATCCTAAGAGATGATCAGTTAATCCAACTAAAGAGTTCGATCGTGTATGTGTGAAGCAACAGTATACTGATAAGAAGCTAAGAAATGGGCGTACATTTTTAAGTCCAGGGGGATGCCTGTATGGGTAAAGAGGCTTGCTGAGCAAGCCTGGCATCCTGAGTTCAAACCCTGAGACCCACATAAAGGGGGAAGTAGGGCACTGACTCCACAAAATGTCTGCTTAACTGCCTTGTGTGCCTATGAATGCACACACAAACACACATTGTACAAAAATAGTAAAAAAAGAAAAAGAGGGTTGGGGATTTAGCTCAGTGGTAGAGCACTTGCCTAGCAATCGCAAGGCCCTGGGTTCGGTCCCCAGCTCCGGAAAAAAAAAAAAAAAAAAAAAAAAGAAAAAGAAAAAACCCACACATTTTGTACATATTTACAGATAGAGTAAAACACACATACCCATCACACAGATATAGCAAACACAAACACACACACACACAGTCACATCACACAGATAGAGTAAACACACACACTCACCTATGGACATTTGGATCAATTCCCTCCAAATAGCCTTGGGGTGTGTCTTACTTATCCATTGTATCCAATCACGCTTCTTGCATGTATGGTAAAAAAAAAAAAAAAAGACATAACAACACACATTCCATATATTTTCAAAAGTGTTACTCAATACACAAAGCAGGGAAATCTCGATCATATACATGACTGCAAAAATTCTATAAAACTTAAATTCTTAAAATAACAACAGTGAGCAAAGTTTGCAGGTGGGAAAGAAGGGAGTGTGTGATTATGGTTGGAATTCAAGGATTGAACACACGTAGCTGCGTAAACACAATAGATCCAGAAATAGAACTTATGGTACGTCAAATGAGAAACGGAAACCCCTGGTCACCACAGATTAGGAAGGGAACAAGGAGAGTGGAAGGTCGGATAACAGCTTCCGACATAGACTGTGTCAGGGGAATGGCTTCCTGCACTCTGCAGAACAGTGAGGTGGCGTCTGTAAGGAAAGGGAAGAAAAGGGACTTGAAGGCTTTCACACACTCACAAAGGGAAATGCTTAAGGACATGGAGATGCTAATTCCCTTGATCTGCTCATGACATGTTGCATGTATGTGTCATTATGTGTTGGGTAAAATTTGTAAGCTAGGAATGATGGTGCACCAGCATCTGGGAGGTGGGGGCAAGAAGGTCGGAAAGTCAAAGGTCATCCTAAGCTACATAGAAGTACAAGGTCAATCTGACCCCATGAGACCCTATGTAAAACCAATCGATGGATAGGTAGACAGACAGACACAGACAAATATAGATCGATAATAGATGGGTGATAGTGTAGATGATAGATAGGCAGATAGATAGACATGATAGATGATAGATAGGTAAAAAGATAGACAGATAGACATAGTAGATAGATAGACAGACATAGTAGATGATAGATAGGTAAAGAGATAGACAGATAGACATAGTAGATAGACAGACATAGTAGATGATAGATTAGATAGACATAGTAGATAGATAGATAGTCACACATAATAGATGATAGATTAGATAGATGATAGAGATAGATAGACAAACAGATATAATAGATAGGCAATAGATATGATAGATGCATGATAGGTCTGATGATACGTATGATAGATAAATACAGACAGACAGACAGATGCAATGGGCAATCTCTAACCTGACTGAAAATAACAATGACATCACCACTGACAGTTAAACAGCAGGGACAATGAGTAAAGCCAAGGCGTAATTTACTAGGTGCATAGTGCTTTTTCTCAAAGTTAAGGGTTTCAGAAATCTTGAGTTTTTAAATGCTTCCCAAAGCAGAAATTAAAAAGAAATTAAAAGCAGAAATGATTCTAAATGGTTCACATGTTTTGGAGAGCGTGATATGGCAGGTGGACCTTCCATTACAATCTATAATGCTCTTTCTGTGCAGCCTGCCTTTTTAAAAAAGTTTATACAGAGATGAGAGTATCGTTCAGCGCTTGCAAACGTGTGTTTCTTTTGCTGATGTTCTCTGTGCCTCTGCTCAGCTGTATCGCCTGTGCTGGAGTCTTCGGAACAGTGAGGAGGAAAGAATCGATTTAGATGCAGAAGACAGGGAGGAGAACGAGGCTGATGCTAGGACTGAAGAAGGTAACATCTCACTTACATACTGGTTTTCACGGCTTAGAGAGGATTTTTACCTACACTTTTAATTAAAATATAATGACGTCACTTTCCCCTTGTAATTCCTCCCAGTAGCTCCTCCAATTCCTCTTCCAACTCCTCCCATAAATTATAGCCTCTTTTTTTATTAATATTGTAACATAGATATGTAGATGTATTCACAAATACATCAATACAGCCCGCTGAGTCTGTTTCTGTTCTTTCTGTGAGCGAATGTTTCCCAGCTCACTTCCTGGTCTGCTGGCTCTTACAGTCTCTGTAACACTTCTTCCAGGATGGTCCCTGAGCTTGACCTCTACCCTGTATAGGTTATGGGTTCCTGTAATGACCTCAAGTACAACAGAGAGAAGTTTCTTTGATGAGGAATGGCACCGGCACTGAATCTGGTTCCTGCCATTATCCAGTTCTCAAGAAGTTGTCATTTTTATTATAAAACACTAGAACATTAAAAGATCAGCAGTCCAATAATGAAGATACCTTGCTAGCTATGAAATCTATCCATCCATTCAGATACACGAGTATCTTTCTGTTACTATATGTCGGTGCTGAGGTGACGTTCAGTTGTTTGTTAATGTCTCCATTTTCGTACCTTGTGATTCAGTATCTAACCCCAACTCCTCTCCAGCCTCATTTCTTACTATTCTTTCTAATACTCCCATAGCCGGAGAGATGCCTCAGCTTTCTTTCCATACACCAAGATTCCAGGATACTGTCACAAAGTCTCCCTAGGATGTTTTCATAAAGCAGGCCATTGGAATCTTTGCCACCAATTGTGACAACTGGGATTGCTAAAAAGTTTTAGTTTTTTAAATGGGCTTAAGATCAATTTTCCTTCTTTCATCTATCAATTCTATAGTATGTTTAAATGGATCTGTAAATGCTTTTCTTACTTGTTTTTTTAAGTTCAGAAACCCATTGGGTGTTGAGGCTAGTAAGGCTCTGCTGTATTGTACGCAAATGCCTCCCATGTTAGCAGTATTGTATGCAAATGCCTCCCATGTTAGCAGTATTGAATGCAAATGCCTCCCATGTTAGCAGTATTGAATGCAAATGCCTCCCCACATTATCCTGACTTTGTCTCTTATTTTCATTTACCCTTGGCGGGATTTTTCTCAGATCTTATATGTCAAAAGTATAAATACTTTCGCATGATTCTTCCGGCTCCTCTAAAGATTATAATCATTGTTTATAGACATCCATACAGCGTGGAGGAGACGTTCTATCCATCTTTGATGATAATTTACCTGTCTTTGTTCCAGACCAAACGGAGAAACCTCGTGGATGTCTCAAGAAGACTTATGACCTATGCTGTGGTTTGCAAAGAGCGGAACCCAAGCTGACTAAAGAGGAGGAAGAAGCCCTGAAGAAGAAGCTGACAGACACATCCGAGAAGCCCTTCTGGCGGACGGTCGTGAACGTCAATGTCATTGTCCTCTTGGCCGTGGCGGCTTTTTTCTATGGCTATTTTGCCTGAACTCGAGCTCACCCGCAGCAATATTGGTGAAGAGAAGGATCGTCTTATGCATTTTCATTTTCTCCTTTATTATCTTCCCAAGGGGCATGAGCAAGTGACAATTCTAATAAGGTAACATCAGACTTGATTTTTGTTTTCGGTCCCCCCTCCATGTAAATAAAATAGAGTTTATAATTTATAAAACCAGCGGAGTGACGTCATGTAAATATGTGAAGTAGGCAAAGAACCCAAAATCCTTTGTTTCTACTTTTAGGAAATAGTGAAACGGTATAGATTTTAAGAAGTATAATGTGATGATTTCATATATGCATGGTGGCAGTATTACCACACCCATGGCAACCAGCACATCTATAACCTGGCACTCACTCTCTCGTACTGCACACGGAGAAAACAGTCAATCCGTTCTCGGCAAGTCTAATACACACAGTACGTCTTCGGTATCCATGGGCACAAGGCTGTGTATTATTAGATCTCCATGCTGTATGCATCGTACAGCGAAACATTTGCATCCTGTCAGCAGCATCCTGTATCCCACTGAGAAGCACAGGTACTGTAATGTATTCTGTGATGCTGTAATAGGTACAAAATGTTAGGAATTCTAATGAGTGGGGAAGTGGGGGGGGGCTGCTTATTTGTTTCTTTGTTTCGATTTTTGTCCTTCCTCAGAAGAGACAACATTTAGGAGACAGAAGCTGGAGGGGAAATTTTGCAACATCATTCCATGGCAAAAGGTGGTCAAGAGCATCTATGGCAGAAGGGGAAGAAAAGGGACCAAACGTGTCCTTCTGTCAGGAACTTACTCCTGCAATACCGCTAATTCATTCCTGAGGGAAGAACCCTCACGAGCTGGTTACTTTGTAGCGGCCCCTCCTCTTGGCACTGATACTGGGTGTTATAATATATGAATGCTGGGGGATCTATCCAACTGTAGAATTCTACCCCAGCCCCATCCCTTCCATTCAGATTGTATCAATTTCACATCCTGGTGACACCAAAGATCTTAATTCGTTTTCAGAATGACTTAAAGGTAAAAAAAAACAGCTCGTGTAAAGCAGATATAAATGATACCCACAGAATAATCCACTTTAAAACAATCCCCTCCTGTCACCCTGGAAAACCAGACCTGCTACTTCCAAAGCACCATGGTGGGGAAAGCACGGGATAGATACTCTCATGTCAAAAGGGAAACAAGACGAGAAGGAGGGAGTCACTGGTCCCTCGTTGGTCTTAAGCCCACGTGATAATTGCTTTTGACTTTATGCCCTGCTTCTCAGGCACCCTGGAGCAGAGCCTAGGCCTCCAGGGCTTCAGCAACTTTGCCCGGCTGTCTCTGGATCCTCTAGAAATACAACCATTCGTGGGGATCTATGTAGAAAGATGATTTGCGGCAGCACTGTTTGGGGCGTCCTAAGATGCTAGCCATTGCCTTCCCTTGGGAATCAGATTACTTAGTCCAACCCACATTGAGAGAAGGGATTACACTTGGACGGAAAGAAAAAGAACAGACGATTGGGGCCTTAGAGATGGTGAGCCAAAACAGCTACGCTCAAATCAGTATATGATGGAAACAGAATGAACTAAATAGTTCTCAGTAAGCGGTTGAATAAACCAGGTGTGGCATATACACACAGGATGATAAAGTGAACGAGTTCAGATGGATTATAAGCCTTATGCAAACGGGGGGAAAAAACTATACATCTGTTTCAATGATGTTATAGACGGGTCAAAATTAACCTATGACAGTGATCAGGCCTGTCCTTGGGGTCATTGACAAAAAAGCAATGTGAAAATTGGGAGTGGGGGTGGTGTGTGTGCTGTAAATGTTGATGGGGCTGCAGGCTATGGGAGAACATGCCTTTGTAAAAAATTCAAAGCGAACTGTACAGTTAGGGTATTTGAATTCCACTGTATATATTGTTTCAATAAAATTTTTTTAAAAAGTAAAAACTAAAGACACAGAATTGATTTTATTCCTACAAAACAAACAGCCCACCCCAGATATTTTCTATCAGTGTGCTGGCATAAGAAGAATAGTAAAGACTGGCCTTTGAGAAGGTCAAAAAGTTGTCCATCAGTAAGCTATCAGCAAGAGATCCATAGTGAATAGAGAGCTATAGGTAAATAAGTAAATTACCAGATAAAATGAGGAATGTAATAATGATCACCCTATGGTACTGACATCTTCCATTGCAATGAGGCTTCACCAACAGCCCCTCAGAGGCTCTCTTCATAGTGCCAAGCCTCAAATCTTTTGCCTGACTCTTCCAGTCCTGGGCCATCAACTACAACTGTGGCTGCACCTTCACCAGTGGCCTTCTGTGGCCCCTCACAGTGCCCAGCCCCAGCTGCTCTCACAACCCCTTCGTGCCTTTAAAACCAGCGCCACCTGGTGACTCTTACACCTTACCCAGTCCAGCTGCAGCACGAGGTACAACCTTGGCTATCTCTGGAACACAGCTTCTTCGTGCTCTCAGGAAACATTTCCCAGAAGATTGCACCTCAGTGATGCTGGTCTCGTCTTCATCACTGCTAATTTCTTAGCTCCAGATAACAGCATCAACTGTCCCAATAGTTTCCTTCCCCTCTTGATGATAAAGCCAGAGGCTCATGGCCGAGCTGCCGAGTTCAGGAGACCATTCAGCAGCTAGCGTCTTGTTGGTCTTGCAGGTGATCTGAGTTTGGTTCCCAGCTCTGCCTACCATTGCTTACAACTGCAGGTTCAGGGGTTATGACACCCATATATACATACCTTCACACAGTCATGTACACACAGACATATATCTTTAAATAATGTACATATATAGGGTGATATTGTGCGTATGCATGTGAACATGTATGGAACCTCATGTCGATCATTTTGGGCAAATAGTTATAGCTGAAGATAAAGCTGTGAAAGCCTTTGAATGGCTTCACTAGTTCCTTGAGCAGAACAAAGTATGTAGAAAAGATATTAGGGGCCGAGCAGCCTGGGAAAAATCCTTCCAGTTTCCATCTGTGCCCTGGAGCAGACACTGAGCCACAGCTCTCAGTGCCCCAAACCCTCCCAGGAGTGCTAACACACCTAAGATCACAGGTGAGACCGCCATTACTGCTCCAATACCTGACCTAAGTGGGACCTGGCTGGAGCCCATGGGACACAGGAACCACAGAACAGCCTGGAACAGGATCCTTCCGGTTTCCATCTACACTGGAACTGACCCTGAGCCACAGCTCTTTCTACTCAAATCCTGCCTGGAGAGAGCCTGTCTCCCAGGACTGCTGACACACCTAAGATCACAGGCTCACAGGCGGGACAAGCTAGACCAGCTAACACCAGAGATTAACCAGATGGCGAGAGGCAAGTGCAAGAACATAAGCAACAGAAACCAAGGTGACTCGGTATCATCAGAACCCAGTTCTCCCACCACAGCGAGCCCTGGATACCCCAACGCACTGGAAGAGCAAGATTCTGATTAAAAATCACATCTCATGATGATGATAGAGGACTTTAAGTAGTACATAAATAACTCCCTTAAAGAAATACAGGAGAACACAGGTAAGCAGGTAGAAGCCCTTAAAGAGGAAACACAGAAATCCCTGAAAAAATTACAGGAAAACACAACCAAACAGGTGAAGGAATTGAACAAAACTATGCAGGATCTAAAAACAGAAACAATAAAGAAATCACAAAGGGAGACAACCCTGGAGATAAAAAAAACCTAGGAAAGAGATCAAGAGTCATAGATATGAGCATCACCAACAGAATACAAGAGATAGAAGAGAGACTCTCAGGCATAGAAAATGCCACAGAAGACATTGACACAACGGACAAAGAAAATAAAAAAAAAAAAGTTCCTAACTCAAAACAATCAAGAAATTCAGGACACAATGAAAAGACTGAATCTGAGAATAACAGGTATAGAAGAGAGGGAAGGGGTTCGGGATTTAGCTCAGTGGTAGAGTGCTTGCCTAGAAAGAGCAAGGCCTTGGGTTCGGTCCTCAGCTCCAAAAAAAAGAAAGAAAGAAAAAAAAGAGAGGGAAGATTTCCAACTTAAAGGACCAGCAACAAAATTATAGAAGAAAACTTCCCTGACCTAAAGAAAGAGATGCCAATACACATATAAGAAGCCACAGAACACCAAACAGAGGTAACCAGAAAAGAAATTCCTCCTGTCACATAATAACTAAAACACCAAAGGCACAGATCATAGAATATTGAAAGGGGTAAGGGAAAAAGGTAAAGTAACATATAAAGGCAGACCTATCAGAATTACACCAGAAATCTCAACAGAGACTCTAAAAGCCAGAAGATCTTGGGCAGATGTTATCCAGACCCTAAGGGAATAAAAATGCCAGCCCAGGCTACTATACCCAGAAAAAGTCTCAGTTACCATAGATGGAGAAACCAAGATATTCCATAACAAATCCAAATTTAACAATATCTTTTCACCAATCAAGCCTTAAGAGGATAATAGAAGGAAAACTCCAGCACGAGAAGGGAAACTACACCCAAGAAAAAGCAAGAAACTCATCTCACAGCAAACTCAAAAGAAGAGAACCACACAAGAACAATTCTACCTCTAACAACAAAAATGACAGGAAGCATCAATCATTGGTCCTTAATGTACCCAATGGACCCAATTCCCCAATAAAAAGACATAGACTAACATGCTGGAAACCTAAACAGGACCCAGCATGTTGCTGCATACAGGAAACACACCTCAGTGGCAAAGACAAACACTACCTCAAAGTAAAAGGCTGGAAAAAATTATTCTAGGAAAATGGCCCCAAGAAACAAGCTGGAGTAGCCATTCTACTGTCCAATAAAATAGACTTTCAACTAAAAGTTAGCAAAAAAAAAAAATGAGGAAGAACACTAAATAAGAAAAAAAAATCCATCAACAGGAACATCTATGCCCCAAATACAAGGGCACCCACATTTGTAAAAGAAACATTACCAAAGCTCAAAGGACACATTGAACTTCACACAGTAATACTAGGAAATTTTAACACCCCTCTCTCACCAATGGACAGATCATGGAAACAGAAACTAAACACAGACACAGAGAAACTAACAGAAGCTATGAACCAAATGGACTTAACATATCTACAGAACATTTCACCCTAAAACAAAAGAATATACCTTCTTCTCAGCACCTCATGGTACCTTTTCCAAAACTGACCATACAATCAGTCACAAAACAAGCCTCAACAGATACAAGAAGATTGAAATAAACCCATGCATCCTGTGAGATCCCCACAGACTAAAGTTGGTCTTCAATAACAACAAAAACAACAGGAAGCCCTCATATATACTCAACTCTATGATCAAGGAAGAAACAAAGAAAGAAATTAGAGACTTTTTAGAATTTAATGAAAATGAAGGCACAACATACCCAAACTTTTGGGACACAACGAAAGCTGTGCTAAGAGGAAAACTCATAGCTATGAAGGCTTCCATAAAGAAATTGGAGAAAGCATACACTAGCAGCTTAAAAGCACATCTGAAAGCTTTAGAACAAAAAGAAGCAAATACACACAAGAAGAGTAAATGAAAGGAAATAATCAAACTTGGGGCTGAAGTCAACCAAGTAGAAACAAAGAGAACTGTACAAAGAATCAACAGAACCAGGGGCTGGTTCTTTGAGAAAATCAACAAGATAGATAAACCTTTAGCCAGACTAACCAGAGGTCACAGTGTATCCAAATTAACAAAATCAGAAATGAAAAGGAGGACATAACAACAGAATCTGAGGAAACTAAAAAAAAAAAAAATCATCAGATCCTACTACAAAAGCCTATACTCAACAAAACCAGAAAATCTGGATGAAATGGACAATTTTCTAGACAGATACCAGGTACCAAAGTTAAATCAGAGTCAGATAAACCATCTAAACCGTCCCATAACCCCATATGGAAATAGAAGAAGTCATTAAAAATCTCCCCCCCCCAAAAAAAAGCCCCAGGCCAGATGGTTTGAGTGTAGAATTCTATCAAACCTTCAATGAAGACCTAGTAGCAATACTTCTCAAACTATTTCATAAAATAGAAAAAGAAAGAACACGACCTAGTACATTCTGTGAAACCACAGTTACACTGATACCTAAACCACACAAAGACCCAATAAAGAAAGAAAACTTCAAATCAATTTCCCTCATGAAGAGTGATGCAAAGATATTCAATAAAATTCTTGCAAACTGAATCCGAGAACACATCAAAGCAAGCATCCACCATCATCAGGTAGGCTTCATCCCAGGGATGCAGGGATGGTTCAATATACATAATCCACCAACATAATCCACTATATAAACAAACTCAAAGGAAAAGAAAAAACACATGATCATCACATTAGATGCTGAGAAAGCCTTTGACAAAATACAACACCCCTTCATCATAAAAGTATTGGAGAGATCAGGAATTCAAGGCCCATACCTAAACATAGTAAAAGCAATATACGGCAAACCAGTAGCCAATATCAAACTAAATGGAGAGAAACTTGAAACAATCCCTCTAAAATCAGGGACTAGACAGGGATGACCACTCTCCCCCTATCTATTCAATATAGTACTTGAAGTTGTAGCCAGAGCAATTAGGCAACAAAAGTAGGACAGAGGGATACAAATTGGAAAGAAGGAAGTCAAGATTTCACTATTTGCTGATGATATGATAGTATACATAAGTGACCCCCCCAAAAAAAAAACCCATAAGAGAACTCCTACAGCTGATGAACAACTTCAGCAAAGTGGCTGGATACAAAATTAACTCACACAAATCAGTAGCCTTCCTCTACTCAAAGGATAAATGGGCTGAGAAAGAAATCAAGGAAACAACACCATTTACAATAGTCACAAATGATATGAAATACCTCAGTGTGACTCTAACCAAGCAAGTGAAAGATCTGTATGACAAGAACTTCAAGTCCCTGAAGAAAGAAATTGAAGAAGATCTCAGAAGATGGAGAGCTCTCTCATGCTCATGGATCGACAGGATTAACACAGTAAAAATGGCCATCTTACCAAAAGCAATCTACAAATTCAATGCAATCCCCATCAAAATTCCAATGGAATCCTTCACAGAGATAGAAAGAGAAACTCTCAAATTTATCTGGAATAACAAAAACCCAGGATAGCAAAAATCATTCTCAATAAAAGAACTTCTGGGGTAACCGCCATCCCTGACCTCAAACAGTATTACAGGGCAATAGTGATAAAAACTGCACGGTATTGGTACAGAGACAGGCAGGTAGATCAATGGAATAGAATTGAAAGACTCAGAAATGAACCCACACACCTGTGGTCACTTGATCTTTCACAAAGGCGCTAAAACCATCCAGTGGAAAAAAGATAGCGTTTTCAACAAATGGTGCTGGTTTAACTGGAGGTCAGCATGTAGAAGAATGCAGATCGATCCATTCTTATCACCCTGTACAAAGCTCAAGTCCAAGTGGATCAAGGACCTCTACATCAAACCAGATACACTCAAACTAATAGAAGAAAAAGTGGGGAAGAGTCTCAAACACATAGACACTGGGAACTTTTTCCTGAACAGAACACCAATAGCTTATGCTCTAAGATCAAGAATTGACAAATGGGACCTCATCAAATTGAAAAGCTTTTGTAAAGTGAAGGACAAACTCAATAGGACAAAATGGCAACCCACAGATGGGGAAAAGATCTCTACCAACCTTACATCCGATAGGGGGCTAACATCCAAAATATACAAAGAACTCAAGAAGTTAGACTCCAGAGAACCAAAAACCTATTTAAAAATGGGTACAGAGCTAAACAGAGAATTCTCAACTGAGGAATTTCGAATGGCTGAGAAACACTTAAAGAAAAGTTGTTCCTATTTTTCCTAACCTTAGCCTTAGCCCGGGACAATGGCTGTATAGATTGCATTTGTGCATGACTACTTTTCAGTTGGCCTTGGTGTGCATAATTTTTCTATTATATCTGACATTCCTACTTCTTTCTCCTTCTGCTCTGGTGAATTCTGTGAAACTAGACGTTCCTTGATGTTATGATTCTTAAACAATTGGAAACTGAGGCATAGGGGCACAGCACAGCACAGCCCTAATGGCCCAGGTGCATGCTGTGTGCTCTCATCTTGGAAACAATGTAATAACTGCACAATGGTAGTTCCAGGTTAATGCTTGACTTGCAAAGAAAGTTTGAAGAAATTATTAGAAAAATCATTAGAGCCAACACTGGGACCTCAAAAAAAGGAAAAAGTTATCCAGTTAGGAAAAAAGTTTTGCATAACATTTGAGAGTGGTTCCTCGATAAGGAAGTATAGAATATATAAAATTATATACTAGTAAACTAAGTCAAAATACTGGGACTCTTACGAGAGTCATTGTGTGCAAGGAACAGAAAGCTAGCGGAACCACTGAGTTAAGGGTTAACTTGATTCTTTCTGGCCACTGCCTGGCAGCTTTGCCCATGTCATTTATCATTAGAGCCTCCCAGGAAAGTGCAAGTAGCTGACCTCGGGGCTCTGAGCTCTGAAGTAAAATAAATCAAAAGTTAAAGTTTAGATAATGATAAATTTACAATTATTATTATTTTGGCCACAGGCCTGGGGATATGGGAAGCTTGAAACTTTGGGGAACAGTTGTAATTCTTAATTCTTTGTGGGATGTGATTATTCTTCTGAATTTGATTTGGCAATGATTATACAATGTCTTTTTTCTACCTGCTTTTGCATTATCAATAAAAGACTGGGGCAAGAGAAAGGCTGGAGAGAATGTGAAGAGTGAACGAGAGAGCGCATGAGGGAGTAAATGACAGAGCTAATGTAAGAACAAATGTGAGAGCGTGTGAGAGAGCATGAGAGAGAGCATGAGAAGAGCATGTAAAGAGTGAGTGAGAGAATGTGAGGTTGTGTATGAAGATTGTGTGTAAGAGTGAAAGGGTAATGAACAGAGGTGTGCGTGAGTGTGGGAGTTTGAGAAAAGAAAACCACAATTAAGAAAAACAGAGTGCACAAGAGAATGCAGATTGTGTGCAGCCTCAAGCTGAGAGAGAGAGAGAGAGAGAGAGAAAGAGAGAGAGAGACTCTGAGACTGACTTTAAGCCTTGAAAATGCCTGTCAGTTTGTACCCAAAGAGTGGTGTGTGTATATTTATTATGCGCCTTCCAGATATCCCTGCTTCCAGTTGAGAACCCTGATCCTGTGTCGAGGCTGGACCCTGGCAATCCATATGTCATATTTTATTGATCATCTTATCTATTGATGGTTATTTGTGTTGTGCATTTGGCACTTTTTTAATTAGGACAATGAAATACTTAATATAGGCTGAGTGTGTAAGACTGAGGTTCCTGCCACCAAGATACTTGCGTGACATTGACCACGTTCATTGTACCCTAGTCACAAAAGCTACGGAATAGAAGCAGCCAGACGTCCAACAACCGATTGTGAAAATGCCTTGGCAGACACAAGGGAATTCTGTTCGTCTACAGAGAGAACGGAAATCACGATATCTGTAGGTACAGCAATGGAAATGGAGTACATTCTGAGTGAAGTCCTCAGACCCATAGTTTTATATTCTACATACTCTCTTCCTTGTAGGTCTTAGATATGAATCTTATTTTTAAACAGTTTTCATGTGTGTGTATGCACATGAGTGTGCATGAGTTTATGTGCACCACACCACGCCAGCGCCTGTAGAGTGTGGCAGGGACAGCAGAGCCTCCAGACATCAGAACCTGTATGGAGTGACGTTTGTGAGACACTATGTGGGTGCTGGGAGCCAAGCCCAGGTCCTCTGCAAGAGTGATAAGCCTTCTTATCTGCTGAGCTGTCGTTCCAACCCTACATCCAAGGATATTTAGGTCTGACTCTGTAGGAATATTTGAAATAACCTTAGAAGCCAGGGAAGTACAAAGGGACCAGTGGGGGAGGGTGTGTGTGTGGAAAGATTTCTAGAGAAGGGGATAGGTACAAAAACAGGGTAAAGAGGAAAAGGGAGGGAGGGCCCTCAGCTGGGGAGGCTAATATGGGTGAAGAGGACTGAGCAGGTGAGCAATTAAGGGTGTTTGGAGAAGCCGTAGGGATACCCATACTTCATAAGCTCATTTACAGTGTGTGTGTGTGTGTGTGTGTGTGTGTGTGTGTGTGTGTGTGTGTGTTGTGTATGTATGCTTCTGTATAGACAAGTGTGTGTGGTATGTGTAAGTGTGTGATGTGTATGTGTATATATGTGTGTGATATGTATGTGTGTATATGTGTGTGTGATGTGTGCTTATGTGTATATGTATGTGATATGTGTGTGATGTGTATATGATGTATGTGTATGTGTATATATGTGTGTATAAATAAGTATGTGTGATATGTGTGTATGTGTATATATGTGTGTATAAATAAGTATGTGTGATATGTGTGTATGTGTGTGATGTCTGTGTATGTCTGTTTGTATGTGTGTGATATGTATGTATGTGTGCATATATGTGTAATATGTGTATGTGTGTATGTATGTATGTATGTATGTAAATGTATATGTGTGATATGTGTTTGAAGTGTATATTGTGTGATGTATGTGTATGATATCTGTTTGACGTGTGTATGTGTGTGAGTGTGTGTGTGTGTGAGTGTGTAAGCATTAATGGATTTTCCTCCCTTTGATGAGATAATGCTACCTGGTCCCCAAAGCCATAGAGTAACAAAACAGAACAAAACAACAACCCCCCCCAAAAAAACCCCAAAAAACAAACAAATAAAAAAATCCCACCAGCACCCAGCAGGGGACCCCTCCCTTTGAGCTGTTGTTGCTGTGTCTAACAGACCACCAAAGCCATTTACACTATTATTGTTGCTCTTGGCCGCCTGCCAGAACATGAAGTTAATTCTCGATTGCAGAAGACGCCACACACGTCAGCTTCAGCACTTGAAGAAATCAAGGACCTGGAAGCCTCCTCCTTAGCAACCCTCAGTGTTGGAGAAACATTATCAACCATTCGATTTAGCTGTAAAGTCTGAGACAAATGACTGGAGCGTTGTCAGAGCCTGCACCTGCTATATAATCTGCCTGGTGTATAAATCTATGGTGGCATTGCCCTCAACTATGGGGTCCAGGCAATCCAGTCTGAGTTCTTAAATGACCTATAAAGGAACAGTACATTCTTTTCAATCAACTGTACAGCATAAATAATTATAAAAATTTGAGGGTTAGCAGTGTCTAAAAAGGAAAAATTTTAATCAATTGTAAACCATAAGCCACACATTGGCTATCAGTATATAAACTGACAACTTGATTTTTCAACATTTCAAAAACAGTGACTACAGCATGTAATTCAATAATCTGTGCTGAACGGAGGGGAAATTCAAGAGAAAAAACTTGTGATCAAATTATATGCTGCCTTCTCATTACATGAACCATCAATAAATACAGTAAGTGCATTTTCTATGGGCTGCATGCAAAAATTTGCAGGAAATACAAAAGCATGTATAGAGGAAAACTATCAAGTTTGTCTGAAAAGTTTGTCTATGTAATAGGCAAAGTACAGTATTCTGTAATAACCAATTTAATTGCTGTCTGGAATAAGGAATGTTTCATCAGGTTCTTTTTCAAAATATTTCTATGACTCTATCCTACAATTCTGTATTAACAGAATAATGGCTTTATAATAGGGTGTTAAGAGACAGCGCCCGGATCTGAAGGGACCCGGTCAAACAGCTCCCTGTACCCAAATCCTGTGGGAGGGAGAACTAGACCTAAAAAGGGGCAGACACGCCTGGGAAACCAGAGGAGACTACTCTCTGCCCACATTTCTGACTCTAGAGGAAAACGCCTAGTGCCATCAAGGCCCCCTGTGCACAGGAACCCCAGAGAAGGAGGGGCAGGCCCTTCTGGTTGCTGCCCTCACAGAGAGCTGAAACCAAGCTCCAAGGAGCGACTTCAGGCCTGAGACCAGAGGTAAGACCAACTTTTCTGCTCCAAGTGACCTGCCTGGTGGACTCAGGACACACACCCACAGGAACGGCTGAAGACCAGTAGACAGGAAAGACTACACGCCTGAAAGCAGAACACTCTGTTCCCATAACTGGATGAAAGAAAACAGGAAAACAGGGTCTATAGCACTCCTGACACACAGGCCTATAGGACAGTCAAGCCACGGTCAGAAATAGCAGAACAAGGTAACACCAGAGACAACCTGGTGAGAGGCAAGTACAGGAACCCAAGCAACAGAAACCAAGACTACATGGCATCATCAGAGCCCAATGCTCCAACCAAAGCAAATACTGAATATCCAAACACACTAGAAAACCAAGATCTAGATTTAAAATCACATTTGATCATGATGATGGAGGACTTTAAGAAAGACATAAAGAACTCCCTTAGAGAAATGCAGGAAATCACAAGTAAACAAGTAGAAGCCCTTAGAGAGGAAACACAGAAATCCCTGAAAGAATTACAGGAAAACATAATCAAACAGGTGAAGGAATTGAAAATGGAAATAGAAACAATAAAGAAAGCACAAAGGGAGACAACCCTGGATATAGAAAACCAAAGGAAAAGACAAGGATAAAAGCATCACCAACAGAATACAAGAGATGGAAGAGAGAATCTCAGGAGCAGAAGATTCCATAGAAATCATTGACTCAACTGTCAAAGATAATGTAAAACGGAAAAAGCTACTGGCCCAAAACATACAGGAAATCCAGGACTCAATGAGAAGATCAACCCTAAGGATAATAGGTATAGAAGAGAGTGAAGACTCCCAGCTCAAAGGACCAGTAAATATCTTCAACAAAATCATAGAAGAAAACTTCCCTAACCTAAAGAAAGAGATGCCCATAAACATACAAGAAGCCTACAGAACTCCAAATAGATTGGACCAGAAAAGAACCTCCTCCCATCACATAATAGCCAAAACACCAAATGCACAAAACAAAGAAAGAATATTAAAAGCAGTAAGGGGAAAAGGCCAAGTAACATATAAAGGCAGACCTATCAGAATTACACCAGACTTCCCATCAGAGACTATGAAAGCAAGAAGATCCTGGACAGATGTCATACAGACCCTAAGTGAACACAAATGCCAGCCCAGGTTACTGTATCCAGCAAAACTCTCAATTAACATAGATGGAGAAACCAAGATATTCCATGACAAAACCAAATTTACAAAATATCTTTCTACAAACCCAGTCCTACGAAGGATAATAAATGGTAAAGCCCAACACAAGGAGGCAAGCTACCCCCTAGAAAAAAGAAACTAATTGTTTTGCAACAAAAAAAAAGAGAAGACAAACATACAAACATAATCTCAACTCCAAATACGAAGATAACAGGAAGCAACAATCACTATTCCTTAATATCTCTCAACATCAATGGACTCGACTTCCCAATAAAAAGACAACAGATTAACAAACTGGATATGTAATGAGGACTCAACGTTTTGCTGCCTACAGGAAACACACTCAGATCAAAGACAGACAGACACTACCTGAGAGTAAAAGTCTAAAAAACAACTTTCCAAGCAAATGGTCTGAAGAAGCAAGCTGGTAGCCATTCTAATATCAAATAAAATTGATTTTCAACCAAAAGTCATCAAAAAAGATAAGGGAGGACACTTCATATTCATCAAAGGAAAAATCCACCAAGATGAACTCTCAATCCTAAATATCTATGCTCCAAATATAAAGGCACCAACATACATAAAAGAAACCTTACTAAAGCTCAAAGCACACATTGCACCTTACACAATAATAGTAGGAGATTTCAACACCCAACTCTCATCAATGGACAGATCATAAAAACAGAAATTAAGCAGAGACATAGACTAAGAGAAGTAATGAACCAAATGGACTTAACAGATATTTATAGAACATTCTATCCTAAAACAAAAGGATATACCTTCTTCTCAGCTCCTCATGGTACTTTCTCCAAAATTGACCATATAATCGGTCATAAAACAGGCCTCTACAGATACAGAAAGATAGAAATAATCCCATGCATCCTATGAGACCACCAGGGGCTAAAGCTGGTCTTCAATAACAATAAGGAAAGAACACCCACATATGCATGGAAGTTGGACAGTGCTCTACTCAATGATAACCTGGTCAAGGAAGAAATAAAGAAAGAAATTAAAGACTTCTTAGAATTTAATGAAAATGAAGGTACAACATAACCAAACTTATGGGACACAATGAAAGATGTGCTAAGAGGAAAACTCATAGCTCTGAGTGCCTGCAGAAAGAAACAGGAAAGAGCTTGACCAGCTTGACAGCACACCTAAAAGCTCTAGAACAAAAAGAAGCAAATACACACAGGAGGAGTAGAAGGCAGGAAATAATCAAACTCAGAGCTGAAATCAACCAAGTAGAAACAAAAAGGACTATACAAAGAATCAACAGAACCAAAAGTTGGTTCTTTGAGAAAATCAACAAGATAGATAAACCATTAGCCAGATTAACGAGAGGACACAGAGAGTGTGTCCAAATTAACAAAATCAGAAATGAAAAGGGAGACATAACAACAGAATCAGAGGAAATTAAAAAAAAAATCATCAGATCCTACTACAAAAGCCTATATTCAATAAAACTTGAAAATCTGCAGGAAATGGACAATTTCCTAGACAGATACCAGGTACCAAAGGTAAATCAGGGACAGATAAACCATTTAAACAACCCCATAACTCCTAAAGAAATAGAAGCAGTCATTAAAGGTCTCCCAACCAAAAAGAGCCCAGGTCCAGACATGTTTAGTGCAGAATTTTATCAGACCTTCATGGAAGACCTCATACCAATACTGTCCAAACTATTCCACAAAATTGAAACAGGCAGAGCGCTACCCAATTCCTTCTATGAAGCCAGAATTACTCTTATACCTAAACCACACAAAGAAAGAGGACTTCAGAATATCAACGCAAAAATACTCAATAAAATTCTTGCAAACAGAATCCAAGAACACATCAAAACAATCATCCATCATGATCAAGTAGGCTTCATCCCAGGTGTGCAGAGATGGTTTAATATACGGAAAACCATCCATTATATAAACAAACTGAAAGACAAAAACGACACGATCATTTCATTAGATGCTGAGAAAGCATTTGACAAAACTCAACACCCCTTCTTCATGATAAAAGTTCTGGAAAGAACAGGAATTCAAGGCCCATACCTAAACATAGTAAAAGCCATGTACAGCAAACCAGTTGCTAATATTAAACTAAATGGAGAGAAACTTGAAGCAACCCCACTAAAATCAGGGACTAGACAAGGCTGCCCACTCTCTCCCTACTTATTCAATATAGTTCTTGAAGTTCTAGCCAGAGCAATCAGACAACAAAAGGAGATCAAGGGGATACAGATCGGAAAGGAAGAGGTCAAAATATCACTATTTGCAGATGATATGATAGTATATTTAAGTGATCCCAAAAGTTCCACCAGAGAACTACTAAAGCTGATAAACAACTTCAGCAAAGTGGCTGGGTATAAAATTAACTCAAATAAATCAGTAGCCTTCCTCTACACAAAAGAGAAAGAAATTAGGGAAACGACACCCTTTATAATAGTCCCAAATAATACAAAATACCTCGGTGTGACTTTAACCAAGCAAGTGAAAGATCTGTACAATAAGACCTTCAAGCCTCTAAAGAAAGACATTGAAGAAGATCTCAGAAGAGGGAGAGATCTCACATGCTCATGGATTGGCAGGATTAATATAGTAACACTGGCCATTTTACCAAAAGTGATCTACAGATTCAATGCAATCCCCATCAAAATTCCAACCCAATTCTTCATAGAGTTAGACAGAACAATTTGCAAATTCATCTAGAATAACAAAAAACCCAGGATAGCTAAAACTATCCTCAACAATAAAAGGACTTCCAGGGGAATTGCTATCCCTGAACTCAAGCAATATTACAGAGTTTGGGATATAACCGATGTCTCAGATATTGAAAAGGATATTGTCTTTGAATCTTTTCTGGAGCAAAAACTACTTTACAATTTTAAAGCTCGCTGTAAGAGCAAAGACTGGTAGTGAAACTCTTTTTGGGGAATCAGCTAATAAAATGTCTATATAATGAATAATACACTGAAAGATCCAAAGTCCTACCTTCTTGAAGCATCATCAAAATTTTTACATAGTGTAGGGCCATAAGTGATTCCTTGAGGCAAAACTTTCCAATGATATCACTTCATGGGCTCTCCAAAATTATAAGCAAGCAAGCTCACTAAACATAGACCTTTCACAATCACCAGGATGTAAAGAAACAGCATAAAAACAATCCTCTAAATCTATAATTTTATATTTATATCTTGAAATGGCGGTTGGAGTAAGCAAACAGGCTGTAATGCTCTTACAAGTTCCAAAGCCTCATTGACCCTTCGTAAATCCTGTAACAGTCTCCACCTGGTTGATTTTTTTTTCTTAATTATAAATATGTGTGAGTTAGAACACTGAGCCTGTGATCGAACTGCAAGCTGTAGCCAATGGAACACTGGCAATCTTTAACCACAATCTTTTACGTTTTTCTTGCAACACCAGAGCACAACCGCAACTTTGGAAAATTAAACTCAACCTCCAACAAACCATCCAGTCTCCAAAATCCAGTCTCTCCAAAACACCAAGTCCACCCCTCATGTTATAAAGTATGACTGCCAATTCCTACATACGAACACACAATGGTGCGGTCTCTAATACCTCAAAGAGACATTGCCCTAAATTCTTTTATAAGTCTGGTTTCTAGGATAAGAATTACATAAAGATATTATCTCAATTTAGACCTGTTTCCCTGGGTTGGCTCATGCCACCTGTCGTCTAGAATGACTCCATCTGAATTACCAGTTTTAAGCCAACTTTGTTACCAATGTTACAATCTTTTAACTATACCCAATAACTTAAAAGCCAATAGTCTATAGAGCATATTTATACATTTAAAACCAATCGGAAACAAAAAATGAAGTGGCTACACATATCTTTAATATTTAGGCCAAACACCATTTTTACTTTTTCTACCTGTAATTTTTAAGAGAAGCACCTTGTCACCTGCTAAATCCAATAATCACAGCCAGGGATTTTTCTAAGAGAAACAGCCATGAGCTCCCTTACCATAGAAGCTGAGAAGCTGCGGGCTCCTTTCAGATTGGCTTGTGTAGACGCTCGGCCCCTGGGGAGCTTCTCTAGCTGACCTAGGCTCCTAGCACAGGTGCAGGGCTCCAAAGGCCGATTGAAACTGCTTTTTATCTATTTATTCCTTTTTGGAAACTAGTTAAAACTAAATCAAGGGGTTAATGACTAGCAGAACCCAGTTCTGTTTAACATGAAACACAGAACAACATTCAAGTGCCAAAACAAAAAACATACTGACAGACATGGACAGCTTGGTGCACCAAGGACAGACAATAGACATAGAGGGAAAGAACTAGATGGTGTCCCACCAAAGGAACTCAGATATCCTACACCTAAAGGACCCAGAACCAGAAATAAGCATTTGTCCAATAGGAGCCAGCAAGGAGGCAGAACGTCTTCTGCCTTCCTTCTCTCCCTAGGAGAACTCTGAAAAAGCTTAAGCTCATTTTCCTTCTCTTTCTCCAAAGCGTCCGTGGAGAATCAAGTGGACTGTTTTTCTCAAACCCATTCTCTCTCATGTCTAGGGTGTAAACTATCTCTAGTCAGGGTCCAAAGACTAAAAGCATCTATGAGAATTGACTTTGCCTCTCTAGATTTTAACATAAGTCTAAAAGAACACATACACAGAAACACTTTACCATTTCCTTGTCACCCCCCCCTTTTTTTTTACAAGTTTTACCCACCGCTATCCCAAATCTTTATTTTTCTTTGCATGTGCTTTTAATTCCCGCGGTGTCCTTCACTGTCTCCCGCTTACTGGGCTCCAACTTCGTGGTGCCATTTTACCCAATATGTCCCTTCACTTGGCCGGCTGGCTCCTGGGACAACCTCACTTTCCCCATCTCGGTGGGACCTCCATTTGTCAGTGCCTGCACCGACACAGTACCAAGATCCAGATGTAGGCCTGCGAGGTTTAAGAAAAAACACATACTTGGGTCATACATGTTACGAGAGTGCCAAATCTTCTACTTGATTCACTGAATATATACCCCAAGTTCACTGGGTGGAGAAATCTAGGAAGCACAGTAGAAAAACCAGCTTACACCCTCAGAAACAAACAAAGAGGAACAAAAAACAGGAACCAATTAGCAATGTTAACGCTCAGGTGAACCACCCAGGCATGCCACTCAAGGAAAAAAGAAAGTTCAGGGCGCTCCTTTGTTAGGAACAAAAGGCTTCTACCTGCATCAGCAAGGTTCAGCAGGGGTCAAACACTGACAGGACCAGGAGGGTCCGACAGATCGTCATAATATCCCTCAAGAGTACATTAGTGGAACTTTCATCTTGGGTGTTATCAATTAGTGGTTTAATTGGACCCAATGCCCATTCAGCTGTGGAGAACTCGTGCCTTGTGCTGTAAACCTAGCCATGAACCCATAGCTGGAGAGCTCACAGGTCCAACAGGTCCCAGAGGGGGACACATTTTTGGTATGTTGTTACTAAAGGAATCGATATTTCAACTGCCTTTATTTTTTTTTTAAGATTTTTATTTATTTTAAGTACACTGTAGCTGTCTTCAGACACACCAGAAGAGGGCATCGGATCCCATTACAGATGGTTGTGAGCCACCATTTAGTTGCTGGGGATAGAACTCAGGACCTCTGGAAGAGCAATCAGTGCTCTTAACTGGTGAGTCATCTCTCCAGCCCTCGACTGCCTTTAAGTACTTCCCTTTATGTTAGAGATAAACGCGGCTTACAACCCTCAGTAAAGAAGCTCCATTTTGGGGTAAACAGATTATTAGAGGTTCCTCTTTCTCTGACTAGATTCTTGGACCAGTGTTCTGTGTTAGGTACTCCTTAGCACTCAGAACTCATCAAGGACACCCACAAATCCATAGACTACACACATATTTCACAACAGCTAAACATCTAATTCACACTCTATCACCGAACCTCCAGGATAACACAGTCCCCAGGGAGAATATTGTTTTGCCTTTTTTTTTTTTTTTTTTTTTTTTGCATTTCATGCTTTGGTCTTCTGGCAAAAGGTATCCTGGACACTATGGTATTTCCTTGGGCCCTCTCCATACTGTCAAGAAACTTTCTATCCTGGGCCCAGGGGACCATCTACAATGGGAAGTGGGAGGAAGTCTAAACGCTCTCCTAGATAGATTAGGAATCTGAGATGAACCCTAAAAGAGTGTCTCAGTGACACAAACAAAGCAAAAGTAACTCGGAAGGCAACCTCATTTTGCAAATAGCATGTCCCAGAACACTAAGCAGGCAAGTAATCTGCGCAGTTAAGATAGTCTTCCTCTCTCGGGTAGGTGGTGACTGTATCTTAATCCAATGGTTGGAGCTTGGGAGACTGACTTCATAATGGGACGCTATGGGCTAATTGATGTAAAGGAGGAGAGGAAGGTTCAGGAAGTATGGGCTCTTCTTGGACTATCATATGTGCATGTACATATACACACACTCCATATATATACACACACATACATATACATCAACATAAACACATACATCACATATGTATATACCACACACATCAGATACATTATATATATATATACACATGCACAAATACATGCAAATATATATGTATATATACTGTACATGTATGTAATGTTTCTCATACGGTTAGCAGAGACTAACCTCTAGTTTTGTGAGATAGTCATGAAAGAAAGACAAGGTTCAGGTCCCAGATGGTATAGATGTAAACAGAGAATGAAAAACTCTGAATAGAGCTTACAAATCTTCTGTGGATTAGATCTTCTTCAAGGATGGTGTCTTAGTTAGGGTTTCCATGGCTGTGGAGAAACACCACAACTAAGAACTATTATAAAGGACTTTTGATTGGGGCAGGCTTACAGGTTCAGAGGCTCAGTCCATCATCATCAAGGCAGGAACATGGCAGCATCCAGGCAGGCATGGTGCAGGAGGAGCTGAGAGTTCTACATCTTCATCTGAAGGAAGCCAGGAGTAGACTTTTTTCAGGCAGCTAGGAAGAGGGTCTCAAAGCCCACCCCGACAGTGACACACTTCCTCCAACAAGGCCACACCTCCTCGTAGTGCTACTTTCTGGGCCAAGCTATTCAAACCACCACAGATGGCTAGGTATCAAATGATGTTAAAGAAAGATTCAACCCATTAGATGTCCTGGAGGACTCAAAGTGGATGTGAAGAACAGTTCTTTCACTGACAAAGACCCTGGACTTCTATATCCTTCCCCTAGAAACTCTGGAAGCTGCATCAACTCCCTGTGGAATAACGAAACTGTCTTAGTTAGGGTTTCATGGCTGTGAAGAGACCACGTGATTAAGGCAACTCATAGAAAGGAAAATATTTAGTTAGAGATTACAGGTTCAGAGGGTCAGTCCATTATCATCATGGTGGGAAGCATGGCATGGTACAGAAAGACATGGTGCTGGTGGAACAGAGTCTACATCTTGATCTGAAGGCAGCCAGGAGGAGACTCTGGATCCATACTTGATGTGGCATGTGGAGCTTGGGCATGGGACTAAAAAGCTCACCTATGCAGTGACATACTTCCCCCAACAAGGCCACACCTACCCCGAGAAGGCCACACCTCCTAGTAGTGCTACTCCTTATGGTCAAGCATTGACACCCATGATTCTATGGGGATCAAACCTATCCAGACCACCACATGAACAATTTTACTTATTAATCTTTCCATCCCAATGCACTGTCACCCCTTGCCTTTGTCTCTTGCTGTGTCCTTTTCCTAGCTTCCTGCAAACAGTCTTCTCCTGGCTTCCTGTGGATGAAGATATAAAATTCTCAGCTCCGCCATGTCTCCCTGGACGCTGCCTTCCCCATGGCATTGGCAGAGAATGCCCCTTGCTGTTTGAACTTGTGATAAAAGGTTTCCATTGGTATGCTTTTACATTTCTTGGTTATGAAATGTAACTTTTGGATGTCAATACTCATTGGTCCTCTCTTGTGATTTCGCAGGCCATCTGCTTTCACTCAGTTAAGCCAGGATGTCACCACATGTCTTTCTCTAGCTAGGGAAGGGTTTCTATATGTCATATATATGTTTTCTATATATTTATATGTACATGTATGGGTCTCTTCAAGTGCTAGGCCCAACAGAGTAATGATCTGCATGTTGCAAAAAGATCTACCTCAACATGATTAAGTAGCCTGTGTTGGTTCAAATTTCTAGAGTATGACCCAGGGCAGCTGACTTTAGATGTATTTAAGTATAGTAAAACTTGGGAGGAGCTTCCGGTCTTCATCTGCACCCAGAGCTAAGGCTGTCGCACAGCCCTCGGTAGCCAACTCCTCTTAGAGAGAGCTGGACTCCCAGGAGTGCTCTCATTCCCAAGATCACAGGCTCACAGGCTCACAGGCCCACAGGAGGCTCCAGTCAGAATCAGCAAGACCAACTAACATCAGAGATAACCAGATGGCAAGAGGCAAACGCAAGAACCTTAAGCAACAGAAACCAAGGCTACTTGGCATCATCAGAACCCAGTTCTCCCACCACAGCAAGCCCTGGATACCCCATCACACTGGAAGAGCAAGACTTGGATTTAAAATCACATCTCACAATGATGATAGAGGGATTTCAGAAGTACACAAATAACCCCCTTAAAGAAATACAGGAGAACACAGGTAAACAAGTAGAAGCCCTTAAAGAGGAAACACAAAAATCCCTTAAAGGATTTTTAGAGGAAAACACAACCAAACCAGTGAAGGAGTTGAACAAAACCATCCAGGTTCAAAAAACAGGAATAGAAACAATAAAGAAATCACAAAGACAGACAACCCTGGAGATAGAAAACCTAGGAAAGAGACCAAGAGTCATAGGTAAAAGCATCACCATAAGAATACAGAGATAGGTGTTGGGGATTTAGCTCAGCGGTAGAGCACTTGCCTAGCAGGCGCAAGGCCCTGGGTTCGATCCCCAGCTCCGGAAAAAAAAAAAAGAATACAGAGATAGAAGAGAGAATCTCAAGGGCAGAAGATACCATAGAAAACATTGATGCAATAGCCAAAGAAAATGCAAAATGCAAAAAGCTCCTAACCCAAAACATCCAGGAAATCCAGGACACAATGAGAAAATCAAAACTAAGGATGATAGGTATAGAAGAGAGTGAAGATTCCCAACTTAAAGGACCAGTAAATGTCTTCAACAAATTTGTAAAAGAAAACTTCCCTAACCTAAAGAAAGAGATGCCCATAAACACACAAGAAGCCTACAGAACTCCAAATGGATTGGACCAGAAAAGAAATTCCTCACATCATATATTAGTCAAAACGTCAAATACACAAAACAAAGAAAGAATATTAAAAACAGTAAGGGGAAAAGGTCAGATCTATCACAATTATCCTAGAATTCTCAATAGAAACTGTGAAAGTCAGAAGATCCTGGGCAGATGTCATACAGACGCTAAGAGAACACAAGTGCCAGCCCAGGCTACTATATCCAGCAATACTCTCAATTAACATAGATGGAGAAACCAAGATATTCCATGAAAAAAATAAATTTACACAATATTTTTCCACAAATAAAGCCCTAAAAAGGAAAAGAGATGGAAAACTCCAACACAAGAAAGGAAACTGTACCCTAGATTTTTATTGAAAAAAAAAATCTTCTTTCAATAAACCCAAAAGAAGATAGCCACACAAACATAATTCCACCTCTAACAACAAAAATGCCAGGAAACAGCAATCATTATTCCTTAATATCTCTTAACATCAATGGACTTAATTCCCCCCCAAAAAAAGACATAGACTAACTGACTGGGTATGTAAAGAGGACCCAGCATTTTGCTGCATACAGGAAACTCACTTTAGTGACAAAGGCAGACACTACCTCAGAGTAAAAGGCTGAAAAAAATTTCTAAGCAAATGGTCCCAAGGAACAAGCTAGAGTAGCCATTCTAATGTTGAATAAAATCGACTTTCAACCAATCGTTATCAAAAAAGATAAGGAAGGACACTTCATACTCATCAAAGGAAAAATCTACCAAGATGAACACTCAATTCTGAACATCTAAGCTACAAATGCAAGGGCACCCACACTCATAAAGGAAACTTTACTAAAGCTCAAAACACACATTGCACCACACACAATAATAGTGGGAGACTTAAACACCCCACTTTCATCAGTGGACAGATCATTGAAACAGAAAATAAACAAAGACACAGTAAAACTATCAGAAGTTATGAACGAGATAGACTTAATAGATAACTATAGACCATTTCATCCTCAAACAAAAGAATATACTTTCTACTTAGCACCTCATGGTACCTTCTCCAAAATTGACCATATAATCAGAAACAAAATGGGCCTCAACAGATACAAGAAGATTGAAATAATGCCATGCATCCTATCAGGTCACTATGAACTAAGGCTGGTCTTCATTAACAACAAAAACAACAGAAAGCCCACGTACATATGGAAGCTGAACAATGCTCTACTCAATGATGACTTGGTCAAGGAAGAAATAAAGAAAGAAATTAAAGACTTTTTAGAATTAATGAAAATGAAGGCACAACATACCCAAAGTTAAGGAACACAATGAAAGCAGAGCTGAGAGGAAAACTCATAGCTCTGAGTGCCTCCAAAAGGAAACTTGAGAGAGCACACACTAGCATCTTGACAGCACACCTGAAAGCTCTAGAAGGAAAAGAAGCAAACACACCCAAGAGGAGTAGATGGCCAGAAACAATCAAACTCAGGGCTAAAAATCAATCAAGGACAAGGGATCAACAAAACCAGGGGCTAGTTCATTGAAAAAAATCAACAAGATAGATAAACTCTTAGCCTGACTAATCAGAGGGCACAGAGACAGTATCCACATTAACAAAATCAGAAATGAAAGTGAAGGCATAACAATAGAAACTGAGGAAATTCAAAAAATTATCAGATCCTACTACAAAAGCCTAATGCAACAAAACTGGAAAACCTGGATGAGGTGGACAAATTATTTAGACAGATACCAGGTACCAAAGTTAAATCAGGATCAGCTAAACCATCTAAACCGTCCCATAACCCCTAAGGAAATATAAGCAGTCATCAAAAGTCTCCCACCCCCCCCAAAAAAAACCAAACAAACCTGGACCAAATGGTTTAATGCAGATTTCTATCAAACCTTCAAAGAAGACCTCATACCAATACTTTTCAAACGATTCCCAAAAATAGAAACAGAAGGATCACTTCCTAATTCATTCTTCAAAGCCACAATTATACTTATGCCTAAACCACACAAAGACCCCACAAAGAAAGAGAACTTCAGACCAACTTCCTCTATGAATATCGATGCAAAAATACTCAATAAAATTCTCACAAACCAAATCCAAGAACACACCAAAACGACCGTCCACCATGATCAAGTAGGCTTCATTCTAGTGATGCAGAGATGGTTTAATATATGGAAATCCATCAACATATTCCACTATATAAACAAACTCAAAGAGAAAAACACACGATCAGTTCATTAGATGTTGAGAAATTATTTGACAAAAATCAACACCCCTTCATGATAAAAGTCTTGAAAGATCAGGAATTCAAGACCCATACCTAAACACAGTAAAAGCAATATACAGCAAACCAGTAGCCAACATCAAACTAGATGGGGAGAAACTTGAAGCAATCCCACTAAAATCAGGGACTAGACAGGGCTGCCCACTCTCTCACTACCTATTCAATATAGTACTTGAAGTCCTAGCCAGAGCAATTAGACAACAAAAATAGGTCAAAGGAATACAAATTGGAAAAGAAGTCAAAATATCACTATTTGCAGATGACTCCAAAATTTCCACCAGAGAGCTCCTAAACCTGATAAACAACTTCAGCAAAGTGACCGGATATAAAATTAACTCAAACAAATCAGTAACCTTCCCTCTACTCAAAGGATAATCAGGCTGAGAAAGAAATTAGGGAAACAACACCCTTCACAATAGTCACAAATAATATAAAATTCCTCAGTGTGACTCTAACCAAGTAAGTGAAAGATCTGTATGACAAGAACTTCAAGTCTCTGAAGAAAGAAATTGAAGATCTCAGAAGATGGAAAGAACTCCCATGCTCATGGATTGGCAAGATTAATATAGTAAAAATGGCCATCTTGCCAAAAGCAATCTACAGATTCAATACAATAGCCATCAAAGTTCCAACTCAATTCTTCATAGAGTTAGAAAGAGCCATTTGCAAACTTATTCTGAATAACAAAAAAACTAGGATATCAAAAACTATTCTCAGAATAAAAGAACTTCTGGGGTAATCACCATCCCTGACCTCAGGCAGTATTACAGAGCAATGGTGATAAAAACTGCATGGTATTGGTACAGAAACAGGCAGGTAGATCAATGGAATAGAATTTAAGACCCAGAAATGAACCCACACACCTATGGTCACTTGATCTTTGACAAAAGAGATAAAATCATCCATTGGGAAAAAAGACAGCATTTTCAGTGAATGGTGCTGGTTCAACTGGCGATCAGCATGTAGAAGAATGCTAATCGATCCATTCTTATCTCCTAGTACAAAGCTCAAGTCCAAATGGATCAAGGGCCTCCACATAAAACCAGATACACTGAAACTAATAGAAGAGAAAGTGGGGAAGAGCCTCGAACACAAAGGCACAGGGTAAAATTTCCTGAACAGAACCCCAATGTCTTATGCTCTAAAATCAAAAATTGAGAAATGGCACCTCATAAAATTGCACTGTCAATAGGACAAAACAGCAACCAACAGATTGGGAAAGATCTTTACCAATCCTACATCCAATAGAGGACTAATATCCAATATATACAAAGAACTCAAGAAGTTAGACTCCAGAGAGTCAAATAACCCTATTAAAAATGGAGTACAGAGCTAAACAAAGAATTCTCAACTGAGGAATATCAAATGGCTGAGAAGTACCTAAAAATGTTCAAAATTCTTAGTCATTAGAGAAATGCAAATCAAAACAACCCTGAGATTCCACCTCACACTAATCAGAACGGCTAAGATCAAAAACTCAGGTGACAGCAGATGTTGGTGAGAATGTGGAAAAAGAGAAACACTCCTCCATTGTCAGTGGGATTGCAAGCTAGGACAACTACTTTGGAAATCAGCCTGGTGGATCATCAGAAAATTGGACATAGTACTACCTGAGGACCCAGCTATACCACTCTTGGGCATATACCCAACAGATGCTCCAACACATAACAAGGACACATGCTCCACTATGTTCAAAGCAACCTTATTTATTATAGCCAGAAGCTGGAAAGAACCCAGATGTCCTTTAACAGAGGAATGGATACAGAAAATGTGGTGCATCTACACAATGGAGTACCACTTAGCTATTAAAAACAATGACTTTGTGAAATTCATAGGCAAAGGGATGGACCTGGAAAATATCATCCTGAGTGAGGTAACCCAATCACAAAAGAACACACATGGTTTGTACTCACTGATGAGTGGATATTAGCTCAAAAGTTCAAAATACCCAAGATACAATTCATAGACCACATGAAGCTCAAGAAGAAGGAAAGTCAAAATGTGGATGCTTCAGTCCTTCTTAGAAGGGGAAACAAAATACTCACAGGAGGAAATACAGGGACAAAGAGTGGAGCAGAGACTGAAGGAAAGACCATCCAGAGACTTCCCTACCTGGGGATCCATCCCATATGCAGCCACCAAACTCAATCACTATTGCTGGTGCCAAGAAGTCCTTGCTGACAGGAGCCTGTTATAGCTGTCTCCTGAGAGAGTTGTCATCCTTATCAGTACAGATGAGGATGCTTGCAGCTAACCATTGGACTGAGCACGGGGACCCCAAGGAAATTAGAGAAAGGACTAAAGGAGCTGAAGGGGGTTGAAACCTCATAGGAAGAACAATATCAATCAGCTAGAGCCCCCTAGAGCTCCCAGGGACTAAACCACCAACCAAAGAGTACACATGGGGGACCCATGGCCCTAGCTGCATATGTAACAGAGGATGGAATTTTCTGGCATCAATAGGAGGAGACGCCCTTGGTCCTGTGAAGGCTCATTTCCCCAGTGTAGGGGAATGCCAGGGTGGTGAGATTGGGGTGGGTGAGTAGGAGGGGAACATTCTCATAGAAGGAAGAAAGGGGGTAGGAAAGGGGGAACTGTGAAAGGGGATAACATTTGAAATGTAAATACATAAAATATCCAATAAAAATGCAAAAATACTTGGGGTAGAGGGGAGGTTTCCTGATGTAACACAATCCCCCTTAAACAAGGAGGCATAGTTATAATAAACATGTATGCTTCTCAAAGTACATGCTGCCTCTTTGATGAGGATGTGTTGTAGAGATAAGCTACATGCATTTCTTAAGGGCTTAGGGGATGATCTGGTGTGGTGTCACCCGCACTGACAGTGGAGAGGGGATTTGGGATATCAGCCACCTCTGTACTGGTTTGGTTACTTGGGAGGAGCCCCTGGCTGCACAGATAATGAAAAAGGCCATCTCCAGTCCTACCATCTCCAGTCCTGTGTGTGAGAGTTTGTTATGGCCTGGCCCTGTAGACAGCACAGATCACCAGGGTGTTAACCACCTCCATTCCCAGCCTTATGGGCAGGAAAGCAGGTTATACATCTTGTGGAAGAGATGATCCTGTGTGTACAACATTCTTGATTTTCCTCGTGCTTATCTGTGAGTTCAAGGACATTTGTGCTCCGGACATATGTGTGCTATGTATGTATGTTTGTTTGTATGTATGTGTGTGATTTGTGTGTATATGCTTTGAATATATGTATATGCATGTGTATATATATACATATATGTATATATATGTATATATATACAACCACATATGTTCAATGAACATAGTCAACTACAAACACACAAATCTGTTTTGAAATTTGAACCAAAGTCCTGAGCTCTCTCACAAGAGAGGATTCTTGTTTCCTCGGCCCATATCATTAACCCAGACAGCCAATATCCTCTTTGGATTCCTGCCTATCCATAAATTAAACTTGGGCAACAGCTGCTCGCAATAATTAAGAATAAGTCATAGACCAAGAAAGTTTTGGATGCCCCCATTCAGGCTTGGAATGGTTAGAGCCCAGTTAGATCATCTGGAGGGGTGATTTTCAACTTCTGAAAGATTCGAGATTCTGAAAAGTGTCCAGATATTAATATTAGGGACTTCTTCAATTCTTCCCTGTGCGGTTCCCTTGGTCAAGCAGTCTGTTTCATCCTTTGATTTTCTTTCTGCTTCGCTTTATGTTAGTCCCTCTTTCCCCTTAAGCATCCCTAGAACATTGACCACATCATGACTGACCCTGTGACCATCCTTCTGAAGTAACATGCTAAGACTCAACGGTCATTATCATTTCCCCATTGACCAATTGTAATCTCAGTTTTCTCTCTCCGTCCTAGAACCTGTATTTCTAGCCATCGACAACATAAAATACAAAAGCAGTGGTTACCCCCTGTGTGAAGCTTCCAAATGAACTCTGTAGTGTAGAATCCACTGGGAGAACATTGTACATATTGTGCATAGGGATCCTTTGGGAGGACAATCACAGATAGTGTAGAGGACTTGACATATGCTATTAGGAGCTTGATCATATCTCTTCACCCTCCCCCAATATTTTCTCATGTAATGTGTGTGCATAAGCTGAGAAGAGGACATCAGTGTAGGAGAAAGTCAGACCATGGTCAGAGTTTAGACAGACCATCCCTGGGTGGACTTAGGAATGACTAAGATTCATCACGAATACCGTTGCTCTGCCCTTGTTATGTATTTATTCTCATTTTACATTAGTAGCACGAGAGCCTCCTGTGAATAACCAGCCTCCAAGTGTGCCCTTTGGCCAGAGTTTGATTCTGATAGCGCCACAGACTTTACCTCTAGAGTCACGTTCAGATGGCCCCTTGGGTATTGCCTAATCTCTGTGAGGTGTGGTTTCCACTTCTATAAGATAAGGACAACTGCCTAAAGTAGCCGCCCCACTTGCTGTTGAAGCAACAGGGCCACACCTGTCAAGAACGTGCAAACACACGTGTTAATGTTTGGTCGTGTCTTTGCTAATGCTTTGTCTGAGGAGTTAGGATTAACCTCCCCATCAAGAATGTTCATAGAGCTTGAAATGTCCTTTTGGCTGCTTTATCCATTCCAGAATCTTGTGCTCACTGCCTGCCCTCCAAGGGCAATGTTTTGTGATAGCTTTCCAGTGGCCCACGTGGGCCCAGTCTGCCATGTTGTCTAACTCTTTTGTCTCACGTCTTGGGTCTCATCCTATGTCTGAGAAAGTGTTGGCCTGTGAGTCACAAGCACAGAGGAAAGGACATGATAGCTGTCTGAAGCCCTCAACTGTTTCAGTGGGACAAGACTTAACAAAATGGCTTCTTACTGCTGGTTTTCCACCCCATGGTCCATGGCTCACGAGCAGGGCCTCTTGAACCTTACGTTCTCTCCTCCGTCTCTTGCAGGCCCTGCTTATGGTGCTGGTTCTTGGGTGGGTGTTTGTCCCCATCTACATCAGGGCAGGGGTGAGTATTCATAGACCTACAATTGAGCCTTCCAGAAGGAATCTGCGGGTGCTTTTCTTCACCAATGTCTTTGAAGTAAAACTCAATACTCAACCTTCTCATGGCCTACTTCTGCTAAAGATATGCAGGTGACAAAGCCCCCGTCCCCCCCCCCTGGAAGGACTCGGTGCGAGAGGTGACCACAGACGAGCAAGAAACCTGTAAGGCTCTGTGTAATGGCCGCTGTGCTTGTCTACCTGGTGCAGGAACCTGAGTCCAGGATCTCCCATGTGCTTTAAGGGAAGCCCATCAGAAGGAATCAAAAATGACTTGGCATTGAACCGAGGGCATCACCCTTGAAGGCAGGGAAAAAATCAGACCCGAGAGTGCTAAAGGAACCACACAGAGGCTAAACATGGGCAGAGACCTTGCATTACCTGGAGGTCAGCTGGAAGATAAAAGCATATGCAGGAAGTGTAGGAGACAGAGGTGGGTGTGCATGTGTGGGGGAGGGGAGGAGGTGTCAATCATAATAGACACGTCTCCTCTCACCCCTGGGAAGTGAGCAGCCCAGCCTTCTGGAAACTCAAACTTCGTGGCCAGCTTGTTATTTTAGGAAGCCCCAGTCAAATCAGCTGAGAGGACAACTCACCCAAGCCATGGGCCGACGGTAGACATTTTACGAAAGACATCATATTTAACAATTTTATAGGAAAGATAGATTCTCCTGGGATAAAGGTGACATGCTTGATACCAGGTCCAAAGAGTAGGGGGGTGAAGAGAGAAGCGTGGGAATAATTTGAAGACTTGAGGCTTCATGGTCAGGCAGTGTGCAACCCCCATTGGTGGGGCTAGAAATCACAGAAAGGGTGCATGTGATGGATTAAGACTTAGTTTAGAAATGGATGTTCGGTGCCTATTAGAGTGCATATTAGTAAGTTTTGTGCATCTATCAAAAGGCCAGGAGGAGAGTCCTTTATAAAGAAAACAGGTTTACTCAGCTCACAGTCATGGAGGTTCATCAACATGGTACCCAAAATACTTTAGCCACTGCTGCATCAAAACATGGTGACGAAGTAGAGAAGGAAATGGTTACCTGGGGGGAGAAGTCAAGCATGGGCCTCATCCTTGCTCTGTGACCACCCACCTCTAAAGACCTTAGTGACTCTTGTGAGCATAGCATCCCCCACCCGTGGTGGTAGAGCTCCTGTTACCTGTCTTCCCACTAAGCGCTGCCTCATACAGATTGCCCAGTCCCAATGGCATCATGTGAGGCACCAAAGCTGAACCTCCTGAAAACTTGAGGAGAAAAACCAAGTCATAGAAATCCGTCCCTGGTCTCCAAAGAGGGTGCCTTTCTCATAGTTTAAAACACTCTCATTCTGTAACAAGAGTTCTAAAGGCTGAGGTCATTTTAGAAGTGACTCAAAAGTCCAAAATCTTATTGGAGACTCTGGAGAAACTCTGGTAAGGTTGTTGTGATAACACCATGACCATAAACAATATGGGGAGGAAAGGGTTAATTTCACTCACCTCAGGCAGGGGCAGGAACCTGAAGACAGGAACCCAAGGGCAGAAACCTGAAGGCAAGAACGGAAGCAGAGGCTGTGGAGGAGTGCTGCTTACTTGCTTGCTCACCACGATTTTCTTCAGCCTTCTTTCTGCTATTTTCCAGTGCCATGGTCCCAGCAGTGGCACTGCCCATCATGGGGGTGACAGACCACATCAATAATCAATTAAGAATATGTATCAGGCCAATCTGATGGCTTGTTCCTCGTGGCTTGCTCAGCTTGCTTTCTTATAGACCCAAGACTACCAGCCTAGGAATAGCACCACCCACCATGGGCCCTCCCACCCTTGATCACTAATTGAGAAAATGCCTTACAGCTGGGTCTCATGGAGGCATTTCCTCAAGGGAGGCTCCTTTCTCTGTGTAACTCCAGCTTGTGTCAAGTTGGCACACAAAACCAGCCAGTACACTGTCCCTCTTCCCAAATGACTCTAACTTGTATCAAGTTAACATAAAACTAGCCAGCACAACACATAATTGTGGTTGCTTAATTACAAGTAATGTTGCTATTAAATGTTGCAGCATTATTAGTCAAAACAATATAAATTTATATCTATATGTCATTTGGAGTTGTAGGTACTTACTGTCTACATGGACGATAAACCTATACTAGAGATGAGCAGGGTAATATATACCTCTAATCCTAGAACTGAGTAATTACAAGCCAGAAGTTTGTGAGTTCAAGATCACCTAGACTACACTGTTAGATTGTCTTAAGGAAGGGAGAAAGACAGGCTCCCTTGGTGGGCAAGAGAAAGAGATATAAAACTATTGGTATCCCGGCCCACAGCAGCTCTCTGCTCCCAGACCCCGTGGGAAAGAGACCTCACCGCCTGGTCAGGTGGGCACTCCTGAGGCTGCAGAGCGGAAGAGACCACCAACACTGCCCACCCCTGCCCACATCCCTGGCCCAAGAGGAAACTGTATAAGGCCTATGGGCTCCCGTGGGGGAGGGCCCAGGAGCGGCAGGACCCCTGCCTGAGACACTGCCGGAACCTGACGGAAACAGACCGGATAAACAGTTCTCTGCACCCAAATCCCATGGGAGGGAGAGCTAAACCTTCAGAGAGGCAGACAAGCCTGGGAAACCAGAAGAGACTGCTCTCTGCACACACATCTCGGACGCCAGAGGAAAACACCAAAGGCCATCTGGAACCCTGGTGCACTGAAGCTCCCGGAAGGGGCGGCACAGGTCTTCCTGGTTGCTGCCGCCGCAAAGAGCCCGTGGGCAGCACCCCGCAAGCGAACTTGAGCCTCGAGACCACAGGTAAGACCAACTTGTATGCTGCAAGTGACCTGCCTGGTGAACTCAAGACACAGGCCCACAGGAACAGCTGAAGACCTGTACAGAGGAAAAACTACACGCACAAAAGCAGAACACTCTGTCCCCATAACTGACTGAAAGAAAACAGTAAAACAGGTCTACAGCACTCCTGACACACAGGCTTATAGGGATAGTCTAGCCACTGTCAGAAATAGCAGAACAAAGTAACACTAGAGGTAATCTGATGGCGAGAGGCAAGCGCAGGAACCCAAGCAACAGAAACCAAGACTACATGGCATCATCGGAGCCCAATTCTCCCACCAAAACAAACATGGAATGTCCAAACACACCAGAAAAGCAAGATCTAGTTTCAAAATCATATTTGATCATGATGCTGGAGGATTTCAAGAAAGATGTGAAGAACTCCCTTAGAGAAACACAGGAAAACATTAATAAACAAGTAGAAGCCTACAGAGAGGAATCGCAAAAATGCCTGAAAGAATTCCAGGAAAACATAAATAAACAAGTAGAAGCCCATAGAGAGGAGTCACAAACATCCCTGAAAGAATTCCAGGAAAACACAATCAAACAGTTGAAGGAATTAAAAATGGAAATAGAAGCAATCAAGAAAGAACACATGGAAACAACCCTGGACATAGAAAATCAAAAGAAAAGACAAGGAGCTGTAGATACAAGCCTCACCAACAGAATACAAGAGATGGAAGAGAGAATCTCAGGAGCAGAAGATTCCATAGAAATCATTGACTCAACTGTCAAAGATAATGTAAAGCGGAAAAAGCTACTGGTCCAAAACATACAGGAAATCCAGGACTCAATGAGAAGATCAAACCTAAGGATAATAGGTATAGAAGAGAGTGAAGACTCCCAGCTCAAAGGACCAGTAAATATCTTCAACAAAATCATAGAAGAAAACGTCCCTAACCTAAAAAAAGACATACCCATAGGCATACAAGAAGCCTACAGAACTCCAAATAGATTGGACCAGAAAAGAAACACCTCCCGTCACATAATAGTCAAAACACCAAACGCACAAAATAAAGAAAGAATATTAAAAGCAGTAAGGGAAGAAGGTCAAGTAACATATAAAGGCAGACCTATCAGAATCACACCAGACTTCTCGCCAGAAACTATGAAGGCCAGAAGATCCTGGACTGATGTCATACAGACCCTAAGAGAACACAAATGCTAGCCCAGGTTACTGTATCCTGCAAAACTCTCAATTAACATAGATGGAGAAACCAAGATATTCCATGACAAAACCAAATTTACACAATATCTTTCTACAAATCCAGCACTACAAAGGATAATAAATGGTAAAGCCCAACATAAGGAGGCAAGCTATACCCTAGAAGAAGCAAGAAACTAATCATCTTGGCAACAAAACAAAGAGAATGAAAGCACACAAACATAACCTCACATCCAAATATGAATATAACGGGAAGCAATAATCACTATTCCTTAATATCTCTCAACATCAATGGCCTCAACTCCCCAATAAAAAGACATAGATTAACAAACTGGATACGCAACGAGGACCCTGCATTCTGCTGCCTACAGGAAACACACCTCAGAGACAAAGACAGACATTACCTCAGAGTGAAAGGCTGGAAAACAATTTTCCAAGCAAATGGTCAGAAGAAGCAAGCTGGAGTAGCCATTCTAATATCAAATAAAATCAATTTTCAACTAAAAGTCATCAAAAAAGATAAGGAAGGACACTTCATATTCATCAAAGGAAAAATCCACCAAGATGAACTCTCAATCCTAAATATCTATGCCCCAAATACAAGGGCACGTACATATGTAAAAGAAACCTTACTAAAGCTCAAAACACACATTGCACCTCACACAATAATAGTGGGAGATTTCAACACCCCACTCTCATCAATGGGCAGATCATGGAAACAGAAATTAAACAGTGATGTAGACAGACTAAGAGAAGTCATGAGCCAAATAGACTTAACGGATATTTATAGAACATTCTATCCTAAAGCAAAAGGATATACCTTCTTCTCAGCTCCTCATGGTACTTTCTCCAAAATTGACCATATAATTGGTCAAAAAACGGGCCTCAACAGGTACAGAAAGATAGAAATAATCCCATGCGTGCTATCGGACCACCACGGCCTAAAACTGGTCTTCAATAACAATAAGGGAAAATGCCCACATATACGTGGAAATTGAACAATGCTCTACTCAATGATAACCTGGTCAAGGAAGAAATAAAGAAAGAAATTAAAAACTTTTTAGAATTTAATGAAAATGAAGGTACAACATACCCAAACTTATGGGACACAATGAAAGCTGTGCTAAGAGGAAAACTCATAGCGCTGAGTGCCTGCAGAAAGAAACAGGAAAGAGCATATGTCAGCAGCTTGACAGCAGCTAGAACAAAAAGAAGCAAATACACCCAGGAGGAGTAGAAGGCAGGAAATAATCAAACTCAGAGCTGAAATCAACCAAGTAGAAACAAAAAGGACCATAGAAAGAATCAACAGAACCAAAAGTTGGTTCTTTGAGAAAATCAACAAGATAGATAAACCCTTAGCCAGACTAATGAGAGGACACAGAGAGTGCATCCAAATTAACAAAATCAGAAATGAAAAGGGAGACATAACAACAGATTCAGAGGAAATTCAAAAAATCATCAGATCTTACTATAAAAACCTATATTCAACAAAACTTGAAAATCTTCAGGAAATGGACAATTTCCTAGACAGATACCAGGTAATGAAGTTAAATCAGGAACAGATAAACCAGTTAAACAACCCCATAACTCCTAAGGAAATAGAAGCAGTCATTAAAGGTCTCCCAACCAAAAAGAGCCCAGGTCCAGACGGGTTTAGTGCAGAATTCTATCAAACCTTCATAGAAGACCTCATACCAATATTATCCAAACTATTCCACAAAATTGAAACAGATGGATCACTACCGAATACCTTCTACGAAGCCACAATTACTCTTATACCTAAACCACACAAAGACACAACAAAGAAAGAGAACTTCAGACCAATTTCCCTTATGAATATCGACGCAAAAATACTCAACAAAATTCTGGCATACCGAATCCAAGAGCACATCAGAACAATCATCCACCATGACCAAGTAGGCTTCATCCCAGGCATGCAGGGATGGTTTAATATACGGAAAACCATCAACGTGATCCATTATATAAACAAACTAAAAGAACAAAACCACATGATCATTTCATTAGACGCTGAGAAAGCATTTGACAAAATTCAACACCCCTTCATAATAAAAGTCCTGGAAAGAATAGGAATTCAAGGCCCATACCTGAACATAGTAAAAGCCATATACAGCAAACCAGTTGCTAACATTAAACTAAATGGAGAGAAACTTGAAGCAATCCCACTAAAATCAGGGACTAGACAAGGCTGCCCACTCTCTCCCTACTTATTCAATATAGTTCTTGAAGTTCTAGCCAGAGCAATCAGACAACAAAAGGAGGTCAAGGGGATACAGATCAGAAAAGAAGAAGTCAAAATATCACTATTTGCAGATGATATGATAGTATATTTAAGTGATCCCAAAAGTTCCACCAGAGAACTACTAAAGCTGATAAACAACTTCAGCAAAGTGGCTGGGTATAAAATTAACTCAAATAAATCAGTTGCCTTCCTCTATACAAAAGAGAAACAAGCCGAGAAAGAAATTAGGGAAACGACACCCTTCATAATAGACCCAAATAATATAAAGTACCTCGGTGTGACTTTAACCAAGCAAGTAAAAGATCTGTACAATAAGAACTTCAAGACACTGAAGAAGGAAATTGAAGAAGACCTCAGAAGATGGAAAGATCTCCCATGCTCATGGATTGGCAGGATTAATATAGTAAAAATGGCCATTTTACCAAAAGCGATCTACAGATTCAATGCAATCCCCATCAAAATACCAATCCAATTCTTCAAAGAGTTAGACAGAACAATTTGCAAATTCATCTGGAATAACAAAAAACCCAGGATAGCTAAAGCTATCCTCAACAATAAAAGGACTTCAGGGGGAATCACTATCCCTGAACTCAAGCAGTATTACAGAGCAATAGTGATAAAAACTGCATGGTATTGGTACAGAGACAGGCAGATAGACCAATGGAATAGAATTGAAGACCCAGAAATGAACCCACACACCTATGGTCACTTGATTTTTGACAAAGGAGCCAAAACCATCCAATGGAAAAAAGATAGCATTTTCAACAAATGGTGCTGGTTCAACTGGAGGTCAACATGTAGAAGAATGCAGATCGATCCATGCTTATCACCCTGTACAAAGCTTAAGTCCAAGTGGATCAAGGACCTCCACATCAAACCAGACACACTCAAACTAATAGAAGAAAAACTAGGGAAGCATCTGGAACACATGGGCACTGGAAAAAATTTCCTAAACAAAACACCAATGGCTTACGCTCTAAGATCAAGAATCGACAAATGGGATCTCATAAAACTGCAAAGCTTCTGTAAGGCAAAGGACACTGTGGTTAGGACAAAACGGCAACCAACAGATTGGGAAAAGATCTTTACCAATCCTACAACAGATAGAGGCCTTATATCCAAAATATACAAAGAACTCAAGAAGTTAGACCGCAGGGAAGCAAATAACCCTATTAAAAAATGGGGTTCAGAGCTAAACAAAGAATTCACAGCTGAGGAATGCCGAATGGCTGAGAAACACCTAAAGAAATGTTCAACATCTTTAGTCATAAGGGAAATGCAAATCAAAACAACCCTGAGATTTCACCTCACACCAGTGAGAATGGCTAAGATCAAAAACTCAGGGGACAACAGATGCTGGCGAGGATGTGGAGAAAGAGGAACACTCCTCCATTGTTGGTGGGATTGCATACTGGCAAAACCATTCTGGAAATCAGTCTGGAGGTTCTTCAGAAAATTGGACATTGAACTGCCTGAGGATCCAGCTATACCTCTCTTGGGCATATACCCAAAAGATGCCTCAACATATAAAAGAGACACGTTCTCCACTTTGTTCATTGCAGCCTTCTTTATAATAGCCAGAAGCTAGAAAGAACCCAGATGCCCTTCAACAGAGGAATGGATACAGAAAATGTGGTACATCTACACAATGGAATATTACTCAGCTATCAAAAACAACGACTTTATGAAATTCGTAGGCGAATGGTTGGAATTGGAAAATATCATCCTGAGTGAGCTAACCCAATCACAGAAAGACATACATGGTATGCACTCATTGATAAGTGGCTATTAGCCCAAATGCTTGAATTACCCTAGATGCCTAGAACAAATGAAACTCAAGACGGATGATCAAAATGTGAATGCTTCACTCCTTCTTTAAAAGGGGAACAAGAATACCCTTGGCAGGGAAGAGAGAGGCAAAGATTAAAACAGAGACTGAAGGAACACCCATTCAGAGCCTGCCCCACATGTGGCCCATACATATACAGCCACCCAATTAGACAAGATGGATGAAGCAAAGAAGTGCAGACCGACAGGAGCCGGATGTAGATCGCTCCTGAGAGACACAGCCAGAATACAGCAAATACAGAGGCGAATGCCAGCAGCAAACCACTGAACTGAGAATAGGACCCCCGGTGAAGGAATCAGAGAAAGAACTGGAAGAGCTTGAAGGGGCTCGAGACCCCATTTGAACAACAATGTCAAGCAACCAGAGCTTCCAGGGACTAAGCCACTACCCAAAGACTATACATGGACTGACCCTGGACTCTGACCTCATAGGTAGCAATGAATATCCTAGTAAGAGCACCAGTGGAAGGGGAAGCCGTGGGTCCTGCTAAGACTGAACCCCCAGTGAACTAGACTGGTGGGGGGAGGGTGGCAATGGGGGGAGGGTTGGGAGGGGAACACCCATAAGGAAGGGGAGAGGGAGGGGGATGTTTGCCCGGATACCGGGAAAGGGAATAACACTCGAAATGTATATAAGAAATACTCAAGTTAATAAAAAAAAAAAAACTATTGGTCCAAGGTCACAGCTTGTAGTAAATGTTAGGAAGGAATCGTAAGATGGTCTGTGTCAAGTCTCCATGATCATTTCAGCCTACGGACCTACACATTTGGAAATACACGTTTCTCACCTGTCTATTCCAACTTAACTGTCTGTAGGCGTTTATTGTACCTAGAGGTAGCCTCTGAGGAAAATTCCTCTTCATGTCTGTCTCTGCAGGTGATGACCATGCCAGAGTACCTCAGGAAGCGCTTCGGTGGGAAGCGACTGCAAATCTACCTTTCTGTCCTCTCCCTCTTCATCATGGTGGCTATTCAGACTTCCGTGAGTTCAGTGCCTCCTGACAGTTTAGCTGTCAGAGGTTGCTTGATAGGAGGACAGAATTATAAAATGGGATGTGGTGTTTCAGCAGCCTGGAGCCATGTAGATGCCTTAACCTCCTTCGGTTCTTTCCACCACGCATTAATGAGATAAAGGAGAATTTCAGAGACTATTAATCCTACTGGCCTTCAGCTGTGGAGACTAGATATATGCAAAGAGAATATTTTCTCTTTAAGTGACAGCTAGCTATTCAGGGATGTAGAGGACCTGTTTCACCTTCTACTTCTATTGTATAATATGAACTGGAAAATAAAAATGGGTTTAAAAACAGAGACACCCTTATTTAGGTGCCCAGTAGAAATCAGTAGAGATGGGTTTGGTTTGGAACTGATCAAATGCTCCACAAAGACAAACTCGGCTAATAAGGAAAGCGAAGTGGGGGTGACTCATCATTCTTTGGGGATAAGCAAGGACTGACCAGAATCAGAACGGTCTCATTGGCTGATCTATTGAGATATCTGTGCCAGTGAAAGACGGCTCACTGTGGGATCTTTCTGCGTTATTTGTATATAAAGCATCGAAAGGTTTCCTCCCGTACCGCATAAGAGGCAAACGCTCCCATGAGACTTTTTACATTCTCTTTAGCCATTGTGCAGCCATTTTGAGCTCTGTGTTCTCAATGGTAACCCTTTCATTCTCTCTCACGCTCATATTTTGATCTAGGCTAATAGTTTCCTTTTCACTTGAACCAGAAGGGAATATACTTATTTTTCTTAATTGACTTTATCTGTATCCTAAAACTTCCTCTTTAAAATAGAAACCACAATTAAGTGTTGAGATAATGTAAAAGGTTCTTATAAGTTGTGTCTTTGAAGATAATTGGAAAGAAAGAAGAAAAAAATTGAAGATTCAGCACCCGGCATAGAATATATGGAAAGAGTAGTTTGGTCCATGTGCATTTGTGTCTAAAGATAAATTATCAGCTTTATGGCCCATTGGGTGTCATAGTTTTTATGAGAGAAAGGCTGGCCTTAACCTTTGTCTTTTGGCTGAGCAGAATCATTGTTACAAGCAAACCAGCTGCCACGTTTGGGTGACATAAACGTTTGCTTGCTGATGAATGACATTGTAAGTTATCCTTGGGAAGACGGCACTGAAATAGCTTACAGAGAAAGACAATCTGAAGAGAAAGAGGGAAGCTGGTGGGACCAGGGATGTCAAGGAGCCATGTGCTTCTGTGTTATAGAATAAAAGTACCCAGTTCCCCTCCAAGTCTGACAGCTAGAGCTTAGTCTCCAAAGAGCATTGTCTCAAGAATAGCAACTTCAGAGGTCCTCTCAGGATGAGCATCCCAAAATGAAGGATTCTTGGTGACGGAAGGAGATGGGGGTGTGTGTGAACTAACTGGAGCTACAAAGAAACCAAGAACCTATGTGTTGGGCTGTGAAGGATCTGCTGGTCCTCCACAATGACAGAACACCAGCTTGCCTGCAAGAGTGTGTCTTAAGTGATATCAGTGACGATCATTTAGACATAGGTATTTGTGTCCTTGTCCTTTTTGCGCCTCTGTTGCTGTAATGAAGACCATGATTGTTTTAGTTAGGGTTTTACTGATGTGAACAGACGCCATGACCAAGGCAACTCTCATAAGGACAACATTTTAATTGGGACGGGCTTACAAGCTCAGAGGTTCAGTTTATTATCATCAAGGTGGGATCATGGCAGCATCCAGGCAGGCATGGTGCAGGAGGAGCCAATGGTTCTACATCTTGTTCCAAAGGCAAACAGGAAAAGACTGGCTCCCATGTGGTTAGGAGAAGGGCCTCAAAGCCCACCCCCACAGTGACACACTTCCTCCAACAAAGCCAAACTCCTAACAGTGCCACTCCCTGGGCCAGGCATATTCAATCCACCACAATGACCAAAAGCTGCTTGGAGAGGAAAGGCTTTGCTTTATCTCACAGTTTACAGGATGTCATGAAGAGAAGCCTGGGCAGGAACTCCAGAGGTCGGAACCGAAGCAGACATTGTGGAAGAATGCTGCTCCCTTGCTTGCCCTCCTAACGCCTGCTCCGTTTAGTTTGTTTCTTTGTTTATTGTTCTGGGGTTTGTGCTTTTGGTTTGTTTTGGTATTGGTTCTGGATTTCTGAGACAGGGTTTCTCTGGTTGTCCTGGGACTCGCTCTGTAGGCCAGGCTGGCCTCAGACTCAGAGGTTCAACAACCTTTGCTTCGAAAGTGCTGGAACTGAAGGCATGTGTCGTCACCACCTGGTTCAGTTTAATTCCTTATACCACCCAGGTTGGCCTGCCCAGGAGTGGCACTGTCCATGAGCGGGCTGGACCCTCCCACATTAACCATTTGTTTGCAGGGAGGCATGTCTGGGAAGGAAAGCTTATTGGCTAAGCCTCTAGGTACCTCTTTAGCATGGAGATCCCTGTCTTGAGCCTATGTGAGCCACAGGTCACATCTCTTTTCCTACCGTCTTGGTCTGAGATGTTAGGGATGCCTCATCCATAAATGGAGGGACTTAGGTACATTGCCCTTAGGTGACTGATGGCCACACGTCTATGGGGGGCTGGGGCCAGTGACAGGAGTCTTGTGTCTGGGAGCAGATGAAGCTTCTACCGTCCCTTCAGGGTCTCCTGGGCTTCAAAGCCTTTAGCTTAACCGAGGACCAGGCTACTTCTAATGGTCCACTGCCCCGCAACCATTGATCAAAAGATTTCTCTCCACGGACTTTGTGATGTCAACTGGTGGAGATGATCTCTCAGTGAAGCTTCCTTCTTCCCAGATTACACACAACAACAGAATCTAGCCAGCACAGTACTTTGACACAGTGATAACAGATTCGCACTGGGTGGTTGTTACTCTGTATAGAAGAGATGACATTATTTTGTGAGATTTTTTTTCCCCTTTCTTGGATTGAAAAAGAAAGTCACTTGTTTTCAACCCCCCAATAATATACATAGAGCTAGTTGTAGCTTGTGCCTTAATTCCTCAACGTTTTAGTTTGTATTTACTAACAACTGCTTGTAGCCCCAATAACCAATAGTTGCTCCCAAAGAATCATGTGGAGCAAGAAAGATTTTTTTTCATCTCTGGAGTTAATCTTCCTCCCAGGGAGCGTTTTCTGATCGTTTTATGATACCATCTGCGCCTTGCATCTTGTACCTAAAATTGTTCAAATATGAATTTTTATGCTGGGCATATTTAATAACAGGAAAAGTTATTGGTACATAAATTGGCTATGTGTGATTTCAGGATCATAGATGCAATGCTTCAATTGTACTACACCACAGGAAAAAACGATACACTAGTAACATGATTCTCCTGTTTTAAACCTCTTAATTGTTATGCAAATACTACACTGGGTGTCATTTCCATGCCATATAAAACCACAATGGTAAAATGGGGGTCCTTGATGTGTATTGTCAGCATCTGAAGATATACCATTTCGATGTATTGAAAAGGTTTCACTTCCACTTCTCTAACAGCTTTGATGTGCACAATGAAGAACAGTTCACTATGCAATCCCGCCATAACGCAGACCACTACGACCTAGCGTTTTCGTGCCTGGTCCGCATCTCTCTATTGTTTCCACCCAACTATACCTTCTAGCCTTTGTTAACTTCTATTCTAATCTCCTCTCCTGGGAGATCAACTAATTTAATACCCACATGTGGGTAAGAACACTTTCTGCTTGTTTTCTGTGCACAGTACAATATCGTATCGGTTACCTTATGTGCTTCAAGATGTTTTTTGTGGCTGGTTATATACAATACATTATCTATATGGCCCACATTCTCTTTTCCTATTTCCCTAGATGTGGACATCTAGGTTTGTCCTGTGTGTTTCTTGTTGTGCATACGGCAAAAGTAAACAGGGTCCAGATTTCTCTTCAGTTCACTAATTTAGATGTATGCATATATAAAATTATAGGCTTGCTATTCTGTGGTGGAGTACTAGATTCAATGACCAGGTTTCCGCATAGTTTTCGTACATACCCCACCCATGTCAAGTGACTCTCTCCCGATAAGCTCTCCTCTTATCTCCTGGGCCCTCTTTTCCCACTGCTTAACCATTTGCCTTTCTAAATTCTTCCCTCTTCTTGCTCAGATGCCCGTCTTAAAGAAATCTCTTTATCCACAGTCACGAAGCCTCTGTTTAGTCTCCCAGCCTTTACCCAGATAGGCATCTTTAACAGTCACATTGACCAATCAGCATCTGAGATCGGATATGTGGTATTTGTCTTCCGTGGGCAGGGTTTACCTGCTTCAAATAATATTTTCTAGTTCTGTCCATGCTCCTGGAAATTTCACAGTTCTCTTTGCTTTAGTTTCATTTTTCAGTCGTCTGTGGATACGCGTGTAGGCTCACCCACATCCTACGGTTGTGAACTGAGCAAATACCTGTGGAGTCCTGGAAAGATACGCCCGGTTGTCGTGTAGTGTGGTCATACAGGAGGTCTGTTCTCCGTTCTGTGAGAAGCCTCCATAGTGGTTGTCCTGGATTACACTCCAGCAACAGGAAATAAAGATTCCTCCTCCCATGGCCTTCCCACGCATCTGTCGCCTTCTGTGATTGGCTGATGAAAATCCCTCTGAGGTGGGATTTCAGACTAGCTCTAATTTGCACTTCTCTGATGATAGAGACCTCGAACGCCTCAAAAATACTCACTAGCCCTTTGCGTGTCTTCTTTTGAGATCGCTCTGTTGTATTATTGGCCCAGTTATTGATTGGAATTTCTTTTTTTGTTGGTATTTAATTCTTTCCGTTCTTATGTGGTGTGAAGCCCTTGTCTGAAGAAGGCCTGTTAAAGGTTCCCTCCCGTTCCTCGAGCTGTCTCTTCTGTGGATAGTTTCTCGCAGTACAGACGCTTTTTAATTTTATGTAACCCCGTTTGTCAATTCTTGTACTGTTTCCTCTGTGACTGGCATTCAAATTTGCAGCCTATGTTTACATCCTGAAATGATGTATTTATTAATTCCTTGAAAACTTCAGACACACAATGTCCTTCTAACTCCTTCCAGATGCATTTTCGGTTTTAAATCAAGGTCTTTGATCCTATTTGAGTTGACGTTTGTATAGTATGACGGACACAGGTGTATTTTCATTCTTCTGAAGATGCATTTCCAATTTTGCCAGTACCATTTGTTGTTTTTTTTTTTTTCTTTTTTTCGGAACTGGGGATCGAACCCAGGGCCTTGCGAGTGCTAGGCAAGCACTCTACCACTGAGCTAAATCCCCAACCCCTCTAGCTGCAATCTTTATGCTTAAAACTGCTTTGACTACTCAAAGATATGTGTGTGTGTGTGTGTGTGTGTGTGTGTGTGTGTGTGTGTGTGTGTGAGAGAGAGAGAGAGAGAGAGAGAGAGAGAGGGAGGGAGAGGGAGAGAGAGAGAGAGAGGGAGGGAGAGAGGGAGAGAGGGAGAGAGGGAGAGAGGGAGAGAGAGAGAGAGAGAGAGAGAGAGAGAGAGAGAGAGAGAGAGAGAGCGCTCCTGTACATGCTTCTACACAAGCCCAGGGACTGTGTTCTAGTTCTGTGAGAAACGTCATTGTATTTTGATCGGTATCTCACTATAGATTCTATAGATTGCTCTTGAGAGTGTAGCCATTTCCACCATAGTAATTCTACCTGTCGAGGAGCCCGGAAGGTCTTTTTATTACCAATGTTTCCCCTCACTCATTTCATTCAATGTCTTAAAGTTTCCACTGTAGAAAGAAGCCTTTCACCTCCTTTGTAAGGTCTAGTCCCAGGCCTTTTTTGAAGCTATGATAAATGAGGTCTTTCCCAGTCTCTGTTCCCTGTTGGTGACTCTAAAGCTACCGGATTTTCTATGTTGGCTTTGTATCTTGCTATTTGCTGAAAGTATTGATCACATCCAGTTTTTTTTTCTTTATTTTTACACTCCAGATCTTATTCCCTTCCCAGTCCACCCCCTACCCCCCACATACCCCACACACACCCATCTCCACAAGGATGATCCTACACCACCAGACCTCTAAACTTCCTGGGGCCTCCATTCTCTTGAGGGTTAGGTGCATCTTCTCTGACTGAACCCAGACCCGGGAGTCCTCTGCTGTCTATGTGTTGGAGGCCTCATCTCAGCTGGTGTATGCTGCCTGGTGAGTGGTCCAGTGTCTGAGAGATCTCGGGGGTCCAGGTTAATTGAGTGCGATTGCAAACTGGTACAACCACTCTGGAAATCAATTTGGAGGTTGCTCAGAAAATTGGAAATAGTCTTACCTAGACCCAGAAATACCACTCTTGGGATTACACCCCAAAGATGATTTACCATGCAACAGTGGCCCACTATGTCCATAGCAGCCTTATTTGTGATCGCCAGAAGTTGGAAACAACCCAGATGTCCCTCAACCGAGGAATGGATACAGAAAATGGTTCATTTACACAATGGAGTACCACTCAGCTATTAGGAACAAGGACATCCTGAGTTTTGCAGGCAAATGGATGGAACTCGAAAATGTCCTCCTGAGTGAGGTAACTCAGACCCAAAAGGACATGCATGGTATGGTATGTTCTCACTAATAAGTGGATATTCGCTTTAAAAAAATCTTTTTTTTTTTTTGAGGTGAATCTTTTCACTAACAGACCACATCCTCTGCAGATAAAAACCAATGATTTTCTCCTGTGTCATCTTCGTCCCTTTCAGCTGTTCAAGCCAATTGATCTATGCTGTAATCTAGCTCTGCGGTTCCTTTTCTGGTTTTGATTTCAAGGATCTTCAGATGTACTGAAGTCCCCCATGATTGTTGAGTTTGGGCGTCTGTGGTCCTTCATGCCTTAGAGGCTCGTCTATGACACGGAGCGCAGCAAGAGTTGGGATATAAATATTTACAGTGGCTACGTGCATGTGTGCGCATGTGAGAGCTTGTGAGAGCATGTGTGAACATGTGTGAGCATGTAAAGAACAAGTGGAGAGCGAGTGAAGAGAGAGTGAGGTGTACATGAGATTTTGTGTTTTGTGTGTGTGTGTGTGTGTGTGTGAGAGAGAGAGAGAGAGAAACTTTAAGCCTTGAAATTGCCTGTCAGTTTGTACCCAAAAAGTAGTCAGTGTATATTTATTATTTGCCTTCCAGATATCCCTGCTTCCAGTTGAGAACCCCGATCCTGTGTCGAGGCTGGACCCGTGCAGTAAGGGAAATGCAAATTAAAAAGACCCTGGTCCACCTCATATCAGTCAGAATGGCTAAGATCAAAAACTCAGGTGACAGCAGATGCTGGCGAAGATGTGGAGAAAGAGGAACACTCCTCCATTGTTGGTGGGATTGCAAACTGGTACGGCTTGCACTCTGGAAATCAGTCTGGAGGTTCCTCGGAAAATAGTAAATAGTTCTACCTGGGGACCCGACTCTACCACTCCTGGGCATATCCCTAAAAGATGCTCCAGCATATAACAAGGACACGTGCTCCACTATGTTCATAGCAGCCTTATTTATAATAGCCAGAAGCTGGAAAGAACCCGGATGCCCTTCAACAGAGGAATGGATACAGAAAATGTGGTACATCTACACAATGGAGTACTACTCAGCTATCAAAAACAATGACTTCATGACATTCATAGGCAAATGGATGGACCTTGAAAGTATCATCCTGGATATGTGTATGAAGAATGTGTGTGAGAGTGAAAGGGGAACAAACAGAGGTGCGAATGAGTGTGGGAGTTTGAGAAAAGAAATGCAATGTGCACAAGAGAATGCAGAGGGGTGAACGAGCGAGAGAGGAGAACAGAGAGGGGTGGGGAGAGAGAGAGAGAGAGAGAGAGAGTATGCACTTACTGATAAGTGGACATTAGCCAAAAGAAGTACAGAGGGTCAGGATTTTGAAAGGAGAAGAATAGCAGTGGGAAAGGGGAAACTGAGGGTAGCCACAAGAAAATCCCAGATGCCCGGGATCCAAGAGGATCCCAGGACCCAACAAGAAGGATGTTAGCTAAAATATCCAACAGAGGGGAGATAGAACCTGTAGAGACCATATCCAGTGGATCCTCGGTTGAGGGATTGGGCCACCGACCCACCTCAAAAATATTAATCCAGAATTCCTCCTGTCAAAAAGGAAATACAGAGACAAAGTGTGGAGAGCAGACACTGAAGGAAAGGCCATCCAGAGACTGCCCCACCTAGGGATCCATCCCACATGCAGCCACCAAACCCAGACACCATTGCTGATGCCAAGAAGGGCTTGCTGACAGGAGCCTGGTATAGCTGTTCCCTGAGAGACTCTGCCAGAGCCGGACCAATACAGATGCAGATGTTAGCAACCAAACATCAGACTGAGCATGGGGACCCCCATGGTGGAGTTAGGGCAAGGACTGAAAGAGCTGAAAGGTTTAGCAACCCCATAGGAAGAACAACAATATCAACTAACTATACCTCCCAAGGCTCCCAGCGACTAAACCACCAACCAAAGAGTACACGTGTGTGTGTGTGTGTGTGTGTGTGTGTGTGTGTGTGTGTGTGTGTGTGTGTGTGTTTGGGGGGGCACCCATGACTCCAGCTGTATATATAGCAGAGGATTGTCCTATTGGGCATTTCTGGGAGGGGAGGGGAACCCCTTGGTCCTATGGAAACTCAATGACCCAGGGTAGGGGAATGCTAGGGCACTGAGGGAGGAGTGGGTGGGTGGGGAGAGAGCACCCTCATAGAGGCAGGGAGGAGGGGATAGGGAGTTTGTGGGGAAACTGGGAAGGGAGGGACAACATTTGAAATGTTAATAAATAAAATAACCAGTTAAAAATTTTTAAATTATTTTTAAAAAGATATTATGTAATTATGTAATATTTAATCCCTGATTAGTACATGAGGAATTGGGCATGGTTTCACCTGGCTAGGAGGAAGGGCGTTGCACAGGCAGCCAGAAAAGATACTGGGGAAGAGAGCTGGAGAAAAGAGCAAGAGTGTAGTCTCCACATCCCCATGAGCCAAGCCAGCCTAGAGGAGATGTGTCACGCGCCCAACGTCTCGTCAGTAAGAACAACGCGCGGCAACAGGATTCTTCTGCGAACAAGCCTTTACTGTACAGCTCTCTTGAACAGGGACAGGGAATCTCTAGCGGCAAAAGCACTCGCCTTATATACACAACAGTATGCTAATAATCCTTCAGGGATTGGTGGGGCACGGGTCACCCCACTATCACCCCACTGTCATCCCACTATCACCCCACTACTTGTCCTCCAGGGATTGGTGGAGAATGACTCACCTCACTAGCATGGTACCGCCCCTCATTAGCATATTACTGGCCAACTGACACCAGGTGCAAAACCTGCGCATGCGCAGTACCGTTGTTCACCACTGGAGGGCGCCCTACAGAGATGGAAGTCCGTTGAGCAATTGAAGCACAAAAAGACCCAGCACACAACTGGGTGTGATTTTCTTCTAGGCAGCAAGGCCTGGTTGCCCCAGAGACAAGAGAGTCTGCACATAGGCCCAAGGGACACTATGTGATCTCGCCCCTAATTATTTCAGATTGGCGAATAAAGATGCAGACAGCCAGTAGCTGGGCAGAAGAGACCTAGGCAGGGTTTAGGGTTCCCGGACTTGGGGTTGGGGAGAACCATGAGGTAGAGGAGAAGGTGGGAGAGGAGGAAGTCACCATGGGTTGGGTGAGTCATAAAATAATGGCCCTGTGGGTTGGTTAAAAGGAGTTAAGAGCAGTAGCTCACACAAAACATGGCAAATTATATAGTGGGATTAATGGCTGGGAAGTAGACACAATAGCACAGAGGATAGATAACTGCCCAGCTGTTGTGCTGATTAAAGCTTATTGTAAATATAAAGTTTGTATGTGTCTTTTATCTGGTAACTAATTGATCTAAGGTGGGCTAGAAACCCCAGGTTCGGATTAAGTATTTCTACAACGTACAATCTTATAAGATTTTATATAAATGAGAGTGTATATTCGTGTTTTATAACTGATATTTTATGGGCATTTTCTACATTAGTAGGATCTTTAACTATTTCGATAACTACCACATAATATATGCACCATAATTTATTTAATAAATATCATACTCGGGCTGGAGAGATGGCTCAGCGGTTAAGAGCACTGACTGCTCTTCCAGAGGTCTTGAGTTCAATTCCCAGCAACCACATGGTGGCTCACAACCATCTGTAATGGGATCTGATGCCCTCTTCTGGTGTGTCTGAAGACAGCTACAGTGTACTTGTATATGATAAATAAATAAATCTTTTAAAAAAAATAAATAGGGGTTGGGGATTTGGCTCAGTGGTAGAGCGCTTGCCTAGCAAGCGCAAGGCCCTGGTTCGGTCCCCAGCTCCAAAAAATAAAATAAAATAAAATAAAATAAAATAAAATAAAATAAATAAATAAATATCATACTCTCAGTTTTTCCTAGTTCTTTCTTTTATAAAGAACACTATGGTCATTGATGATATACGGTCTTAAAAAATTCTTTTCTCATACAATACAATACATCCTAACCACAGTTTCCCCTTCCCTCCGCTCCTCCCAGCTCCACCATATGCCCTTCCCCTCCCCCAGATCCACTCTCCCTCCATTTCCCTTCAGAAAAGAACAGCCTTCCTAGAGATAGCAACCAGCGGCAGTCTTAGTTAGGGTTTTTATTGCTGTGATGAAACACCAGGACCAAACATCAAGCTGGGGAGGAAAGGGTTTGTTCGGCTTACACTTCCACATCTCTGTTCACCACTGAAGGAAGTCAGGACATGAACTCAAAACAGAGCAGGATCATGGAATCGGGAACCAATGCAGAAGCCAAGGGAGGGTGCTACTTACTGGCTTGCTTCCCAGTTCAGCTACGTCTCCCTCTCCCCCTCCCTCTCCCCCTCCCTGTGCCCTCCCTCTCCACCTCCCTCTCCACCTCCCTCTCCACCTCCCTCTCCACCTCCCTCTCCCCCTCCCTCAAAACATCACTTGTAGCAAACCGTGCAGTGCATGAAAAACACAGGCAAAGTGAGGTTACCTTTGCCTAACAGAAACTGTATCCACTCAAAGTCATGTAGATTAAGTTTCTCCCTTGCTCTGTGAGTAACAAAGAGGTCAGAGAAGGCTATTCCTGTTTTTAAAAGGCAAACATCAGCTCCATATGCAGGTGGAGCCTAACCCTAACCCTCAACCCCAACCTAACCCTAACCCTAACCCCTAACCCTAACCCCTAACCCTAACCCTAACTAGTTAACTATCAAGAGCAAGTGGAGATCTGCGGAAGGCCTAGCACTGTGGCTTCCCCCCTCTGGGTGGCAGGCAGCCACCGGGAGAATTAGGCACAAACTGAAACACATGAGCCCACCCACAGAGCCACACACAAATATAGCCCAATGCCAGGAGCCAGGAAGCATAGAGGTGTTGCGTACAATGGAGAATGAAACAAGTTAATGGCATAGAGACTTAAAGCTTCTAGCTGCCTCTCCATCCTAACAGAGGGGAAGAGATTGAAGAACTGGAAAGCCATCAGCTCTTTTTAGACCCATAGGTAAAAGGGGGTCACAGAGCAACGCAAGAGCCACAAGATTATAGACAGGAGCCGTTAGAGAGAATCACGTGATAACGACAACAAAATTCTCTTTAGGGAGCAGGGCAGTAAGAGGGACCCCTGAATTGTGCTGATGGATTCCTGGAGGCTACGTGTGGATGAGTCTTGACCACGAGCTGAGCCACTCACTCACTCAGCTCGGAAGCTCATGCGGAAGCACATGGTATAGCCTGTCTTGGGAAATGTGACTGTGTCAGAGAGGTGAAAGGAAAATTCACCATCTACTAGGGTTCTTCTCCTATAAGGACACTGAAATCTAACCTCTGTGTGTCTGAGATGCGGGCCTGAACTCTGTCTACTGCTTCTCTTTTTAACCCTCCTGGCCACCTTTTGTCTTTTGGTCAGCCTTACTCTTCTCCTGACTGGAAGATCTCTCTGGAGTGGCCATGTCTCTCAATACATCGTAAGGTATAAGTTAGGGCAGGATCTGTTATTTTGGAAGCTCATTGCTGCTGGATTGAGTGAGCACATGTGAAGGGAACTAAGGGACATTTGGCAAGGATAATTACAGAAAAGGAGTCCAGACAAACAGGCAGAAAGTTACAACCTGAAAGTTACAACATATATTTATAATGTAAAACATCACACAGTGTACCCTCATAAATTTGTACAATTTTATCACACTAGGGTTTTTTGTTTGTTTTATGGAAAAACAGAATGGGAGCCATTCACTATGTAACCCCTTCCTCGGAGAACTTGTACTAGCATTAGGGCTCAGTGGATGCTGCCGGTTGTCAACATGACAGCATCTAGAACTATCTAGGAGATAAACCTGCGGGCAGGTTTATCTAGATTAAGATTGGCCTCTGAGGATGTCTGTGTGGGGTTATCTTGATCCGCTAAATCTATCTGGGGGAAACCCTTTCAACTGTGGGCAAGACTATCCCCTGTGTGGGAATCTTGACCTCCATAAAAGGGAGAAAGCAATTCAAGTGCTCTCAGCTCACACCCTCACTTCTCAGCTGTGGCTGTGACAGGAGCTGCTGCTTCAAGCTCCTGACATTTTGTCTTCGACACTATAATAGGCTGCGTGATTGAAGTGTGTCCCCCAAATAATCTGTGGTTCCGTATTTGCTCTTGTCAAGGTGGTTTATCATGGCCACAAAGAGACACAAGGACACACCACATACATCTTTCCCGAAATAGCACCCCACTCTCCAGTCACAATGGACTCCCCCACCATCCTCAAGGTTCTCTCTTGCTATGAGCTTCAATTGAAGTCATTTTCGTGGACGATCAGTCTGCTTCCACTCTCTGTTCTCTGTAAAGGACAGACCTTTACAAGGCACAAAGAATCATTTAGAAGGCATCTGTGTGCCCTCTCTTCCGCCGCCCTCCTCTCTGGTGCCAAAGCCTTCAGCATCGCACAGGTCTTTCGGGAATCTTCCTTTCTCTCCATCAAAACTATTTACCTAAAAGGTATATGCGGGGCTGGAGAGATGTCTCATCGGTTAAGAGCACTGGCTGCTGGCTGCTGGCTGCTCTTCCAGAGAATCTGAGTTCAATTCCCAGCATCCACCTGGTTGCTCACAAAGATGGTGAATTCCCGAGGTTCCAGTGGATCTGTACCCTCTTCCGTCTTCCACAGGCATCGGGCACAAATGTCTCACGCACAGACATACATGCAGGCAAAACACCCATAGACATTAAAAAAATAAACAGAAGAAGATACTTGCCTCATCGTGCCATCATTGAAGTTGACGGAGTCACTAACAAGTTCATCTTGGAACCCGGTGGCAAAGCCACCTCAGCTATGATTGGAGCACTTTGTGCTCCAACCTCATCCTCTCAGAGTCAGAAGTCAGAAGGAGTTACTGGCAACCATCCCAGGTCATGCGATGGGGTGCAGAAGACAGATTCCGGGAAGGCAGTTAGGGCTAGGGGCTGATCAGAAAAGGTGGGGCGGGGCTGGGGGTGGAGTCTGAATCTTATGGCTACAGATCTGAGGTAGAGAAAGGAACGTGGGTCGATCAGGAAGGGGCGCTACTGTTCCTCTAAGTCGTTCCTAGGAAGGGTCTGTGGCTCAGACAACAGAAAATCAAAGTCCGAGACCTGAGTCGAGTATGGGCCACGATGAGACCGAAAGTTAGCGCTGGAAGTGAGGGAGGTTAGGGAAACTGGGTCTCTCTCGGGAGGAACAGTGATAGCAATAGAGGGGAACAAATGAGGGGTAATAGATCCAGAAGATGAAATGTTAAATAGGGATGGGGTCAGGGGGTGGAGGTAGATGGGACGGACATGGTCCAGCCTGAGGTTGGTGAGAGGAGGAGGAATCTGGAAGAGGTGGGGCAGATGGGAAAGGTTGTAGAACAAGGGAAAGGGAGTCCTGGGTTTCTGAGAGCTGCAGGACAGTGAGGAGGCTAGTGGAAGGAGCCCAGCTGCTGCAAAGCGGAGCAGACACAGCCTGCCAGCTCCCCATCGAGGTCCTAACAGCAGGGAGCAGGGGCCCCGCCAGGAGCAGGGGCAGTTCCAGCACCAGAGATAATGTCTAGGTCCCAGGGACCTTGCCATGTGAAGCTGGGGGCCCAACTAAGGCTAGTTGAGCCCGGGGCCGAAGAAGTACCAGGGGAGGGGCCAAGAGTGTGTGGCTCCAAAAATGACTGTGGATCTGGAAATTTCCAGTCTGGAGAGGAAAGGAGATTTGCAAAGAGCCAGCTAACAGCAACACGCAGAGGGCGCCACCTACTGGCAAATCCGGGAAAAAACAGCAGAATTTGAGACAAAGGATCCTTCTGCCTCTGCTCCCAGATTTCTGGGATCAAAGGCATGCACCACCGCCGCCCCGAAAATGCTATCTTTTAATAGTCAGTTCGTGGTCCTTTAAGAAAATCTGAACAAGGCGGGAGAGGCCAGAGAGAATCTTTTTGAGATTAAGGAGATCTTTTTTTTTGGGAAAGACGTGTGTCAGCTAACACCAGGGACTAAGGACTGTTGACTGTCATCACGGTTAACTTCCAGACTCTGCACGGAACCATTGGTATCAGCCTTAGAACTCTTCTGTACGTAGGAACAATAATGATTCAAGGTTGCCTGTGTAAAAGTTGGTACCAAAATGGTATGTGGTATGTGTGTGTGCGTGCATGTGCACGTTTGTAATAAATACGTCTATGTGATCAAGCTAGAATTCCACATGCTTCTTGCCTTTATTCCTGGGGCACGTAATTATTTACATGTTTAAGTAATATTTTGTCAGGCCATGTGTGACGGCACAACCTTGTAAATCCCAGCACTAGGGAGACTGAGGTAGAATGCTTCTGAGGATGACACAGGTAACACTCTTGATAAAGGCTTACTCCTCTTTTCCCTGCAAGACTCAGGACCATGTATTTGAATAATACCTCATCTAGTCTCGGGGTGAAGAGGCTCTCCTGAGCTCACGCACACCAGATTTTGCTTTGCACTTGTTCTGCATCTGAGATGAATCCAGCTCTAAATGGAAGAGACACTTCCTGACTCGTCTTAACTCCTATGACTGGACATCCAGGGAGCAGGATGCATTTTCCTCTGAACGCTTCTTCTGCAAAGATAGCAAAATGATTCAGGAAGAGGGATGCCGTGTAGGGACTCAGGATGGCCACTATACCAATTTCCACACCAAAATGGACAGCTGGAGTCTCTACCAGGAATTTGTTGTCCTCCAATATAAACGGGGTGTCTACTGCCATAGTCTCTTCTCCCCCCACCCTATTCCCTGACCCCCTCAAGACAGGGTTTCTCTGTGTAGCTCTGGCTGTCCTGAAACTCAGTAAGTAGACCAGGCTGGCCTCTAACTCACTGAGAGCCCCTTGCCTCTGCCTTCTGAGAGCTAAGAGGGTTTGTACCTTCATGCCTGGCATGAGGCTCCATCTGAACGATGACATTTGTTGGACTTTGGGGGGGTAGGGGTGGGGCAACAGTATACTTTAAATGAAAATTTAACATCAAAACAATCAGAAAACCCACGAATTTACATGTAATACTAAGAAATGTTACAAGGCAGTGTGTGATCCCGTTAAGGGTCCAGGATTCGCCAAAGAACGATATCCCTGGACTCAAACAGTACGCAAAAGCAAAGAGCGTTTCAATCTGCAGAAGTCCAGCATGCTGCGGGCTACCGTCTTCCGAAGCGCCTGAGTGGGCTCGAAGGCCTGACTGAACACACGTTAAGGGAATTCCAGGGAGTGGTAGCCTTCCGTTGGCTCTATCTCTAGGGGCATTCCAGAACCATTGCTGGGGCGCGGGGGCTGGAAACCGTGGCTGACCTGTTATTGCCCTTGCCTCAGGCCAGGTGGCCGGGCCTAGACTTGCCCAGGTCTTGGAAACAGAGTCTTAGGCCTAGTCTTCTGAACTGCCAATTTGAAGCCTACTATGGAGTCAGCCTAGGCTGTCTCAATCCCACGTGTCTTAGTTGGGGTTTTGTTGCTGTAATGAGAAACCATGACCATGACAACTCTATAAAAGAAAGCATTTGACTGGGGCTGACTTACAGTTCCGGGGGTTCGTCCCTCGTTGGCATGGCTGGAAGCATGGTGGCACGCAGGCAGACGTGTTGCCGGAGAGGTGTCTGAGAGTTCTATATACAGATAGGCAGGCAGCAGGAAGATAGAATGACACTGGGCTTCCCTGGAGCATCTAAAACCTCCGAGCCCACCCCAGTGAAGGATTTCCTCCAACAAAGCCACACCTCCTCCAACAAGGCCACACCTCCTTCAACAAGGCCACACCTCCTCCAACAAAGCCACACCTCCTCCAACAAGGCCACACCTCCTAATAGTTCCATTCCCTGTGGGGGCCATTTTCACCCAGACCACCACACCACGCTTCTGAGAAACAGTGTATATGCACAGGAACAGGAGATGGAATATTTTGTTCATTAAAAAATATTTATTGAGCATGTACTATGCCCCACATATAATTTACCCATAAGACGTTACACGCGGCTACCCATGCAGAGCCCACTGCGCACGCTGCCACCTCCAGTCCTTGCCCCGAGACACGGGTGCTCGGCCATCTCTCATACCGGAGCACGGCTCGGCAAGCCACAGTCCACAGGTGCAGCAGCTGGTCGAGGGCATCAAGGACACCACTGACACAAGGTGTGGACATCACAGTCACAGGTACACAGGCTGAAATGTGTGTCTGAGGGATCTACAACTACTCCCGGCTGGGAACACGGCTGGCAGCGACGGGCACCACAGGATGAACACCTATATATATACACAGCCTACGGGAGAAATGACACTGGGGGTTGGGGGGTGAGCTGTGAGGGGCCCGATGTCACCTGCTGGGTGGGAAGGGGTCAGCATGGGACGGGTGAGTGTGTACGTCACAGAAGGTGGCCAGACGCATCTTCTTCCACCAAGATGCACACCACGGCCGTGACTCCCACGCGGTGCTTAACCGTCACCTCCAGATCGGAAAGACTTTCTCTCCAGCCTGTAAAGGACCGAATTAAAAGAAGAGTTCAGGGGTTGGGGATTTAGCTCAGTGGTAGAGTGCTTGCCTAGGAAGCACAAGGCCCTGGGTTCGGTCCCCAGCTCCGAAAAAAAGAACCAAAAAAAAAAAAAAAAAGAGTTCACCATTCCTGTCTAACACACAGAATTTCCAAATAACTTAACAATGGATGGAATGGTATCCCGAGCGCCCATACTTAAATGACAAACATCTTGACACTGAATATAAAATGACCACAAAATAGAACCATTTGATTGTTATTTTTTTTTCTTTCCCACAGTAATGCTGTATCCAAAAATAGAGCTCTCATTTCCAGTAGCCCTGTAAGACTTGAGGCCTGACCCCAACCCAGGCCATTCCACATATGGAGTATGGAATATTCACCCTCACACGTGGCTCTTCCTGGAAAAGAGCAAATAGCACCCCTGGGCAGGCATGGGACTTCTCAGAACAACTACGTTACATGAGTATTAGACATTTACACTCTTGAACTGTCTACATCCCATAATATGAACTGAGGAATGTAGCTAATAACACCTTTGTCCTGTGTGAAGATTATAATGTTACAGGAAAGGCTACGTCAACGATGGCAGGGGACACACATCTGCCGCCGTTCATAATAACCACCCGGGGTGGTCTCCCCGAGAGCCAGCCCCTACAGGGCCTAATTTCTACAAAGAAGCATCTTACCCTTTGAGACGTGGGATCAACTGCGGAAGTGACGACCCAGCTCAGACAGACGGACATGTGCCTTCTCCACACCGGATTTCTCTGTAACACCACCGAACCCGTGACCACGTCTCCTGTGTGGACTGGGACTGGGTCGTCCATCATAAACAAGGTCTGCTTCCAGTGTGTGGTGCTACAAGACAGGAACGGTCACCTACGAGCCTCATCTGGTAGCCCCAACGAGGTCCTCTACACTGACAGCCTGTCCTGTCCTGCCCAGAAACCTAGGAACACAGAGCTTAGTCTGGTGCTAACCAGAGCTGCCCTCCCACAGGCAACCCTATGGTCCAAAGTCCTTACAGGATCAGAGCTACAACACAGAGCCTGACACCCTGCTCCAGACGCAGCAGAATGGACATTACAGAGATAGCTGGGCTTCCAGAAGGCAAGGAAGGTTCGCCTGGGTGTCCCACATGGGGCTGAGTGACTTCATTGGGTTCTGTGTCCCCAGGCCCAGAGGACAGGAAAGGGCACAGTGACTGAGTGATCTTTGGTTCCAGTCACTCTTCAAATGTCCCTGCCCATCCTCTCCCCCCTGATCTGGATCACAGGGAGCTGGGGGGGGGGCATACACAGATGACTCAACCTACCACCTTTACGGAAGAGCAAAGGGCTGGATGGCGTCATGCCACCCCAGCCATTTATGCAACCTCATGGACTGGGGCCAGGAGATGTCAGGGGAGTGGATGCCCTTCTATGCTAGGGAAACTTCTCAGGAAGTCTAATCTCCTGGTGAAGGAGGATAACCAAAGCAGAGGCCAGAGGATCCCTTACCACCCCACGCGGCTGGCTGAGGGTACCTGGAGCACAGAAAGCCAGCCTGCTTCCATCCACTCCTTATCCCCCTGCCTAACCCCACCACCTCCCCCAGTCCACCCCACCCCCGCCCCGTAGGCTCACTTACGGGTGCAGCGGTCCTGTGCTGAGAACCTGCTGAGGCTGGCCCTCCTCCAGGCTCTGGAAATGTACACTGAACCAAGCTGTGAAGCCATGCAGGGTCCCAGCCTTTTGGATGTCAAATCGCAGCTCGCCACGCATGGTCTGCCCCCAAACACAGGACAACATGTTGGTGCCACAAACCAGTGCCCATTTCCATCCCCCAACCCTAACCTCAGCCGAGCAAGTCTACATCCATCCCGAACTCCTTTGCTCACCCAGCAGTCACGGGACCTAAGTAACCATGGGAAAGGAGGCAAGAGTTTTCATCATTGACAGGGCTTGAAACAGCTGAAAGAATGTGTTACTTAATTACCAGACCAAAATAAATGGAACAAACTTTATATAGTTTTTAGGATGCCGGGAACTCCGAATAAATGTAAAAGAATAACAGAAGACAGTAAAGAGATTAAATATAAAGAATATAAAAACGTGAAAGATAAAACCAAAACAGAACTTAAGGAAAACACGGTTCATTTATTGGTGTAATCTAGTCATCAATAAAACACTCTCGGGGTTGGGGATTTAGCTCAGTGGTAGAGCGCTTGCCTAGGAAGCGCAAGGCCCTGGGTTCGATCCCCAGCTCCGAAAAAAAGAACCAAAAAAAAAAAAATTAAAAAAAATAAAACACTCTCCCCCTGCCTACCCTCCCCCAACACACACACATGCACACGCACACACACATATACACACACATACACACGCGCACACACACACACACACACACGCTGCAGTGTTGTGTAGCAATTTAACGTCAGAAGCAAGTCCGTCTCTCACCTCCAGGTCAGAGACCTGCACAGTTCTCATGTCCAACTGCAATATTGTGCATGGCTCAGAGAGGCAGTCTTCTGGCTTCAAGATATGATTAGACTTTGGCCTTGAAAAGAACTCCTTGATTGCTAACGACCTAAGGGGAGAGTTAAAGAAAAGGCGTGAGGCAAGGATTTCGCAGTAAATATATTGGTAGTAAGTGAGCGCTGAAGGCCCAGCCTGGAGGATCGCCCCCTGCTGCCCTCTGCAGCCTTGCTGGGCCTCACTAGATGGTCCTCAGAGCCTACTGGTCAGTGGGCCCTTCTTTATCATGTCAGATACAGAGATCTGAGTACTCAGAAGCCGACCATGACCAGTTGGAGAGAATTAGAGAACTGCAACGATGTATCAAATCTTCAAAGGCAAGGATTTCAGGTGGAGAGAATTAGAGAATTGTAACAATGTATCAAGTCTTCAAAGCCAAGGATTTCAGGTTGAGCGCTGTAATAACGGCTGTTGCCAAGGGCTAAGGGCCCCCCTATGGGAGGCCCGCATGTGGACTATAAAATGGGGATACCGCTTTCTGATGCTTCTATCTGCCTCACTGCTGTGAAACACTGGAAACGGTGCCAGAGGCCAGCACTGTGGAGGACTTCCCTTGTCTGTCTACCCCTGGCTCCTGCCTGGGTACAGCCAAAGAGCTCTCCACATGTTACCATGTCTCCAGGTCTAGATGAGCTGGAGAACCACCAGAGACAGGACCCTTCCTTCTCTGTTCCCTTTGGGATGTTGAACAAGGAACAATGATTCCATGCGTTCATTAGGGAGGACGTGATGCTTTTCTATCACATTCTCTATTATTTTGACTTTTTAATTAAAAATAAATAAGATAAAATGCCTGTAGGACCATGTTTTACCACCAGTACCCCACCCTCCCAAAGTATCAGCAGGAGCAGAGGCTGGTCTGGCCCTCCCTGAAGATATTGGTAGTTTCATGTACTTGGCAAAGGGGCTTTCACACCTTGCTCTCAAGGGGAAGGAACGGCTCGCCCCACCTGTCTAGTAGAGGCAGCTATAAAAGACCAAAGGCCTCAGGAAATCACTTGAATCAGGCTCAAGTGCACGGGTGTCCACCGGACCAGGAAGTGAAGTCAGCAATCCTGATACTTCCTGAACAGCCTGGGTATACCTGTTCATGCTCATTACACACTCAGAACACGCACTGGGAACTAACGTGTGTTTCCACACCCCACACAATACTGAAGACTGCAAAATTACAAATGAACTAACTCCGACTATACCTAGAAACCTGAGGCTGTGGGATGTGTCAATCCTGGGGTTATGAGGTGCTGCACTGCTCTTCTGTTGCTGTGATAAAAACCATGATAAAACATGACTTATGGGAAAAAGGAGTCTGCTTGAGCTTCGGGCTCCATGGGCAGTTAAGAGTCTGCTGTGGTGGGGAGGATTGTGGCAGACATGACAGGCAGAGAAGGGAGCTGGGAGCCCACATTTACAAAATACAAGCATGAAACAGAAAGAGTGTCTTTACTCAGGGTCTTACTGCTGTGAACAGACACCATGACCAAGGCAACTCTTATAAGGACAACATTTCATTGGGGCTGGCTTACAGGGTCAGAGGCTCAGTCCATTATCATCAAGGTGGGAGCATGGCAGCGTCCAGGCAGGCATGGTGCAGGAGGAGCTGAGAGTTCTACGTCTTTATCTGAAGGCTGCTAGAAGACTGGCTTCCAGGCAGCTAGGATGAGGGTCTTAAAGCCCACGCCCACAGTGACACACCTACTCCAACAAGGCCACGCCCACTCCAACAAGGCCACGCCCACTCCAACAAGGCCACGCCCACTCCAACAAGGCCACGCCCACTCCAACAGACCCCACACCTTCTAATAGTGCCACTCCCTGGGCCGAAGATGCACAAACCACCACAGAGTTACGTGGAAGTGGAGCAAAGCTATCATCTTTCAAGGCCCGCCCCCCAGTGACACACTTCCTCTGACAGGGCCACATCCAGGGCTCCCCAACTCCAGGGCTACCAACTGGACAGCAAGTGTTCAAATACCAGAGCCACGTGGGACATTTCTCAAACAACCACATTCCACTCCCTGGCCCCCAGAGGCTCATGGCCGCATCATAATACATATGCATTTGGTCCAATTTCGAAAGTCCTGGCGGCCTTTCAGAGTAGCAACATTACTTAAAGGTCCAAAGTCCCTTCTGGGCCTCAGTGTAATCTCTCAATCGCAAACCTCTATAAAACCCAAAAGGCAAATACATACTTCTAAAATAACAACAAAGTACATGCATTACCATTCCAAGTATTAGGAGTGGGCGCGTGGAGGAAAAATACAGGACCAGAGCAAGACCAACCTCCGCACAGTGAGAGCTAAGCCCTCCAGCCCCGTGTCCGATGGTTGAGACTTTAATTGCAAAGGAATTGGATGGTTCTGCTCTCCCGTTTCGCTGCCTGCAACATGAATCTCTCTCCTTGGTAGATACCTCGCTATTCTGGGGTCTTTACCACAACCCAGGCTTTCTATTCACGGCCTCACACAATGGCCTCTCAATGCCTTCACGTAGGGACTCCCCTGCCACACAGGGCCTACCCTCAGTGGCTTTCTGAATTTATGGAGGAAGAATCCCCAAACTCTTTACTCCTGCATGTTTTGTGCCTGTAAAGCCAGTATCTCGTGGATGATGGCTTAGATACTGTTCTACTTTTGTGAAGAAGCACAATGACCAAGGCATCGTACGAAAGGAATCGTTCAATTGGGGGTTTGCTTACAGTTCCAGAGGGTTAGTCCATGATCATCATGGCAGAGGACACATCTGCAGGCAAGTGAGGATCACATTGGGGCGGTAACTAAGAGCTTACATCCTGGTGGGCAGGCAGCAGGCAGAGAGAGGGCCTGATGGGGGCTCTTGAAACTTCTGAGCTTACCCCACTGACACAACTCCTCCAACGAGGCCACACCTCCTCCAACGAGGCCACATCTCCTCCAACGAGGCCACACCTCCTCCAACGAGGTCACACCTCCTCCAACGAGGCCACACCTCCTCCAACGAGGTCACACCTCCTCCAACGAGGCCACACCTCCTCCAATGAGGCCACACCTCCTCCAACGAGGTCACACCTCCTCCAACGAGGCCACACCTCCTCCAACGAGGCCACACCTCCTCCAACGAGGTCACACCTCCTCCAACGAGGCCACACCTCCTCCAACAAGGCCACACCTCCTCCAACGAGGCCACACCTCCTCCAACAAGGCCACACTTCAAGGATGCCACAACCTCTCTAACGAGGCCACACCGCCTAATCCTTTCCAAACAGTTCCATTAACTGGGGACCAAACACTCAAATATATAAACCCATTCTCATTTAAACCACTGAAGATGACAACGTCAGGTTGGGACTGATCCTGGCTCCCTTGAACTACATTAGCAGCAATTTTGATTTTTTTTTTTTAAGTTCGGTTGTTATTTCATATGGGCAGAAGACCCTGAAGGCTCTCCTTCACAGGCTGGAGGCTTGGCTGAGTGGGTGTTATTCTGAGTGCACTCTTCCCTTTGTCCCAGGGCTGAGCAGGCCTCTCCACAGCCTCTCTTCCAGCCAGCGCTGCCTTGGCTCTAACATTAGCTTCCTGGGGCTCTATTTTCTATGAACTTACATTTTATATTTCCACCTGCCCTGCTTGCTCTTTTGTATCGCAGATCCGGCCCCCAAGGGCTGTCGGTGACAACCATGCCACAGATTCAATTTTATGTTCCTGAAATTTTCTCCACCAAGGAAATTTATTGCTTTTTATTTGAGCCCCAGGCAAGTTCTTAGGACAAGGGCAGAAGGCGGCTAGATTCTTTGACAAACTATCACAAGAACGACCGCGACTCTGGTTACTTTTATAGTCCTTGCTTCCCTCTGAAACCTCCTGGGTGAGGCCCCTCAGTCTCTTTTGCTCCTGTCTCTACGGCACCACTGTCTCCTACACTCCAATGAGGCTGGCCCTTTAGGCTCTGCTTATAGCAGTCAATTGCTTTTCTGGTCCAAAAGTTCCAAAGTCTTTTGCATTCCACAAACAAACAAACAAACGAGGGTCTTCACAGAAACAGCCCGCTGCCTAGTATCAACTTCGGCATCCGTTACTTTTCTGTTGCATGGTGTTAAAACACCATGACTAAAAGTGACTTAGAGAGAAGAGTTCATTGGGCTTACTGCTCCAGAGGAATAAGAATCCGTCACAGCTGGAAGGCACGGATCAAGACGCCAAGAGCTCACATCTTCAAATGTAAGCATGCAGGCAGAGAAAATGAACCGGAAGTGGGGTGGGGCCATCAGTGCTTAAAGCCCACCCCCTCTGACAGACTTCCTCCAGCAATGCTGTACCTCCTAAACCTCCCAGCCGGACACCAAGTGTCCAAATACCAGAGCCTGCAGAGGACAGTTCTCATTCAAACCACCCAAAAACTTAGAAGGCTTGTCCTAGCGTCCATTCTTCGAGCAGATTCATTGTAGGAGGCTCTGGCTCTGGCTCAGGGCCTGTTCTAGAACAGAGTCTCATTCTCGGTGGGGGGACTCTTTCCTCATTTCAAGGTCTACTCTCCAGCAAAGCCTCACCTCAGGAGGTCTTAATTCCTGTGTTTCAGGACAACCATGCTCTTAGAGGGGCTCTTCCACTCCCACCCACCATGTCAAGGTCCACTCTAGAGAAGAGCCTCCTTCTTGGGACGTGAGGTTCTCTCTGGGCTCCTTTTGCCAAATTTCCCCTTGATAGTAAGGAGTCGCTTGCTGTATTAGGTTCTGTTACAGTGAAAACCAGCGAAATGGCCAGGCCCAGAATGCTGAGAAGGGTATGAAAGTTTACACCCGAGTATGAATCAGCCAAACTGTCCAGGGAAGAGGAAGGACATCGGGGAAGACAAGCCATTCCCAGCAGCCCCAGCGCACGCATTGTCACGGCTGCCCTCTCCTCTAGTAAACTTCTCAACTTTATGGGTTACGCCTTTCGCGTGTTCTTTTTTCGGGAGTGGGGGTGCAGAGCCTCACTTCATAGCCTTGGCTAGCCCGGAACTTATTACTGTAGAGCAGGCTGACTTTGAACTCATAGAGATCTATCTGCCTCTGCTTCCTGGGCACTGAAGGCTTGCATCACCACAACCAGCCTCTTTTTTTACATATTCTTGCATCTAATACATCTAATTATAACAGATTGAACTGCGGGTAAAGATAGCCCCCAAGAAACCCTCCATCTATTCTTTCTAGGAAAGGAACCAGCTTGGTTCGCTCCGGGGTTGGGCAATGTAAATACTAGAGGAGCCCTTCCCTTCCCTCTTGCCACTGAAGTCTGTCAGAGGGGGCGGGCTTTAAGCACTGATGGCCCCCACCCCACTTCCGGTTCACTTTCTCTGAGCGCATGCTTACATTTGAAGACGTGAGCTCTCGGCATCTTGATCCTGCTGCTTTTCCTGCTACCTGCTTCTGTGCCTCCCAGCCGTGACGGATTCTTATTCCTCTGGAGCCGTAAGCCCAATGAACTCTTCTCTCTAAGTCACTTTTAGTCATGGTGTCTTAACACCTTGCAACTGAAAAGTAACAGACGCGGATGTTGATACTAGGCAGCGGGCGTGTCTGTGAAGACCCTCGTTTGTTTGTTGTACCAGGAGGGGGTACTCACTTAACACTTTACTTGTACGTAGGCTAAAAATAAACCTTGACTACTTGCTCGTTCTACCAGTGTCCTGAAGAGTCTCCTCCAGGAATACAAGATAGGGATTGCTACCATAGCTGAGACAGAGGGAAGGCAGGAAGAGGCACATCTCCCCACCCGTAACAGGTTCCCTATGCACGTAACTGCCTGAGGAGTCGAGAGGGGTGGGCAGGGAAGGCAGAGGAGACAGAAACAAGAAAATCTCAGCAATGTTTCTGAGTCCATTCTGGGTCCCAGGAGGACACATAAGGTATGTCATTCATAAAGGAGAAAAAACTGTGTCTTCCACAGAGTAAAGATTGACGGACAGGACCAGCTCTGCTTCTCAGACGCACTGAGACCCTTCATCAAATGCCTGCACAGTGGTCAACACAGCAAGCGATAAACCCTGTGAGTGGCCACGCACACCTACTTGAGTGCACTGAGGTTGAACTCGTACGCGTTGTCCCAGAAGAGCACCTTGCTGTGGTAGTCTTTCTCAGCGCTGCAGGGTACCAAGTGCAGTGCCGCCGTGGTTGGCCAAATGATGCCATCTTCCTTTAACCAGGCATCCCGGGCGTACAGGATGGACTCGATCATGAACTCAAACTGCACGGGAGAGAAAGAGCAGATGTATCACCGAGGTCTCGAACCCCACAGCCAGAATGCCACAGCCCATCTTGGGGTTTCAGTCTTACCCTGAAACTGTCCCAGCTGGGTGGGGAAGCCTATGTGAGAACTTGGGGTTTGTTTTACACGCTTGTGAAAATGTTACACCCGGAGTCACGCTACTAGACTTTAAAGTGCTCCCAGGTGTACCCTGGCTCTACCTAACAAGATTAGCTCGTCTGTGGCGTTCCCGGCATTTTCATAACCCTCTGGTCAAGCACATAACTGTGGGTCCCTTAGAAGAACAGGTGTCCCATCTTCCCGTCAAGCCCTCAGGAAGTCCATCAGCGAAGTCTGTCATCTTTAGGACTCGGTAAGACCAACACAAACAGGTCAGGCTTCCTTTTGAACCTAGACTTAGTTCAAACTCAGGAATGAGAGAGTCAGGGCAGGGGCTAAAGGCTAACTCTAGAGGTCCCGCCGCCTTCTGCCGCTTCCTGCGGCAGAAGGCTTCACTTTCTTAGTGATCTACCCAGGTTTTACAACAAGCTAAAGACTGTAAGAATTTATAGGATCTAGAAAAGGAAACACAATGCAAATCACAAGAAAACCCAGCCCCTGAAGGAACTGGATTACTTTCAAGTACTGTCCTGCCTGCATTCACAAATATGTGTACACATAGTGTACTGGTTAGTTTTGTGTGTCAACTCGACACAAGCTGGAGTTATCACAGAACAGGAGCCTCAGTTGTGGAAATGCCTCCATGAGACCCAGCTGGAAGGCATTTTCTCAACTGGTGATCAAGGTGGGAGGGTCCAGCCCACGTGGGTGGTGCCATCCCTGGGCTGGTGGTCTTGGGTTCTATAAGAAAGCAAGCTGAGCAAGCCAGGGGAAGCAAGCCAGTAAGTAACATCCCTCCATGGCCTCTGCATCAGCTCCTGCTTCCTGACCTGCTTGAGTTCCAATCCTGACTTCCTTTGGTGATGAACAGCCATGTGGAAGTGTGAGCTGAATAAACCCTTTCCTCCCCCAACTTGTTTCTTGGTCATGATGTTTGTGCAGGAATACAGACCCTGACTAAGACACATAGGAAACAGAGGTGTGACCTTTACTTTTTATTTTCTGTTATCAGATAGAACTGCCCTAACAAGATATACAATCCACATGAGCTTGGGTACCCCTGGGACGTGTCCCTACAGCTAGGTCAGCACCAGCAGCAGCTCTGCTGACACATCTGCTGGTGGACATACACACACACACACACACACACACACACACACACACACACACACACACTGCCCCGGCATTCAGGAAACTCTCCATTCTCTGAATGGAGTCCCACAGTGTAGAGGTTGGCCTCCTTCCTTCAGTGTAGGTGACTGGGGCTGTCCACAAGAGCACATGCTGTGGCTGGCTCACTTGTACGGCTATGCCAGCATATCGTTGTGGATGCAGGGGGTTGGGGTGTGTGAACACAGCTTGCACTGCTCTAGGGCCATTTATGTCATCTATGTACTGCAACTTGGTGAACCATGGGAAATGGTGACTTTCAAAGGAACCCCACACTACCACAGGCCAAGGCATTACCAAGAGACAGGTCCCCATCCACTCCGACACCAGCACGTCCACCTTCTCGGGCAACACCACGTCCTCCACCTTCTGCTGAAACACAGTGATTGTGTCAGCAAAGCCATTCTGCAGGACCAGCTGGCCCGTGTGCTGGGCCATGTCACTGGCTTCTACCGCGTATACCTGCAGCAGAAAGGGGGACCGTTAGCACATGACCTGACCCCCCACCCACCCAGGCCTGTGACCTCTGTTCTCCCAAATCACAACTGGTCCCGGAACAGGGGTAGCAGAAGACTCTGCGATGTGAATGGAAGCCTGTGGCCTGCCAAGCCATCAGCGCTCTTGTAGTCTGGACGGGATACTGGAGAAAGTAACACTGATTACTCCGCCTCCTCCCTGAGCCTCCTCGACAAATGCAAGCACAGCGGCAGGCGGCCGGGACCTCAGCCCTGCTACCTGGGCTCCCGCATGTGTGACACACACATCCTGTAACCACAAAACAAGTGCCCAGGACAAAAAAGGACAGTGTACTGGCTGGTTTTGTGTGTCAACCTGACATAAGCTGGAGTTGTCAGAGAAAAAGGAGCCTTGGTTGAGGGGAAGCATCCATGAGCTGTAAGCCATTTTCTCAGTGGTCAGTGGGGAAGGGCCCAGGCCATTGCGGGTGGGGCCGGCCCTGGGCTTGGTGGTCCCGGGTTCTATAAGGCAGACCAAGAAAGCCATGAGGAGCAAGACAGTAAGCAGCAGCCTTCCATGGCCTCTGCATCAGCTCCTGCCTCCAGGTTCCTGCCCTGGGTGAGTTCCTGTCCTGGCTTCCTTTGGTGATGAACAGCAATGTGGGGGTGTGAGCTGAATTAACCCTTTCCTCCCCAACTTGCTTCTTGGTCTTCGTGCTTTGTCACAGCAATGAAAAAAAAAAAACCTAAGACAAACAGTGAGTGTGTCTACGGCCATACCAGACGCTCAAGGGAGAGCCGGAAAAGTATCTGGGTGTTGCTCCTCACTGGGTACAGTCAGCACTCCCTGTAAACTGGCTTCTTGGCTACCCTGTCAGGTAGCCCACTGACAGAATCTCTGTCACTGATGTTGCTCACTTTAAATGGTTCACGACCCGTACAGTAGGTCACAATCTCAGCCATGTGTGGGCCAGTGGCCTTCCCTCCCGAGAGCAGAAAGCAAGCTACATGGTGGCTGCCTGTCCAGCCAGCTGCCACCTTGGCCCACGGCTGGGCACAGCGGGGGCAGACACACTTACTGCCTTGGGCCGGGCATGATGAGCGCAGAAAAGGCTGATGATGCCGGTGCCGCAGCCCACATCCAGTATGACCTTGTCCTTCAGAGACTCCTTGTTCTGCAGGATGACACTGTGGTACTTGGTTGTCCGAGGCTGGTCGGCCAACATTTCCAGGTGAAGTTTCTAAAAGCAGGACATAAAGAAATCACTTCGGGGGGCCTGCACCTGAACCACAGACAACAGGGGACACGGCTTATGCCCCCACCCCTAGTCCTAAAATTATTAGCAACCGATGGGCTTTAAAATCAAAAGATCAGGTATGCCCAGAGATAAGAGTAACAGCGGACAGCGTAAGAAAAGAAGGCTTCTGGAACTGTCCCAGATCGGTCCAGGATTTCCTCTCTTCCTTCAACATACTCTTCCCCAAGTCAGTCAGATGAGGTTGATGCGGACCATACAGAAGAGAAGGGCGAATACCCCCCACGCACGCTTCTAAAGGCGGGAAGGACTTTGCATCCTCACCTGGTATCCATCAAGAGAAAGCCCTGGACATCCTGCATCGACTGTCAGTGAGGCATCAGGGTCTTCCCCCAAAAAAACGTCACTCAAGCTTAGCACTCAATTCCTTGCAAGACTATAATGGGGGTGGGTGGGCACCAATGCTCTCACCTTCACTTGGAGGTGAGAAAACATCTGATCTCAAAGAAGCAGAGAAAGGCCCCTTTGGGGGCTAGCAGAACCATGGCTGCCGACAAGGCTGAACCAATGTAGTGCACTCAAACTATAAAAGCAATGTTGAGGTACCACTGGAGGGAGATGCTCTAGGATGCACAGAAAACTGCAGCTGCTGCCTCCCAGGCGTCGCCTAGACAACGCTCAAGTGGGCATCAACACAAACAGGAGGTCTGGGTGGGGCCTTCAGAGGCCCCACGGCTGCTCCCAATGACATGGCCCCAAAATGAAAACAAAGTCTATCCTCAGTCTGCCCTCCCCTCCGGAGGCTGTCTGGATTAAAAAAAAAAATGTCAAAAGCCACCATCCTGCCTACAAGCCACTCGCTTTAAACACAGACTGGGCTAAAGAGGAGAAGATGGAGAATGTGATGTACTAAAACAAACCAGTTAGAGCTGCAGCGGGGGGCTGCAATGACATCACACAAGGTACTTCAGACCGAAGGATGTTCCAAGAACACTGAGGTCGGGGGCCCACCCACATGGGAGTCCATTCATCAAGCGGGCATCAAGTTCTAAATACGTGTAGAGATAATAACAGGACTTCAAGACACGCAGACCAGGGGTTGGGGATTTAGCTCAGTGGTAGAGCGCTTGCCTAGCAAGCGCAAGGCCCTGGGTTTGGTCCCCAGCTCTGAAAAAAAGAAAAGAAAAGAGAGAAAAAAAAAAAAAAGACACGCAGACCAACCAAAGGGAGCAGAAGAAACAGGGTGGCTGGAGATTCTAGGGCCTTCCTTTCACCACCTGGACAAGGTAGACAGCACATGAGACGGTCACGAAGACCGTCACCCAACAGTGACGCGAGCCAAGCGTACCCAAGCATGAACAGGCCCCGCTCGAGAAGAGCCTCAAAACTGAAAGAGAAAACGAGATGCGCACCAGAGGGAGGAGGACGCCATGTAAGCGCCATCGCTTCTTTCTAATCGTGTACCCACTGACATGGCACCGTGTTGGCCGTGGAGAAAAAAGCACAAGGCTGCCATAACGACAAAGCCGCAAACACCTAAAACCACAAGGAAAATGCTGAAGGTCGGGCCTTACAGAGCTGTGGCCAGAGCAGCGAACCATAAGAGAATGAACGAGACTCCAGAAAGAAACGCTGAAGTGCACTGTGGGATGTGTTCCGCATCTGTCCATAACTGGAGCTGGACGCGGGCTATTTCGAGGGCGAACTGAGGCAAAATATCTTATTCCTGACAGCAAATAAAATCCCGCATGAGGTTTTTACAGTTTAGCACAGAATCCTAGCTGTTCTAGCCAAGAGGGTCCTCACACAGGGCTGCTGGGGGAAGTTGAACGGCCATGGTGGTGCATGCAAAGCTGCCTCTGTCTTTCTTTCATTGCGTACCTTTCCTGAAGAGACTAAAAAACTGTGTCGTCTCATTTTGTTAGGGGAGAGATGGGTTTTTTTTTTTTACTTGTATTATTTTATGTGTATGGGTGTTGTGCCTGCGTGTATGCTTATGCCTAGTACCCATGGAGGCCACAAGAGGGCGACAGATCCCCTGGAACTGGAATTACAGATGGTTGTGAGCCACCATATGGGTGCTGGGACTTGAACTCCGGACCTCTGGAAGAGCAGCCACTGCTCTTAACCACTGAACTGTCTCTCCAGCCCGTGGACTAAAGGCTTTAATCATATACATACACCAGTGGTTTTAGATTTAATCTTGACATATAGCATGTCCAGGCGAACCCCGGATTAAATACGTTCTTTGTAAGGGTTGCCAGGGTCACGGTGTCTCCTCATAGCCCTAGAACAGTGACTGAGGCAAAAGTCCAGCTCTGCCCTTCTCCACTCGGCCTCGAATCTGGAACATTCACCTTACAAACAGCTTGTTCTTGACCTCGTTTTAAGCAAGGCTGCACCTTGAGCCATAGGGTCACTGACCTCCACAGCAGAGAGAGAAAAGGGCTTTAGGGAGTAGTATCACTGTCAGTTAAACTATATAACTTTTCTATTTCAATTTTAAAATGGAACATACTGCTTTTTTTTCTTAAAGCCGTGAGAAGGGAAATTAGGAATTTCTCACTCTAATATTTAGCCAGGGTCAGCGGACGACAGCTACAGGTCAATGAGCCCGCCAAAGGAGCTTTTCCATTTTTTTAAATGTTCTTACTTTTAAGAAAGAGAAAACCATACAGAGATATGTGAGAGGCACACGGATTTTAGATTCCTTTATCTATGCACAGAGCTGTTGTACTACAAGCACACTCACGTCAACTGTCACACACAGCTCTGGTCACCCCATGGTGACAGAGCAGAATATCCTCAGACCCAGGTGACTCTGAGTCAATAGGAAGGACTGTATTGCCCACCCTGAACACTAGGAAGAGCCTCACACCTACCCCCATCCCCACCTCCAACACCCCTCCTCCAACCCCACCTCCATCCCTCCCCCTCCCCCATCCTCCCCTCCCCCTCCCTCCCCCATCCTCCCCTCCCCCTCCCTCCCCCATCCTCCCCTCCCCTCCCCCTCCCCCATCCTCCCCTTCCCCCACCCATCCTCTCCCCACCCAATTCCTCCCCTCCCCCTCCCCTCCCCCACCCTCCCTTCCCTCTCCCCCATCCTCCCCTCCCCTCCCCCTCCCTCCCCTCCCCCTCCCTCCCCTCTCCCAGCTGAACAGAGAATCTGGAAGGCGATACCAGAGTCCCATAGCTGTCGAAGTACTCCTCATCTTGCCAGGTGTCCTCCGGGTCGTACTCCTCCACCTGCTTCCCAAGGTGGTTTGCGGGGATGTACCCGCAGCAGCCCGCACGTTCGCCCCACCACCAGTCCGCCGTGGTTTGCCTCAGGATCAGAATTTTTTCTCCTCTCAGAAAGCTGAGCTGGAAAACAGTCACCAAGACAGAGGTTACAGTTCGAGAGAGAGTCCAGCTGACCCGCATCTCACCAGTAACTGGGTAGGTAAGCCCCCACCGTGGGTGACCAAATCACCACGACCTCGGTGATCACCAACCACCTGCGGGGGGGAGGGGATCAACAGCAAGATAAAAGTGCTGTGTGGGGACAGCCATGAGAAAGAACACAGCCTCATCCACATTCTTTTCTTAAAATTCTGTGTACTCGCCTGTGTGCGTGCGTACGTGTGTGTGTGAGTGCGTGAGTGCGTGTGTGTACATGTACATACATTTGCCACAGTATGTGTACTGAGGCCAGAGTGTTCTCTCTACCATGAAGGCTCCAGGGATCCAACTCAGGCTGTCAGCCAATACCCACTGAGCTATCTTGCCAGCCTTTACCTAACGCTTTTAAAATCAAAGGCAGGCAGCTAGCTATGTGTGTCTGATTCAGTTAGGAGACTCCACAGACGTGTTCCTACCAGACTCAAGAGCATAGGACGGTTTGATAGCCTCGCTGTTCTGGGACCAGGAGGGTTCTATACCAAGTTCTCCGAGCAGGGAGGTGTTTTCCTGAAGGGCATCTCTATACCCACCAGATAGGGCAGTGTGTTAGGCTAAGAGGTGAACAGTCATGCGCGGGTCTCGTTTAATCTTGTGAACGTGAATTCCTGAATTCCGCTGCGAGGTATTCTGAGATTCCTTCAGTCAAGGTATGAGGAGCAAACACAGGTACCTGTGTCTCGTCGGTGGCGGTGTAATCTGCAATGGCTACGAACTCCTCGGGCTGCAGCTGCAGCTGCAACTGTGCCCCGTCCTGAAGGAGCTGCATCTCACAGCCATAGTCCACAGGGTCTTCCTCCTACCACCGCCAGGGACAGACAGAAAGACAACACTGTGAGCGCCTCTCTCTCTCTCTCTCTCTCTCTCTCTCTCTCTCTCTCTCTGAGCTTTGTTGTCCGTGTACGCGCCTCTCTCTCTCTCTCTCTCTCTCTCTCTCTCTCTGAGCTTTGTTGTCCGTGTACACATCTCTCTCTCTCTCTCTGAGCTTTGTTGTCCGTGTACGCGCCTCTGCCTCTCTCTCTCTCTCTCTCTGAGCTTTGTTGTCCGTGTACACATCTCTCTCTCTCTCTGAGCTTTGTTGTCCGTGTACACGCCTCTGCCTCTCTCTCTCTCTCCCTCTCTCTCTCTCTCTCTCTCTCTGAGCTTTGTTGTCCGTGTACGCGCCTCTCTCTCTCTCTCTCTCTCTCTCTCTCTCTCTCTGAGCTTTGTTGTCCGTGTACACATCTCTCTCTCTCTCTCTGAGCTTTGTTGTCCGTGTACGCGCCTCTGCCTCTCTCTCTCTCTCTCTCTCTCTCTCTCTCTCTCTCTCTCTGAGCTTTGTTGTCCGTGTACACATCTCTCTCTCTCTCTGAGCTTTGTTGTCCGTGTACGTGCCTCTCTCTCTCTCTCTCTCTCTCTCTCTCTCTCTCTCTGAGCTTTGTTGTCCGTGTACACATCTCTCTCTCTCTCTGAGCTTTGTTGTCCGTGTACGCGCCTCTGCCTCTCTCTCTCTCTCTCTCTCTCTCTCTCTCTCTCTCTCTCTGAGCTTTGTTGTCCGTGTACACATCTCTCTCTCTCTCTCTGAGCTTTGTTGTCCGTGTACGTGCCTCTCTCTCTCTCTCTCTCTCTCTCTCTCTCTCTCTCTCTCTCTCTCTCTCTCTCGATTGCTTCAGACATTCAAATGAGAAAGTATTTGTTATTCAAACAATCTGAACCACCGAGCGTTCTCACCTTTGGTCTACCTCTGTATCTCCGAGACAGGGTGACTTAGAGAAAATGTCTACGGGAGCAGGAAGAAGTGGGTGCTGGCCCTCAGCTTTATCAGCTTGCTTCCCAAGAGTGACACTCAACTAGTGACAGAGATACCACAGCTTGTCGGACTCCAGGGGTCTCTTCAGACCTAAGGCACCAGGCAGATAGAGCAAGAGCCTACGGAAGGTGCTGGAAACTGCTATAATCCTCCACCCTACTGCAAACAGAGCTCAAGCAGCCTGGCTGAGACTTTGCGAGTCTATGGCCTGTGCCCTATAGCCACCGTCTATCAGAGTAAACACGCCTTAAAGACATACTGGGGGTGGAAGTGACGGCTGGGTGATTAAGCGAGTCCTGGCTGTTCTCCCAGAGGATTCAAGTTCAATCCACTTGGCACCCACAATCATCTGAAACTCCAGTCCCAAGAGGTCTGACACCTTCTAGCCTCTGCAGGGACTGCACACAAACATGCACACATGCAAGCAAAACATACACATAAAATAAAAAAATGAAAGATTTTTTAAAAACCAGTGACTTCAATACAACCAACAAAATCAAAACTACCTGAGAGATAATGTGTATCTTCTTCACGATACCTTAAACAAGGACACTAAAACCAGCAAACCATGCTTCCTTAGGACCCGAATGGTTATGGCCTTTAAATTTTACCACATTAACGCATTTCTGCCAACCCTAACTATAAGCAGTGTGGGGGCCTCGTAGCGCCACCTGCGTAATGCAGCTCAAGTCTTTTTTTAACACCACTTAATTTTTAAACTGCTTAGTCTCTAAACTTTCTTGGAAGTTACATGCTTTAAACAATGTAACCTCAAAAGCCCAGATGTACACATCTCCCCTCTCAAAACCTACTCTCCCTAAATGTGCTTAGAAAATGCACTAACTTGGGTTCGCTCTGACTCATCCAACCATTCTTTTCCTCGTTAGTCAAGAGTCTAGCTTTGCCTGAGTGGATGTACAGCCTGGAGAACAAAAACATCACATTTCCAGGCTAAGGAGATGGCTCAGCGGTTAAGAGCACGGGCTGCTCTTTCAGAGGTCCTGAGTTCAATTCCCAGCCACCACGTGGTATGTCACAACCGCCTGTAACTCCAGTTCCAGGGGATCTGACATATCTTCACATAGATATATACGCAGGCAAACACCAATGCACAGAAGTATTAAAGGAAAAAATTTCTGGTACCTGTGTAGTATTCCAGTCTATGAATTATCTGAGCTTACTTATCCAATCTCCTTTGTTGGAATATACACACTACTCCCAGCTTCTCCTGTTATCAATTATTAATTTCCTTGAACGCCAATCATCTTGCATGCACCTGAGAAGTTCCTGCGGATAAATTCTTAAAGTGTAAAGTTGGTCAAGGCTACCTTTCTCTTCTTGTCTGAGGGCGTTGTTTTGAGACAAGGGTCCGCTGTGTAGTTCTGGCTGGCCTAAAACACACTGTGTAGACCGGGCTGACCTCAAGTGCCAGCCTTCCCCTCCAAAGTGACAGGATTAGATGTGAGGACCACCACACTCTGCCCAAGACCATCACTTCTATGGCTTTTATTACAACGCTAAGGGCCCCCAGGACTGCACTAGGACTCAGTGAGATGGAGACTTGACCCACTGACCGTAAGTACAAAGGAGGCGTGTCCCTCGTTAACAGCAGGCGCTGATCCCTTCCTCTGTGCCCATCTGAAGGGTGCCAATTACTGTCCTGCATTTCCACTTGCCTGCCTTAGTGTGGCCATTCAGGATTCTCTGAGCATGTATCGGGCCTGTTTTAATTGCTAAGAGCCCATCTGTACTCCTGGCATTGCATCAGAGTAACGCGACTTGCCTTCATAGAGTATGTTTGCCTCTCCGCCCACTACACCACACTTCCTATTATGTCAAACCCTTTAGACCCACTCCAGGCTGTCACCGCACATGTGTCTTCCCTTCTTCCCTCCCCACCCCCCATCTCCTCTCTTTTTCTCAACCTCTCCCTCCACCCTTCCCTCCCTCTCTACTCCTTTTCTGAGTAGACTTCCCCCTTTCAACACAGCTTGTTTTGGGTGACTAATACCTCACATTGCCCCCTTTTGACAGTTCAAGTTTTCTTAGATCGTGTCTTGTAGAAACTGCTAATGTTTTCATAAACTACCGAATTCTGCTTGATTCTTCCGTCAGCCTCAGAGTTTCTCCTGGCATCATTTCCTACCACCATAAATAAATAAAGAAATAAGTCCACATGGACTAGAGAGATGGCTCAGTGGTTAGGAGCACTGACTGCTTTTCCAGAGGTCCTGAGTTCAATTCCCAGCAACCACATGGTGGCTCACAACCATCTGTAATGGGATCTGATGCCCTCTTCTGGTGTGTCTGAAGGCTACAGTGTACTCATATAGAATAAGTAAATAAATCTTTTTTTTAAAAGTTTGTGCATGTATATCCTTATTTATTCCTAGGAGACAGACCGTCAGGCTCAATGGATAAACCTTTCCAAAGGTGCATCATGTTCTTCCACCATTGCCTATTCTGCCAGCAATGGGGTACCCTTTGCCTCAACGCTTGGCAAGCACAGCCAACAACACCAACGACGCTTCAACTTAGGCTGGAGACGGCTATAAAGGGTGTCTTGGGTATTTAGTTTCAGTTCTTCAACCATCGCCCTTTTGGGGCTTTTGTTCTCTGGGTTTCGTTTATGTTGCCTGAGTCTGCTCCCCTATAGGACACATGTTTGTTTATTTTATGCTCTAGATACTTTGTTTCCCTATCAAACCTCTGTGGGATTGAAAGAACTCTTTCCACAGTACAGATCTGCTCTGAGATCTCCAACAAATGTCTTTCGGAATATCCTGCTCTCCTACTTACTTGTTTGGAATCTGTGAAGTCAGAATCAGGCAGAGGCCAAGAGAAACAGCTCATTGTACGGGGTCTACTGTGAGTTTGGAAACCAGCAGTATGGTTTCCAGACCCCCATAACCCCAGCACTGCCAGGAGAGGAGAGAGGGGTCACTGGAGCTCCTGGGCTGCCAGTTTAGTGCCCAGTTTATCAAGAGACCTCTTCTTAAAGGCAGAGAACAAGACAGCACCAAACAAACAGCAGCAAACAAAGGAAATAATGGAAAAGAATTCAACCCTAAAACCACCTTCAGAAATCAAGGTTAAAAACTGGACCATGTGATCAGAGAAAGAACTGGAAGAGCTTGAAGGGGCTCGAGACCCCATATGAACAACAATCCAAGCAACCAGAGCTTCCAGGGACTAAGCCACTACCTAAAGACTATACATGGACTGACCCTGGACTCTGACCTCATAGGTAGCAATGAATATCCTAGTAAGAGCACCAGTGGAAGGGGAAGCCCTGGGTCCTGCTAAGACTGAACCCCCAGTGAACTAGACTGTTGAGGGGAGGGCGACAATGGGGGGAGGGTTGAGAGGGGAACACCCATAAGGAAGGGGAGGGGGAGGGGGATGTTTGCCCGGAAACCAGGAAAGGGAATAACACTCGAAATGTATATAAGAAATACTCAAGTTAATAAAAAAAAAAAAAAAAAAAACTGGACCCTGTGACAGACACATTTAATCCCAGCACTTGGGAGGCAGAGGCAGGCAGGTCTGTGTGAACTCAAAGGTTCCAGGCCAGGTTACGGTGTGAGTCCCCGAGCCAAAGAAATTAAAGCAGAAGGTCTTTTCATTCAAACCAAGATTGCCATACCACATCACAAGAAATCATGCTCCTAAAGAAATGAGTTGTTGAAGCTGAAAAGACTGAGCCTACATGGAAACTGAGAATGCAAGAAGAGGGCTGGAGGGGTGGCTTAGCAGTGAAGGACAATGGCTGTTCTTCCAGAGGTCCCTGAGTTCAATTCCTAGCAACCAAACGGTGGTTCGTGACGCCCCCTTCTGGCAGCGAGTGTATATGCACACAGAGCACTCCTACATTTAAGTAAATACATAATTTGTTTTTAAAGGTTAAAGAATGCAAGAAAAGAAAGAGGAGAAACCGCTCTTCATACGTCATTTAAAAACTTTTGCTCCGTGTAAATTCAGAAGTGATCATCTCTCCCGGAGTTCACCACGCACGGGAATTGATGTTATAATGAATTGAAACCGGAAAACAAAAAGATTTTTATACTGCGAAGTAGAAAGTCTGAAATAGGTTAAGAATGTGCGTGCCACCTCTCCCGTTAGCTACCAAAGCAGTATTTAGAAAGTATGGTTACAAACCCAGTAAATGCAACAAGTAAAATTGTATCAAGTGTCTTATTAACCCCAAACCTGGGAAGAAATGGGGAAAATGTATAAACAAGAAATAACAAACAGAAACAGAATAGCAGCATGTTAAAGCTGTCTGTCTCGCTACATTCAACATTGATAAAGCAAACTCTCCAGCACAAAGGGCAGAAGCTACCAACAATATAAACAACATAAAACGGCCTGCATGGGTGCACGCAACCCCAGAGCACAGGAGACACGGGCATCAGGATTCCTCGACCAAATAGATGCTATTTCTGGAGATGCCACCAAAGCTTGTCCCTCTGACCTCCATAAACACACACATAGGTGTGCGTATGTGTCTGTATTCATATGGGTGTCTATACACACACTCATAAAAAAAGGATTTATGATCAAAAACCATTTGACCTCCATGATGGGGATGGAACACGACTTCCAAAACAAGAAATTCCACCAAGTACAATGAGCTTCACAAGGGCTAAAATTATAGCGCGTGTCACAGTCTCCAGTCAAATGCAATCAAACCAAAGGTCAGTCATAAAATCGTAAGTAGTGGTTCCCAAATTTGGGGCCGGCAAGATGGCCCAGCATGTAACAGTGCTTCCTGCACAGGCCAGACAACTCGAGTTCAGTCCCCAGATCCCATGGAAGGAAAGGATAAAGTACTGAAAACCTCCACGTATATGCCGTGGCATTTGCATGCCCATACACACATGCGTGCGTGTGCAAATCAAGAATAACAAAATAAAGATAATTCCCTAATATTTAGAAATCAACATACTTCCGAACAGTCGGGCAAATTTTCTAATTTCCATCGTGATGCATTAAAAAAAATATATTCTAACAATAATGTAAACACAGGACATGGTTGAGGTGCAGACAAAGCGGCGTTTCGGGGACAAGGTAGTCTTTAGAGCTCAAAAGTTAGAGAAGAAATATTTAAAGTCAGCGACACGGCCTTCCATGTCAAGGCATCAAAAGAAAAAAAAATGAGATTCGATCTTAAAAGAAAATACTAGTAAAAGCAGAAATCAAATAGGAAAGGAGAGAAACTCAACAAAAACTGACCCTTTAACAAGGTAAAACTGGCCCTGAAAAAGGAAAATATAAGTTCCTACAATAGCACCTCTTTCCTAGTAGGGGCCAGTATCAGTAGGACTGTTGAGCCACTCCTAAGAGTCAAACGTCACTGGGGCAATCAGGAGAAGCCATTTCTAAGCCTCCTAACTGACCACATGTCATCTGTGGCACTATTGTGGGCTACTGAAGACCGGTGACCACAGGTAGGAAACTCAAAAGTATGTGGTCCTTGCATCCTCAAAGCTCCACAAAGCCACCACTGGGTCTCCAACCTGAGGCACCACCTAAGGCGACAGGTACTCACCGTGGCATCCTGCGGAAGCAGGAAAGGGGATGTGGACTACATCTGCACTCCCACAGAAAGGTTACCAGTGAGATGTAAACTGGCTGCACGGTGGTTTAGAGACCCCAGCAGCCTCACACCAAACGCAAGACGCTGCACAGTTCACAGTTGGAGCATGTGCAGGAAACCCAGCAGTTGCAGGGTGGAACCACCCAGGAAACACTCCACAGCTGCAGAAACAGCAATTATCACCTACGGGAGCCTCAGAAAACACACTCGGCAACCTCAAACTTTGTTCAAGGATCCTCCATTTTGTTTGTTTGTTTGGACTGCTTAGTTCTGGCTGGCCTGGGACCCTTATAAGCTCATAAAGGTACAGACAGTGCACAGGCAGACACAAAGCAGTTGTTTGCCCCTAGAGATAAAGGACTGGTTCCTGGGTTTGAGACCAGATTATGGCGTTAACCTTATTTGTGCGTGCGTGTGCTCTGAGGAAATTAGGACCAAGAATCAAGTTTCACCTCGGCATGACAGATCCTCAATGTCTATACTATGATGTCGTAGCCGTCTTAATAGTTACGTTTCTCAAAAGAAAAACTGGGCATTCATAGAATTAAAACATTTTGCGGCTGAAAATGCAAAATGTTTAATGAAATATTTTTAAAAAATGCCTACATATAAAAATGCCCAATCCAGGGGTTGGGGATTTAGCTCAGCGGTAGAGCGCTTGCTTAGGAAGCGCAAGGCCCTGGGTTCGGTCCCCAGCTCCGAAAAAAAAGAACCAAAAAAAAAAAAAATGCCCAATCCATACATACCCAGTTGTTGGGCATGGAGGCAATTTTAATCCCAGTGTTCAGGAGTCAGAGGCAGGCTTATCTCTGTGAATTTGAAACCAGTCATGTCTGCAAACCAGTTCCAGGCCAGCCAGAGATACACAGTGAGACCCCATATCAATTACTTAAGTAATTAAGCAAATTAAAACCGAAAGGATGGCAAGCCATTAAAAGGAAAAAGACAGGCTGGAGAGATAGCTCAGTGGTTAAGAGCACTGAATGCTCTTCCAGAGGTCCTGAGTTCAAATCCCAGCAACCACATGGTGGCTCACAGCCATCTGTAATGAGATCTGATGCCCTCTTCTGACGACAGTGTACTCACATGAAATAAATAGATAAATTTAAAAAAAAAAAAAGGGAAAAAGACTTGCTGAAGCTGACACCACAGACATGAAAATATTTGATTTTTTAAAAAGCCTTTTTATTTGAATATTCATTTCATTAACTGTACATAATCAATATTCCTTAAGAGGGAAGGAGCCCTTTTCCCTGGTGACATGGGTCAAACTGCATGTACGGATCCAAGGCGGCAAACAGCTCTCGAGCACAGGATCTTCTCAAGTACCAAGCATTTTCCCGGTCCTATGCTAAGACCATCTAAGAACAAGGACAGACCGTACTTAGAAGCTGAAGTGTTCCCTGAAGAGATCACGACACCACTCGGCATGGTGAACCTAATGTTCAGGCACATGCCCCTGCCTCAGTGTTCTCTAAATTCAAGCACCCTCCTCCTGTCAGCCACGACCTTGAGAGACAAGGAAAGAGGCATCACACCTGTGAGCTGGCACTCCTCCTCCGTACGATCGTTAAACCGTGGCTCTTACGTACCGGAGCTGGGGTGACCTGTGACTCATGGCTGGGATCTTCAGCTGGTGCCTCCATAGTTCAGTAAGCTCATGTCTCATAACTGGTGCCTCACTTCATCTTCTCATCACGTCTACTCGAAAGAAAGAAGGCAGAGAAACGCAAAGTGTCACACTGCTTGGTCATTAAACGCACCTCGCCGCTACAGTTTACCGTATGTATGTGTACAGAACGGGACGGAGACGGAGTTTTGTCATTGCAATCCATTAAAGGGTTTTTAAAATTAAGAACGCCAAAGACTGTGTGCTTCTTTTCCTATGTTAGGTATTACATTCCTCCCCCTGAAGCCGTTTTTTTTTAAACCAGGAATAAATCAGTATCAATTTTTTTTTTTAGGAACGCTTAACAGCTTAAACTCAAATTTAAACACCTTGCCCAGTACTTGACCTATTCCACCAGCAGAATTGAATTCCGCGTGTCCGGACACCCTCCTATTCTTTAATTCTATTTTTCAGGGGCCATGTAACCCCTACTGACTCTGAGATTAACTTCGATTACACCGATTCTTTGTTTAAACGCCTGCCGTGTTTCCAGATCTGGACTTCATACTTGCTTCGTATCGATTAGAATCACAAATAATTTACAGTTATATTTTCCGTTGAAAGCTTGGGAGGGTACCTGGAGGAAGAAAGACAAGGAACTGGAGGGTCCTCCAGCCCAAGAGAATAGAGGCATGGGGGGCGTGGCTCGGGATACAGAAGGCAGGTGGGCGTGGTCCTGGAAGGGCGTGGCTCTGCGAGCCAGTGGAGGTGCGCAGGAGAATTGAGAGGTACCCGGAACCGAGAGGGGAGAGGGCAGGCGTTGCTGAGAAAGGGGGAGGCTGGAATAGAACCTTCGAGAGGGCACTCTAAGTCTCCAGAGGGGGCAGAGGCCTCAGTGCGTTGGAGATACGCACACGGAAGACCTTGTGCCTAGCATGCCCTGCCTCGCCTGCGATCCAGATGTCTAAGCTGTCCGTGAAGAAACCTACCTCAGCCGCGTTTCTCCGCTGAATTCTAGGCTAGCCCAGAAAGGAACAGATGATGCCCACCCGAAGCCTGAGCCGCCGCCCTGGACCTGCGCAAGCGCCGAGCACTCCAGCTGGCCGAAGAGCACGCCCCGCCCAGGGCTCGGTGTCCTGCGCAAGCGCAATGTGTATGAACTTGGTGTTGGGTGCTGTACACATCCTTGAGACCGGGGTTCTCTCTGAGAGCTTGTCACTCAGCGCAAGCGCATTTTACGACCCTGCTTCCGGCCGGTCGCATTGGGCCTCAAGGCTGCCAGAAGCAGGTGAGGAAGTGTAAGGATCGGCTCACCGGGAGGTTTTGTGGGAAGACTGAACTTCGGATCGGAGGCCACAGGTGGTGCAGACCGCGCCTCCAGCGGATTCGAACCAGGGCAGCAGTCGGCAGGCAGACGCAGGAGTGCGTACTAGTGCTAGCTATCCTGAGTGTACCTGCTGGTGTGTCTGATGCCCTTCTCCGATCGCCTGATCTAGTTTTGATCCGAATCAGCGTCTGCCCAATGGGGCCTCCTACAGGATCTCAGACCAAGTTTTGATCGCCGCCTGAATGCCCCCCCCCCCCCCGCCAACGCAGTAACTAACACAGCTACTGAGGCACAAGACACACCAGAGCCCCCAAGTCCTGAAGAGCCTATGCTGAAGGGGTTTGGGGAGGGGGCGGTGACACTGACATCAGGTGACCCTGAGCAAGGCTTCTTAAGCTTTCTCCACTAGCAATCCCTTTCTACCCAAAAAGTTTTTATGCGACTCCAGGTATCTAAAATAGGCGTACAAATCAAACATCTACTGATTACGAATCAGAAAAGAATTTATTTTAAAACTCGGCATACACGTAATTTTACCACTTACTAGGGACAAAAACAGATTCCTGTACTAATTAGGGGGATGCGTTTGTCTAATATAATCTAGCCACTATAATTTGAAACATGCTAAGGAATGATAGGTAAATATTAGAATTCTTTGTTTCCTGTAATTAGACCGTCATGCTTTGGTGCACGCAGTAGAAACACTTCAGCTCCTAACACAGTGGTTCCAAACCTGCTATGAGGATTCTCAGGGTTTGCAAGGCGTGTGCAAGCCATACCTGTTGTGCCTTCAGACCAACGGTGCAGTGGAGTCGCAGGATGCACCGTGGGTGACTGCTGCCAGAGACACTGTGGGTCTGTTACACGTGAGTTGGAATTAATTTTGGTCACTGTATGTTTGGAAGCTTTTAACCACTGCCCAAACCTTGGTGACTCTTACATTCAGTTCCGGAACAGTGTTGTGTATGACCAGTGAAGAAGGTTTGGGTGAGGGCATCACGGAGTGAATGAGAAGCCCTCAAAAGAGGTCAAGTTCTGGCTGATTCTAGGCAGAGAGGGTAAGGCTGAAGCCAAACTGTAGCCAAAGGGATGGTTCTGTGTGAAGACATGGTCTCTTCTCAAGACTCTCTGCCCGGTTCTCCAGTTCCACCAGATGAGGAGTGCCGAAGCACTGAACCAGGATGCCACAGGCTGACAAGAGTTTCCCACAATCTTTTCAGGGTGGAGAGAAACTGTCCTCAGAGGCCCCAGTGTAGCAGGCTAGGCAGGCACGAGACCTAATCTTGAAAGCCTGCTGGTGCCACCCGGCTCAGTCTCCAGGCATTAGGGTTAACCCTTGATAACCTAACACAGGAAAGGGCACCCGTGGCGGTTGAATGAAGAATGTGGTTTTGTAAATACAGCATGGGAAGTGGATTCTAGGGGCTGGAGATGGCTTGGCAGTTAAGAGCACTGCTCTTGTAGAGGACCCAAGTTTAGTTCTCAGCACCTATGTCAGGTGGCCCACAAACCATCTGTAACTCCAGCCCCAGGGGTACTCATTGCCCCTGGCCTCCCAGGGCAGCTTACACACTTGCCCACAAACACACACGCCTACTCATAATTTTAAAAAAGTACAAATAAATCCTTTTAGCCAGGCAGGGTGGCCCACACCTCTAAGCCAAGCACTCGGGAAGCAGAGGCAGACAGATCTCGGAGTTCAAGACCAGCCTGGTCTACAGGGTGAGTTCCAGGATAGCCAGGGCTATACAGAGAAACCTGATCTTGAAAAAACAGGGGAAAAAATCTTTTAAAAAAAAAATAGAGTATGGTGCTTGAAGAGATGTCTCAGTGGCTAAGAGTTCTTGCTGCTCTTGCAGTGGACCTGGATTGAATTCCCAGCATCCGGGTTAGGCAGCTCACAAGAACCTGTGACTCCAGTTCCAGGGGATCTGATACCCTCTTCTGGCCTCCATGGGCACCTGAATGCATGTAGTTTACATAGAAATAAGCAATGAATGCGTGTAATATACATAAAGATAAGCAGGCACACACACATTTTTTTTAAAGTGGATTCTAAGCTTTGCACAGGCAGTGGCAGTGTAGCCAATGAGGTTTATCCAAGGTGCGATCATTGCTAATTGAAAACTTAAAGTGGATTCTAATGCAACGGCCTTCCTTTTCATCCCTGGTTGCCTTGACAACCTGTCTGTTAAGGAAGACACTGTAGCAACAACTTGCAACCAAATGTAAGGAATATGTACATCTTGGTTAGTGCAAAGCTACAGAGTACAAGCAAGAGACAAAACGTCTTCACTGCAGCAAGTGAAGGGAGTACTGGGGTTAATCCCAAGGCAATGACCCCACCCCCACCCCCCACCCCCCCACCCCCCGAGAAACTGTCGGGTTTTACTCAAGGAGTCTGTAAACTTGATGTAGGAAAGCCCTTCAGAAACATTTCTGAGAGTGCAAGATTTAAAGTCACAGTGCAAGGAAAGACAGTAGTCAAGCTTTTAGGCATAATTAACCTAAGATCATGGCCCATCCAAGGTTAAGATGGTGGCCAGGAGTGGTGGCACAGGCCTTTAATCCCAGGACTCGGGAGGTACAGGCAGATGGATCTCTGTGAGTTCGAAGCCAAACTAGTCTACAAAATGAGTCCAGGACAGCCAGGGTTACACAGAGAAACCATGTCTTGAAAAACAAACAGAACGAGATGGGCGAACAGGAACACTTGTGAAAAGGTTTGGTTTTTTCCACAAAGTTTACCGTGAAAAGGACACCATAAGAGTGTGTTTGCCACTAAAGGTGCCTCCCTTGCCATGGTGGCTCACTCAATGCAGTACGGTTTCTTGGTACAAGAACTCGTAAAACGTGTGCCAGGTTTTCTTTAGGTGGCCTCCATCCCATGAGTCAGCTCCATGTAAGACAACCGGCTATGCTGAGACCACATTCCAGTTTTCCAATTGTGCATCCTTCAGACCAGCTCAGGTCCCAGACCAGTACAGTGACCTCTGTTGACAATGTGTGGAAGGGTAAGCCAGCCCAAATCTGAACTCCCAGAATTCGTGAGATTTAATAAAATGTAGTAGGGCTTGCCTAGGAAGCGCAAGGCCCTGGGTTCGGTCCCCAGCTCCGAAAAAAAAAAAAAAAAAAAAAAGAACCAATAAAATGTAGTAGGGTCCCCCCCACACACTCGTCCCCACATTTTGGGAGAGCATATAGCCATAGCAACTGTCAATGAGAATGTATCTATGCGTGTGGAACTGGACAGTGTGAGCCACGGGTGGTCAAGTTCTAGCCAGTTCTTGAGATCATTCATCATCTCTGACGGCTATGAGGAGAACCACATGTCACTTATTAAGTGGAAGACCTATGATCGATTGTTATTTGTGAGGCCTGGAAAAGCTCAGAGACGGGAAGTGCCACCCGGAAGTCATCCTACTGAGTTGTCGGAATGCTCTTAGAAAAAGTGAGGCTTGGGTTTGGGGATTTAGCTCAGTGGTAGAGCGCTTGCAAGGCCCTGGGTTCGATCCTCAGCTCTGGGAAAAAAAAGAAAGAAAGAAAAAGTGAGGCTTGAGGATTCCAAGACAGGTCCGCTGGGCTAAGCAGTAGTTGTGTATTCAGCTTGTGGTTCTGGAGGTGGGGAAGGCCAAGCCCGGGCAACATGCCGCAGCCTTCCCGCTGTATCCCAGCAGCAGGGGAGAACGCTAGAGAATGCCGAATTCACTTTCCTAACAAACAGACTCTGGGAACACAAACAGTTGCAGGGAAGAGAGCTGCCAAGGAGAGCCACCCTCCCAAGCCACACATCTTCTCTTCTGGTCATTCTCCCTCCTACAGGACTTGCTTTAAATATAGAAAGAAGTTAAGGGCTGGGGACGTAGTTTGGTTGGTATGTTGGAGTGTTTGCCTAGCTCTGGTTTGATTCCCCAGCAACTGAATAAAACAGGCGGAGTGGTATATGCCTTCATCCTAGACCTCAGAGGAAATGGGTTCCTAAGAATTAAATCTCAGCTGGGCCGTGGTGGCGCACACTAATCCCAGCCTTTGGGAGGCAGGGACGGTAGATCTGTGAGTTTGAGGCCAGCCGGGTCTACAGAGTGAGTTCCAGGACGGCCAGGGATATACAGAGAAACCCTGTCTCAAAAACAAAAAAAAAAACAAATAAATGGTATTTTGGCTACATAAAACCCTGCTGAAAACGTTAAATAAATAAGTAAAGAAAGCAATTCGTCAACTACACATACACATAATTTACAGAATGAACAATCACCAGAAAGTTATAGCTTAAAAAAGTTAAAAAAAAAAAAAAACAAAACAAAACCAGGCATGGTGGCACGTGGTTTTCATGCCAGCAACTCAGGAGGAAGAGGCAGGTAGAGGATCTCTGGGTTTGAAGCTAGCGGGGTCTACTAAGTGAGTTCCAGGATGGCCAGGGCTAGGCAGGGAAATCCAGACTTAAAAACAAACAAACAAACAAGCAAGCTAGGCAGTTGTGGTGGACGCCTTTAATCCCAGCACTCAGGAGGCAGAAGCAGGCAGATCACGATGAGTTCGAGGCCAGCCTGGTCTACATAGCTAGTTCCAGGACAGCCAAAGCTACACAAAGAAACCCTGTCTCAAAAAGACAAACAAAACAGTTTTTATACATACTACTAGAGACTGTACCTAGGACCACACATATACTGGTTTCAGTGGCCTGTCTGCACTGTCTAGTGGCAACACACACACACACACACACACACACACACACACACACACACACACACACACCTATGACCCAGCACACAGAGAAAGTGAAGCTATTAAAGCAGAGGGCTAAGCAAACGTGAACTTTGTTACTAAGCTCAGGTGGCTTCTCTCTGGGAGCGTCAACAGGCATTGGTGACTCTGATCCCTTGGAGGGTCCGAGTTTGTTTTAAAAGCTCTGCTTACACAAACCCTGTCTTTGTCTGCCTTTGTGCGCTGTGGCTCATCTGGAGGAAGCCCCACACTGACAGGAAACAGACAGGCAACGATGTTCCAATGTGGGGAACAATACCAGCCGAGACCGTGCGGGTACTACCCACAAGCTGAATTCAGAAACATGTTGGGAAAATCCTGCTTCAAGAAATCTTGAGGGAATGCTTCGATAGGTAAAGATTATATTAGTTAAATAGGCGGCATGAAAATATTACATAAATGCCATCAGAATACATCATGTGCGTGTATGAAAATGTCACAATGAGACCCATTGTATGTAATTAGTACATGCTAATGTAGTCCTAAAAATCACATAAGATCCATCCAGAGGCACGATAATAACTCGTTTAAAAGGCTGTGCATGTTAACACGTCAGGAAAATATACCAATTTACTCAAGTTGTTGGTATTCTGTCTAAGTTCCACCCCCACAGCTACCTAGCAACAGGCAGGTAGGCTCCGCCCCACAGTTGCCTGGCAACAGCCTAGGGGCTGCTTGCCCCCCTCCTCTTTCTCTTGCTCTCTCTTGCTCTTCTCTTCTCTGCTCTCGTGCCCCCTTTGTCCCTGTCCCTTCTCTCTATCGCCCCCCCCCCCATGTGCCCATGGCCGACCTCCTTGGTTCCTCCCCTCTTCTACTCTTCTTCCCTCATTAAACCTCTCCACGTGGAACCATGTTGGCTTGGTGTGCTTTGTCCGGGCGCGAGCCAAGCTTCAAACCCCAACAAAAATTATTCCTTTAAATTTTATTTATCTTATTTTTTTTTAGAGACAGGGTCTTACTAAGTACCTCTGGCTGGCCTAGAACTCACTCTAAAGGCTAGACCAGGCTGGCCCTAAATTCATAGAGATCCACCTGCCTCTGCTCCCTGCGTAATGGGATTAAAAAGACATACCACCAGCAGCTGACTACTTTAAATTTTAACTAACCCCAGGGCTCGCTTCGGCAGCACATATACTGAAATTGGAACAATAAGGAGACGATTAGCATGGCCCCTCCAAAGGTTGACACTCAAATTCGTGAAGCATTCCATATATTTCTTTTTCAAATTTAACCCCAAAGTCATTTTGGTTACATTCTCATTTCTCACCCATATTAACACTCAGTGGTACCATTAGATCCTAGGGATTCGTTAGTTATAACTCCAAAGAAGGCTAGCTTCTTCCCAGTCCCTGCCCTTTTGACTGGAGCTCTGTCAAAATCAAGAGGTAGCATTCTCAGTTTTCATCGCCCTAGCAACCAGTTGTTTACTTGGAAGGGTGTAGCTGAATGCTGTGTGAAGTTCTGGGACCAGAGCACCCTAAAAGCAAAGAAGCGGACAAAGCCACAAGACCGTGTGACTGTGTGAAAAATAATGTTACCCATTGAGTTAAGAGAGAAACAAAGAAACAAACGAGATCGGTGAGCCTGAGCGTTTTTTTTTCAACCTTAAACTTGCCGAGATTGGATGGCATCTCTCAGATTCCCTTTTATTTTATTTTTTTAAGTTTTTAAAAGTGTAATTTAAAAAGATGCAGAATTGTTCCACCGAGCCACAGTGCCGCGTTCCTTTCGATGGCTTCCCCAGCATTAGTTCCAATGTTTCTCTCACCCTGTGAGAGATTTTGATGAGTACCAAGGACACGCGGTACAGCGACGGCTCACAAGGTGGCTTCATGTGGCTGTGCCTCGTGCCCCCACCTCTCGTGGTCTCCAAAACTTAGAAGGTTCAGACCCAAGTACAAAAAAAAACAATAGCCCTGTTGTTCTTGCTCTGGGCCCTTTTGTTACCCCGTGGGCTCTGTGGGTTCCGGCTGAATAAATGGCAGGACCCTGCTTTCTGCTCCAAGCTGCTCACTGGGTTCGTTCTGGAAGGGTTTTGCTGACTTCCGGATGCAAACAGATGCTTTGGTGGAACTCGGTGTGATAGGAAAATAATGAACTGTGACACGTGCGAATACTCACATTCTATAACAACGTGCCAAAGTGTGTGTGTGTGTGTGTGTGTGTGTGTGTGTGTGTGTGATGAGTGATGTATGAATGATGTGTGTGTGTGTGTGTGTGTGTGTGTGTTGCAGGGTGGGGAGTGTAGTCCCAGACTCACAACCCTCAAATTGCGCCAGTGACTCAACCACATAACGGATCCTAGTGTGTCTGGCTCAGGAGGACACTACTGTTATTTGGAGCTCTGTTTTCTCCGACTAAGGAGTCTGGATGGCCCCCACAGTTCCAGGTTCATCCGATAGACACGAACGGTGACTCTCCCGATATTAATGACAATCAACTGAGCGCACCAGGCACTTGGTGCTGCATGTATATCTGGGCCACTACGTTGCACATGTGTAAGCTCCTTTCCTGCTCAAGCAAACCCAGGTGGTGGCCTGAGAAACCTGAGCCTCGCTCTGACATGCTGGGGCTCCCAGGCAGGGCAGCGGCATCCACGCTGGTCCTGCTGGGTAGAAGGGCCGTTGGCTCTTGTGCTGACCTGATGGCTTCGCACACAGAAGCTTTTGTCCCCATCACCCCCCCACACTTCCTCTAGAACACAGATCCCCATTCTGTCCCCCGTAGTCATCAGGCACTGTAACGGGCCTCATGAGCAGCTTGGTGGCGGGCCCTTTGTATGAGAAAACAATACTGTCTTTCCGCCCGCAAATAGCAAGCCAGAATAACCTCTTCCTCCAACTGAGCAGATCCAGGAGCTGGCTGACCATGCAGGGATGGGGCAGAAGGGAGAGATGCTCTAAGATGCCAGAAACAATGGCGGCAAAAGTGGTAGAGGGTCTGGGTATCCAAACAAAGCTGCCAGGTCAACCCCCCCCCCCCCGGGAATGGAAAATGCTGGTCCAGGAGGAAAAGTCTCTTTTCCAACATGTCAGTCCTGGACTCTCTAATCTATGTCTAAGAGCCAACTCCCCCAATTTCCTGGGTCAGCATGGCCTCACGACCCAATCAGAGGCCATATGGGTTCCTATGGCATCCAGACATGTTGTAAAACAAAGAGGGATTTGAACCCTCATCACCAGCTCCCAAACATCCCCCAAGTGCCACAGACTGAACTCTGGGCTGGTCCTCAACAGTCCATGAGCACTCGCCATGGGACAACTCTTTGCTACGAGACAGCAATGCTCGCCAGTCACTTCCTGCCCTTCACTTCTTCACTTCTTGGCCAACACCCACAGTGAGTTTAGTTAGACCACTAGCTTCTGGCTAGCATTTGGGCTCTCTGGCATTTTATTTGGCCGAAAGTAAACATTTCCTTTACAAATGGGCTCTTTGTGTTCCCAATATTTTATTATACGCGTTTGGGGGATTTTCTATATTCAAAAAGCAACTTCACTGATGGCTTCAGGCCTGCCCATAAGACCCCAGAGTCATCCCTCTAACCACAGAAGTGAGGTGTGGAACAATCGGAAGCCACAGTTCCTCCAGGCCCACCAAAGAAATAATGCTCAGGAAGAACGGGCATTACAGAAAATGGAGGCTCCCTGGTTAGAGGTTGGGGGGCCAGGACATGGAGGCATGAACTGCCATTGATGACCTCTTGGAAGCTCATTGTGGAAAAGCCTGTGAGGCAAAAGCTCAAAGGGACAGTTGTAAGAGCTCGATGCCCAGAAACGTAGGTGAACATGCTTGTGTGTTAGATTTGGGGCCAGGGTCTGATCAGAACACGGCCTCTTTCTGTCTGTGAATCCCTAGGCCTCTAATAGAATACCCAGGTCTCCAGATTCCAGGAGTCGAGTAGGTGCCATGAATCTCACTTCCACAGACATGTACAGAACACCAGACTGAAGACATCAGAACAGTTACCAACCGTAGCACATCCCCCACCATACTGGGTCCTTTTAATAATTGTGCCTCTCCTCACTTCATTGCCAGACATTTCCTTCCACAGAGTTCAGGCACACATCCCCATCTCCACCCTCTGGGGATCTCTCTACAGGAGTGCACTAGGGTCTACTCAGCACCTGTATGTCATGAAGCCTCCCTTCCCCTGAAACCTGTAGGAGACCCCCATCACTCTGCCATGTGGGCCCTGCTCGGCGTCTTTGGCGTTATTAGCTATTCTAATTAATTGTTAATTATTATTAATTAATAATTGATTATAATAATTATTAATTATTCTAATTATACATGACATTAATAACTGTGCTAATAATATCTAACCCAGAAGGAGAATCTACCTCAGTGCCCACCGGTACCCCGATTGTAAGCTCTTTGGGTGTCTTCTGGTTTACAATGGCACCAATTTGCCAGATACAACCTTGGCTGAGGCAAACATGGGTTCTTTTATTTCAGTCTTAATTACTCATATTAACCATCAGATCATGTATTCCATGCCACATCACAAAACATTTATTCACATCTACACACATTTATTCAGATATAATTGTATCATAGACACATGCACTTACATAGGTATAATTGTATCATATACCATACCTTAGAAACCATCCCCCGGACCTAGAGTCACAGCTGATTGTGAGCCACGAGATGTGGGTGCTGAGACCCGAAACGAGGTCCTTTATAAGCAATACAAATGCTTAGTCACTGAACCGTCTCACCGACACGCACGCACGCACGCACATGATGCAGAATGGCTACAGACTGTTAAAGAAGTTTCAAAGAGGCCTAAGAAGGCAAAAGGCTAAAGCTGGGACATGAGAAGTCTCTGGGAGGTAAAGATACCAACCCTGTGGATGAGCGAGCGTGGCTACTGCGCTTGTAGCGCCTTGAGTCCGGCTGCACAGACAAAAGAACAGGACCAGGGCCAGATAAACCAACAGATGGGTAGATAGCAGGCCCAGGGGGTGAACGGGGAAATGGACAAGGAACAATTCGAGTAGGCCATGCCAAAAGCAGGAGCTAAGCGAGACTGAAGGCCAGGATAATGGGAAGCCACCCGGGATGTCAGTAGCCCGCAGTCAAAGTGTAAGGGGATATGTAAGGCACAATCGGTTCTTGTGTAGTTCGTGAGAGGCTTTGGGATGTGTGTGTGCGTGTGTGTGCGTGTGTGTGTGTGTGTTTGTATGCATGTTTGTGTGTGCAGTGTGTGTGTGTTTGTATGCATGTTTGTGTGTGCAGTGTGTGTGGTATGTATGTGTGTTCGTGCATGTGTTTGTGTGTATGGTGTATATGTATGTGTGTGTGCATATGTGTGTTTGTGTGTGGTGTGTATAAGTATGTTTGTGCATGTGTTTGTACATGTGTGTGTGTTTGTATGCATGTTTGTGTGGTGTGTGTATCTGTGTGTGATATGCGTGTTTGTGTTGTGTATGTGTTTGTGTATGTATTTGTGTATGCATTTGTGTGTATGTATGTGTGAGTGTGTATGTGTGTGGTGTGTGGGTGTATATGCATTTGTGTGTGTTTGTGTGGTATTTGTGTGTGTATCTGTGTGTGGTATGTGTGTTTGTGTGTGTGAGTGTGTGAGTGTGAGTGTGTGTGTCTGTGTGTGTGTGTCTGTGTGTGTATCTGTGTGTGGTATGTGTGTTTGTGTGTGTGAGTGTGTGAGTGTGAGTGTGTGTGTATGTATGTGTATGTGTATGTATGTGTATGTGTAACAGTGTGTGTGTGTGAGTGTGTGTGTGTGTGTGTGTGTGTGTGTGCGCGCGCACACCCCGGTATGCTGCCAATGGAGCTGCATCCCCTGAACCAAAAGCTACAGTTGATTGTGGGTCACCCAGTGTGGGTGCTGGGAACTGAAGTCAGATCCTCTGTAAGCAACACAATTAGTCACTGAGCTGTCTTTCCAACACATGTGCATTTTCTTTAAGCCCAGTTTGTTATCTGTTTTCTATTCTCAACCTCTTTAATATTTGGGTATATTGGGTGCTTACAACCATAAAGTTGTCCAAAAACTAACTTTAAAAAGATGTTAAGGGGACTGGAGAGATGGCTCAGTGGTTGAGAGCACTGACTGCTCTTCCAGAGGTCCTGAGTCCAATTCCCAGCAACCACATGGTGGCTCACAACCATCTGTAATGGGATCTGATGCCCTCTTCTGGTGTGCATGAAGACAGCTACAGTGTACAGTGTACTTAATATACAATAAATAAATCTCTTTAAAAAAAAAAGATGTTAAAGACATCTTGGCTGTGCTGGTGTGCATCTGTAATCCCAGCACTTGGGTGGGTCGATCTCTGCATTCCAGACGAACCTGGTCTACAGAGCGAGTTCCTGGACCGCCAAGTCCAGAGAGAAAACCCCTGTCTCAAAAAAACCTGAATAAATATAAATAATAAGTAAATAATTAATAAATAATAAAAACTTAAGGCCAGTTCCCTTGGTGATCGATGCAGTCTGGAACTTTCCTTCATTCTGTCAGCTGCCCTCCCTCGTTATCCGGAGCTGGCGTCTTCTGTCAGAGACTGTCAGCACCTTTACTTCCCGCTCAGGCTCAGTGGGAGCCATGTTGGTGTCCCTGCCTTAGATGTGTCTGGGAGCGGCAGAGATCTCTCCTACTCTCACTGGGGTGTAGGGATTGCTTTCACATCTCTGACTTTGGATCTTCCACTGCCATACCTCGGCGGCCCGTCTTGCTCTCCAACTGTCACTTCACTTTCTTGAGTGTGCCTTCTTTCCAGGATGTAGAACTCTTTGTCCACTCCATAGGACTCCTGTAACATTTGTGGGGGCTTGTCTGGGATCTGAAGATCAACACACACATACACACACACTCACGCACGCACGCATGCACACACGTGTGTATGTTCATGCACTCGGGTTTGAAGATCTCTACTTAAAGTCAGTGTAACTGACTGAAGACAGCTAGGGAGGGGTCAGAGAAGCCTCGATCATCCGGTACCCCAAGCGACATCACAAAGTAAGGGTCTCTTCCCAGCCATGATTATCATAACCGTCTCCCCCAGTCAGCTCCCTTTTATTGTCTATTGATGACTAAGAAGATTAGGGGACCTAATCTTTGGGGACCAGTGGCTTTGATCTCCTATAGATAAATGGTGAGTCGAACCAGAGCAGGGGTTTATACCTCCACCCCAAAGCTAACCTTTCCTCAAGAAAAGGTTACATTCCAGGGCAGGAAAACTTCATTCTACCTCTAGCATGTCGAGTCAACTTCTTGGTCTCTGTGATATTTGGGTGACTTTTGTCATGTAGCTCTTCCCACAGACACTCCGGACTCGAGGTGCAAAGGGACGTGTGTGACTAAGCTATCCTCCACTGGGGAGTCTTCTGGGTTAGTTTTGTGCCTTTGTGACAAGAGGCACAGCGTTTCTTCCCTATGTGAAAAGAGCACAGGACGGGCCATCTCTAAAGCATTTCTGGTGCAGACAGCTCAACCTTTGACCAGGGTGAGAAGGGAGAGAGGCCTAAGACACAGCTGGCGTGTCTTTCCCTCTGTGCAAAAGTACTAAGTTAGAAAGAAACTTACCGCACCCTGGTCCCTGAGAAGACTGGGTTCAAAGAGGAGTCTGGGGGTAACCACTGCCCAGCATCACCAGCCACAGCATGGCATACCTGTAGGAGGGGACCAGAAAGCTGGCAGGCAGGCAAGATGCTCAAGAGGCCTCCTTGGAAGCCAGCCATAGCCACACAGCCTCCAGCACTCAGCACCAGAAGTTTCCAGTTCTTGGCTGCGTATCTGCTGTTTGAATCAATTCACCCACGCTGTCTCTCCCCTCTTCCCACCAGCCCCCCAACCTTGCCTCTGGAACAGCATCAATATTCATATCCTAAATTTAAACAGCACAGAGAAGCTGACTCCACATTTCCTGCCCAACAGACCCATATTCTTTCTAGATCAGATCCAATTGTGGCTGCCCAGTGGGTCCCCAGGGTACCACTCAATGGGGCCCTGTATGCAGGCCCGGTGGTTGTCCAGCTCCTCCCTAACCTTGGCCCCTATTGGCAGTCGCAGTCTCAGCCTGCAGCGGACTGCGCCAAGTCCACACCCAGTCCTCTCTGGAGGAAGAAAAAGGAGCTTCTCTGTCTACCCTCCTAGTCCTCGGACACCGAAGCCAGAGAGGACTCCAGCGGCAAAAGGTGACCAGGAGGTGAGAAAGAGTCACTGGCAGGACCCAAGAAAAACCGCTTCTTTCTCTCTTTGCAGGGTGAGGGGGTGAAGGGGATAGGATGGGAATTGAGCTTTGAAACTTTTTAGAAAACCTTTGGGGACGTTTGGCTGCATTCCAAGGCTTCCGATGAGGCCGCCTTTCTTGTTTCCTTGTGACAGTTGTTGACATCTGTGCTGCCATGGAATTGTGTCTGTCCCTGTTTTCGTGAAGCCAGAGATCCCTTGGGTCATTTTTTCAAGATTCAGAATGACTACTGATGTTTTCAGAGATGGCATCTAGGGCTTCTTCTCTACGTCCTAAGGGAAGGATTTTCTTTCTTGGAATAGAGTCACCCCAAATCCCCAACCACAGCGCTCCCTTTCTCCTGGTAGCTTTTCCCGGGGGTCCCTGGAGCACCCAGGTGAGCTTTTCCAGTTTCCCTCTTTGAAATGCCAAGAACTACATCTCCAGACACCGCTCAAAAAAAAAAAAATTGCAAAGTAGTTGAATCTTTTCAGATCATTATGAATTGGGGCAGAGAAATGAGGGCTTGGGAGTGGCCCTGACTTCTCTGTTACCCCTCCTGGGGAGGGGCAGTCTTTGTGGGGAACCCCTCCCCGGACAGGCAGTACCATTCCAAGAAGCTCAAGCCCTGTGTTTTCTTTATAAAGTCTCCTCCATTTGTCTTAGGAGACAGACAACTAACTTCTTTAGTTGAAAGAATAGGGGAAAATTTGGAATGTCTAATGTAGTCGTGAGAAAACTCAAATTTTACGGACTTTCCTAGCACATGGGATGTGGTGTGACACCGTTTGTTCTTAAGCCTTAGTCCTTATCCACAAAAAGATCATTTAGCCTTTCCCTCCCCCAGCCGTTAGGACTTTGAGCAATATCAGTATGATGCAGAGTTTCTGGAGACTTTTTCTTTTTTTAAATCAATAACTGTGCTGGGTACGAGCCAACCCTCGGGAGAGTAGAGGCAAGAAGATCATGATTTAGGAGAAAACTTGGGGACAGTGAGACCTCGTGTCAATCTGAAAAGGAAAAACAGGCAGGTAATTCTGCGCCTGGCCTCCCCTCCCCTCCCCTCCTCTCCCCTCCCCTCCTCTCCCCTCCCCTCCTCTCCCCTCCCCTCCCCTCCCCTCCCTTCCCCTCTTTTCCCCTCCCTTCCCCACCACTCTTTTCATGCCACTAAATGTTTCATAAAAAAACCAAACAAAGAAAAACAGTAACCAGGGGCGTTGGGGATTTAGCTCAGTGGTAGAGCGCTTGCCTAGCACTTTGCCAGCTCCGAAAAAAAGAAAAGAAAGAAAAGAGGAAAAAAAAAAAAAAACGGTAACCAGGGCTGGAGAGATGGCTCAGCCCAGCATCCACACTGGCAGCTCACAACTGCCTGTCACTCCAGTTCCAGGGGATCTGACACTCTCCCAGCCTCTCTGTGGGCACCACGCATGCTCACACATACCAGCCTGCAAAACACCCAGACACACACGAGTTTCTTTTCTTCTTCTTCTTCTTCTTCTTCTTCTTCTTCTTCTTCTTCTTCTTCTTCTTCTTCTTCTTCTTCTTTTCTTCTTCTTCTTTTCTTCTTCTTCTTCTTTTTCTTTTTTCTTTTTTCTTTTTTCTTTTTTTCGGAGCTGGGGACCGAACCCAGGGCCTTGCTCTTGCTAGGCAAGCGCTCTACCACTGAGCTAAATCCCCAACCCCACGAGTTTCTTTTTAGCTAAAAGACCAACAAGAACGGAAAACACAAGTTAAGAAACCAAGAGAGAGCATCACCTCTTATCCCTTCAGGTTCTATTTATGGGAGGTACTTCAGGTATCTGGAAAAGACGAGCAAACTGAGGAACCAGAGGGTCAACAAAGGCCAAAAACCTTCCTTTCTCTTGCTGAGATCGTTCATAAAAAATGTAAGAAGTTACTAAAATCTAATATGTTCAACATGGAAATGACTTTTGAGTGTCTTTTGTTTGTTTACTTATGACGGTGCAGATTCTGGCTTAAGGATCAGAACTCAAGGCCAGGAGCTGTCTCTGCCTAAGTAGCTGGTCTCTGAAATGAGCCCAAGGCCGCCTCTCTCTCAGAGAGTTGAGCAGCCATCCCCGATTCCCCAGGCTGTGGCTGCCGCATCAGGTGCTCTCTTGAAGGCTGTTTGCTTCTCGCAGGCACGCATGCCTGTTCACAAAGAAGCTGCTGTACTCTGAGGCCAGGCTAATGAGTAAGCACAGAACGCTGGGCTGTGCCTTGGTCTCCCTTTGTCAGCATGCCAGGAGAATCATATGACCTTGGAGTCCGTGTTGCTGCAAGGTCGCTTCACTGTTACTTTTCAAAACAGTTGGTACAGGGATACCTTTAATCCAGATGAATTTTACAGTCTACTTTTTTTTTTTTTTTTTTTGGAGCTGGGGACTGAACCCAGGGCCTTGTTTGCCCCCACCTCATCCAAAAAAACCTCATGTTTTTATTTAAAATCTTAAACGGATATATTAATTCATATGAAAATGAGCTTTGTTAGGTCTTTTTTTAAAGGTATTTATTTATTTTATGTATGTGAGTACACTGTCACTGTCTTCAGACACACCAGAAGAGGGCATCTGATTCCATTACAGATGGTTGTGAGCCACCAAGTGGTTGCTGGGAATTGAACTTAGGACCTTTGGAAGAGCAGTCAGGGCTCTCGAGCACTGAGCCAGCTCTCCAATCCCTTTGTTAGGGTTTTGTTACTGCAATGAAACACCTTGACCAAAAAGCAAGTGGGGGAGGAAAGGGTTAATTCAGCTTATACTTCTGCGCCACAGTCCATCATCACTGGGATTCAGGACAGGAACCCAAGCAGGGCAGGATCCTGAGGGCAGGAACTGATGCAGAGGCCATGGAGGGGTGCTGCTTACTGGCTTGCTCAGCCTGCTTTCTTATAGAATCCAGGACTACCGGCCTAGGGATAGCACCGCCCACAGTGGGCTCGGCCCTCCCTCATCGATCACCACTTAAGAAAATGCCTACAGCTGGATCTTATGGGGGCATTTTCTTTAATCGAGGTTCCCTTCTCTGAGATAGGACTTTACCTTGTGTCAAGCTGATATGAAACTAGCCAGAACACGCTTGTTCTTGTTCTCGGAATCCTTTGGAAGGGCTTGCATTTGTCCTCCTAACCCCTGATATTATTGCTATATGAGGGTGCTGTTTATCCCATTTTTTAAATTGTTCACTGATACTAACATGTGTATATATATATATATTTACTTGTTACTAGTCATCCTAGTGTCTTTCTTAAATCCACCAGCTGAGGGTACATCCTGGAGACCTCTGGGATTGGGGTGGCCGCCAGGGAGACCTGGAATCATTCCCTAACACTTTGAGCATCTTCCCTAGTTTCTTATTGGCCAAACCCAACCAAAGCCAGTGGTCTTGGAAACTTAGCCCTGTGGCCCGTGGGGGACATAGAAGGGAGGGGGTGGACCCAGACAAGAGGATGAACTGTGGTCAGCGTGGATCCCAGGACGCGTCTCTGTCGGGCCTCTCTACCCCTCATCGGAGCTGAGCTCTGAGGTCTGAAAACAGCGTATTAAGTTCTCCAAAGAATGGGGCAGAGGGGCTGGGGATTTAGCTCAGTGGTAGAGCGCTTACCTAGGAAGTGCAAGGCCCTGGGTTCGGTCCCCAGCTCCGACAAAAAAGAACCAAAAAAAAAAAAAAAAAAAAAAAGAATGGGGCAGAATACATGAAGAGGTGTCTTCTTCCGCAGCCTCCGGGATGTCTGAGCTGGAGAAGGCCATGGTTGCCCTCATTGATGTCTTCCATCAGTATTCAGGGAGAGAGGGTGACAAGCACAAGCTGAAGAAGTCAGAACTGAAGGAGCTCATCAACAACGAGCTCTCTCACTTCCTGGAGGTAAGCCTTACAAAACCATCGCTGAGCTGCTCCAGAAATGGTCCTTAACGTCCGTTTCTGCCTCTGGGTACCCTGGGTTGCTTCTGGATGTCAGTCTGAACAGCTAAGCCCTCCGAGTGTGAGCTCAGATGGGCTGTTTCTGTCCCTTGAATCTAAGACTCTGTCGTGGATTGATGTCTATATGCGGGCGAGGGCGGGGACGAGATAAGGCAAGGCCTGTGATTGGACGGTGAAAAAAAAGGCGGGGCAGAGTTTTTGAAAGGCCGGAGAGATAGGAGAAGGGGGAAGAGGAGAAGATGGAGGAGGAGAAGGACGACCCAGATCTGTGTGGCTTTAAATAGACACAGGTAGCCATGAATATCTTACAAGGGATGGGTTATTACAGGACAATTTGTCTTATCTAGGTGGGCAGTTTCTATCAATATCAATTGGCTCTGAGTTTATTGTGCGGATGTTTTGTGGAGTGAGAATTTATTGCTATAAATCTTTTTTTTTATTATTAATTTTTATTTATATGAGTACAGTGTAGCTATCTTCAGACACACCAGAAGAGGGAATCAGATCCCATCACAGATGGTTGTGAGCCACCATGTGGCTGCTGGGAATTGAACTCAGGACCTCTGGAAGAGCAGTCAGTGCTCTTAACCGCTGAGCCATCTCTCCAGCCCCCTATTGCTATAAATCTTATTGATAAATTACAAGCTTCTTGAGTTTTGATTGTACCAGGATACTGGGAGTTGTGACTATAACCACCGGGGGCGGATGCTGGGATTATGAGCAGAGTTTGCAACAAGAGAGCTGTGAGATAGGTGGCCACTGCACGCGGCTAGAGGGGGAGAGACCGACGGGGACGGAGAGTAGCAGGAGGTATTGTGGCCTGGTGCCTGGAATTATTCGTAATTGTTTAATATTTACCGCCGTACTCCACGGGTGAAGACAGCAGAGCAGAACAGTAAACGACTCACGAGTGACACTCTGGAACTGTCAGCTGTCATGGCAGGCATCTGTAGACCTAATACTTCCAAGGTGGAAACAGGGAGCCAGCCTGGGTTGTACAGGGATAACGTCTCTCAAAACACAAAAGGCCAGTGAGGAGGCTTAGCAGGTAAACACACCTGACCCTGATGATCTGTGTTTGAGTCCTACATGGCAGGAGAGAACCAATTCCACACGTGTACTACGGTATGAGAGTATGTAGGTACCTGCGTGCGCACACACACACACACACACACACACACACACACACACACACTTTTTTTTTTTTTAAAGCATGAGACGTTTGGGGGGCAGGGAAGAAATCTTTTCACTTTGTCTAGCTGTCTGGTACCTCCTACAAAGAAATACCAGAGGTTAAATAAACATTGACTGATCACTCGATAATTCAATATTTGAGATACACGGGCTCGCAAAACATCCAAGCTAGCATAAACCACAAGGGAATAGTTGCCTGAGGGGAACAGGAGGCTCCCCGGGGTATATGACATTGGCTGGGCCTAAGTTTAGTTTGGAGTCCTAGGAAGCTGCTGCAGGATCCCTGACAGGCTGTTTTTCTCTGGGCACTTAATATTCTAGTAGTGAAAACATTCGCTTCCTGACCCACTGTCTCCTCTGCCCTTGAGCGGGTCTACTGCTCGCAAACCAAGTGCTCTCGTGGAGGTGAACTGTAATCCTTCTGTCACCCAGTGCTCCCTCAGTCCCCTAGACCAATGCTCGAGGCACACCTATAGTGATATGGAAATGCTGTCGGTGCTCAAGGAATGCGTCCTGCCACAGAGAGCACCCCCTTGGGCCACAGAAGTAGCCAAGCACACAGACAGAGGAAAACTAGTCAGTGTTTGATCAAGTGCCGAGTCTGGGTCTGACTCCCGGGCACGGCCATTTCACGTGGTACAGGTAACCATACTCCGAGTTAACTGGGTAGGTTGATACACACTGAGCAGGCCTTCCTTGTGGGCTTGCTGGAGAAGATTTCAAGTGGGCTTTTGGGGATCAATTCCTAAGACATTCAGATACTGGGTAACAGGGACTCAGGAACAGGATGCATAACTAGTTATAGCCCCCCCACACTCTGCCTTTTGACTTAATCTCTTCATGTTTGAAGAAGAGTATGCAGGGACACGGTGAGCATGTCAAGCTCCTCACGGTTAGGGAAAGCACAGCTGATAAGAGCTTAAGATCCTCGCTACTCCCCTGATTGACGACAGGAAAAAAAAATAGCCGGTAATGGCCCATTTATCAATGATAACTCATGTAAGTTATCAAAGTATCTCACCTGTTTGCTGGCCTGGTTCAACAGAAGCCTTGGAGAAAATCAACTTGAAAGAGGGAAGGTTTATTGATTTATTTGGTTGGTTTTGTTTTCCAAGACAGGGTTTCTCTGCATAGCCCTGGCTGTCCTGGAACTCACTCTGTAGACCAGGCTGGCCTCGGAGTCAGAGATCCGCCTGCCTCTGCCTCCTTAGTGCTGGGATTATTGGCATGCACCATCATGGCCAGACAAGGACGATTTATTTGGGCTCATGATTTCGGTGCACAGTTGTCAGGCTTCACTGTTTGGGGGCCTTGGATGAGGCAGACCAACCCACTGAGGAGCAAAGAAATGAAGGGGCGTGGCCCAATGATGCAGCTTCCTCCCACTTTGCCTACCTCCCAAAGGCTCTATCATCTCCCCGTGGTGCCACAGGTTGGCACCAGGCCTCCTACATAAGCCTCTGGAGGCCATGTAGGTTCGAAATCAAGGCACCTATGTTGTAACTGGGAGAACGACACTGTTCCCATCTCTCTCAGGAGATGTTTTAACAGCCTCCAGTGAGCCTCTGGGAATCACCATCTTTTCCAGGGGAATGTTTGTATTTAGGGAAACAGTTAGGCTTCCCTACATAGCTCTCCTGTCAGGGAGGTGGGGTAGGGGATAGGTATTAACTCAAGCAGGCTGTACTAAGAGTCTCGGCTCAGAGCCTGCATTCTTCCCACCGGGTTTCAGGCCCGCACAGTTGGGGCATCAGTTAGGAGTAGCCTTACCATTCACTTGGCTTTGGCATCAGAACTGTCAGGGGGGAAGCCTACGACGCTAGGAAGCTACTCATGAAGAGAAAACTCTGACACGCTCCCAAATGGTATTTTAGTGAATGTTAGGATCCATGTAGCTCCCAAACACATGGACACTCAGAAGCGCTGAGCTCATGTCTCTCAAGTCACTAGCCCAGTCTGAGCCAGGCTTCACACACATTCACGGGGCAGTCTGTTACTCCTTCACCTTTCCCCCCATTTTGAAGTAATCCAGGCCAAAGGGAAGAGAACAGACCGCTCCCCCCACCCCTTACCCGTGGCTGACTGTCCATGCTCACAAGGGGCTGTTAGGATTCTTCATTTCCTGTACCGGGATCGTTTCTGACGCAAATCAAACCAGCCTGGCACTTTTAATAGCACTCTGACGGCTCCGGTTTAAATCGTCTCCTCTCTCTCTCTCTCTCTTAGGAAATCAAAGAGCAGGAAGTGGTGGACAAAGTGATGGAGACGCTGGACGAAGATGGGGATGGGGAGTGTGACTTCCAGGAGTTTATGGCCTTCGTCTCCATGGTGACCACAGCCTGTCATGAGTTCTTTGAACATGAGTGAGACAAAAAAAAAAAAAAAAAAGTGGCTGAGCCGTTTCCCCGTGGCAGACATGAGGGCCACGAGAGGAGGCACGGCAGAAGGCTCGTGGGCTGGAAGGAGCTGCGCTCTCTAGACGCATATAACTAATTAGGAAGCTTGATTTGCTTCAGGGATGAAACTCTGACCCCGTTCCCAAGGGCTGCTTTAAGTTAGCACATCGTTTCTGCTACACTAGGTATTCCTGTGAGCTGAATGGTCCCGGGAACTATTGATAAGAGTCACTGAGGGGACGAAATCAACACTCTGTGGGTATAGCACTGGTTGTAGACCACCATGCTCCTGTGGAAGGGTCACCTGTAAGAATCAAGGCAGACTACCAATAGCACCTCCGTTGGACAGCTTTCTTAGGTGTAATGTATGCTGTCCATGCATCTACAGACCCACAGCTGGATCCACTGCCACCCGAAGAGGTTGGCTCGCCCTTACAACTGCTTGTCCTCTGTGCAAACGATGCCCCGGAAAGTTAGACCTATCACCCACACCCTCCCACCACCCCCAGCCCAAAAGGACAGCCCACTCAAGTCTCTTCTTCCACAGTGAACCGTGGTTTGTTACTAAGTACGTATTTGACACCAACAGTTCTAACTGGTGGAACGATTAGATCTCGCACACTAAGTATTAGCATCCTAACTCACGACCGAGAATCAAAATTCTGCTCAGTAGACGTCTCCTTTCAGGATGACACCATTGTCCCCATAGGACACGGACAGAGGAGGGCACTGGAGAGTGTCAGGTCTTTTTCTAGCTGTATCTTCCTCTCTCCCTCTGCTGCCCATAATGTGAGTGACCCTCTAGGGTGAGACTTGCAGGGTGAGCTGCTGAGGAATGAAGGGCCACTGAGATGTGTCCTTTAGCTGCTGGGTGTCATGTCTGACCTGCCTAGGGCCTGCTTAACACTTGGCAAGGCTGCGAGCCGAGGACTGTGGGAAGCCGGACTTGATGCTTTCTAACCTGCATATTTGAATGCCGAAGGTTCAAACAATCCAAGTTACAGATAAATAAAAACCGCATTGCAAGTATTAAAAAGCCATTCTAGGAAAATTCTAATTGCTCTCACCCACCTCTTTTTTTAGTACTGTTATTTATTATTTATTATTTTTTTTAGGAGTCGAGACTTAGAAGTTCATTAAGACAACTGAACAATGCCCTTGGGTAAAATAAAAACTGTTAACAATTCTCCATCACCACTGAAGAAATAAAAATCACCCACCCTTAAGAGCCCAAGGGTGAGGGTTGGGGATTTAGCTCAGTGGTAGAGCGCTTGCCTAGCAAGTGCAAGGCCCTGGGTTCGGTCCCCAGCTCCGGAAAAAAAAAAAAAAAAAAAAAGAGCCCAAGGGTGGGTGAAAGGCAGCTAGAACTCTAGAACTGCGGGAGGCTCTTCAACGGTCAAAGGCTGCACAGAATCAGATCGCCCCATGACCAGAGACTATGATGTGGCTCTGACAGGCAATTTTCTGCCCTGGCTGGATCACCTGTTAGCTTTCTTACCACTGTGACAGAATTCCCGACTTAACGGAAGAAGAATAAATATTTGTTTAGCTCCTGCTTTTGGAGGTTCATCATAGAGGGAAGGACATGGTGGTGGAGGTCACACCGGGGCAGGTAGGAAGTAGATTGAAAAGGACAGGAGACTGGTACACCTTTCAAGGCCTGCCCCAGCAACCTACTCCTAGTTAGCCCTCCTGGAGACCAAGGGGCCTACCACATGGAGCTATGGAGAATGGTGAGAGAGTTCAGGGCAGCACTGAAGACCAGAACCTGGCAATGCATGGGGCTGGGGGCACATGGAAGGCACTGTGGGGGACCAGAGCTGCCGAGGGCTATCTACAGGGGCTCCCTGAGTCCTCTTGTCCCCAGCCTCATAGGGACAAGTTTTGACACATGGTCAGGATATCTGCCTTGCCACGCCTCCTGAACCCCTCTAGGAAGGCAGCTGTGGTGACTGACGGGAGGTTCTTGCCCGTGAGACTAGAGCTCGACAGGAATTTCATACCAATGAAAGCTCCCTTGCTATATGTTGTCCCCGCCCCAAGTGATACTTTATTTGCTGGGTGTGGGCAGGGCACCAGGTCCTGCCCTCTGGTGAGCGGGGCTCCTGAGCCAACCCTGCTGAGAAGCTGCACTCTCAGCCTGGCCCTCTCTGGAGAGGTGCTCTGTGGTGGCCGATCTTCTCCAAACGACATGAGCAGAGCAGCAGCTCAGGGAGGAGACTCCAGGCTTTCACCACAAGGTACCCAAGAAGAGAACAGGAAAGGACGAGTTGAGGCCATTTGTTCCCCAGGATGGTGACAGTGGCCAAGGGGTAGTAACCAGTGCTGGGGCTGTGACCTCTCCCATGTGGCCCTTCTTGGGGTAATGGGTGTCCAGGCACCACACCCACCGCAAACTCCGACCTACCCATGCGACAAGCAGAGCTGAGGCTAGGCAGACATACCACCGTGGAAATCAGAGTGGGCACCGGGGAGGTGACTCACGGTACAATGGGGAGGCGGTGCTGGCACAGTGCCGTCACTAAGACATGTAGAATGTATGTAATGTATTCAAAAGTCTGTAATTTATTAAGTACAAGAGCAGATTATAAAATAAGTATGTGGTCCTAATTTTGTTTAGAAAAAGTTTTAAAGGCTAAAACCCCCTGAGATTCTTGGCAATCTTAAGGCTGCTGTCACTTGTAAGTAGGACTCTGGAAGATTTTAAATTTCCTCTCTGACCCTTCAATGTGTTTTCTAGATTTCATATGATAAGCATAATTGTGTTTATATTTCTGAAAGAACTAATGCATAATAAAATACATCCCACTTTGGGAAACTTTTAAAACCCTTTCACACACTTCAAAATGCAGAATTACAAAGTCAATAGCTTTTATTAACATGATATAAAAAATTAGTGTGATCTACAGAATTCCCAGAGAGTAATCTTAAAACATTTTAATATGATTCTTAAAATCTTAACAGATATGTTCTCACCGCCACTGAATTTTCAATACAAAAAGTTTACAGGCGCCGTCTGCTATAAAACTACAGCGTTGAGATGGTGGCTAGGTAGTTCGGGCCCCTTCTCGGCCGTCCACCGCGCACCCTGTCGGTGGGTCTGCTGCTAGACTCATGTGGATTCTGTACATGGTTATAACAGGATTATTACAGCTCCAGCATGTTTTAACATACTACACCACAGTTCGATACCATGAGCAACAGGGCTACGCCACGTAGTGCTTCCCGATGTGAGATAGGAGGGTAGAACCAGTTAGCTGGACTCACCGAAGCACAAGTCCAGGACAACTCTAGAAAGATCTAGCTGTCTCTATACGATTCTTAAACATCTCCATCCTTCCAAACCCCTAAACCCCAACAACCCGATAACATTAATCTTTCATTAGTTATATAAAAATAATCTTAGATTCATGCTTGACATCAAACTCTTATAAGTATCTAAAAGATTTTACATTCTCTTTTCTGACTTAAGTACAATATTAGATCACTCGGATTTCAAGTTTGGATAAAATAACTAAAAACGGTTTGGCCAAGTTTTATAGGCACATAACTCAAATGCAAAGCCAAGAGGCTGCAGCTATGTCCACCCTAGACAGACGGGCTCCCATGGTGACGCAGCTGAGTGAGAGGCCTGGCTGACACACGGGTGAGGAGACCTCGGGGTGCCACTCATTCGTCCAGATCTGTTCACAAAAATAATTCCGTATGCTTCACGAGAGGATGGATACTGTGATGTTGTGAGAACTTGCAGTTTAAAGGTCACCACGTTACAGGCTAGGAAAGTGATTTTAAATTAATGCTGGTTTCTCTCTGACACAGGATCTAACTAGACAGTCCGAAATGGCACTTGCTGAGCATCAGTGATGACACACACACAGGCAGGCCACCGCTTCAGTAATCGCACTGGACAAAGGAAGCTGTGTGACTGCGTGGGGAACGGGGCTGCTCTCTTCGTCAGCCTTCCTTAGCAGGCTTGGCTCAAAAGTTCTCTCCAGCATGGGCTTGACATATATGCTTCTTATTACAAGTGGGAATAAATAATCAGGAAATTATATATTTAGAAATCAGGAATAACTTTTTACCCTAAAAAAAGTGCAAGCTTGCAGTAGGGCAGAGAACAGCCGTGGCGTGGCAATGTCCGCAGCGGAACGCCAGGCCTTGCCTTCCCTTCCCAGTCACCTAGGTTTTGGTAGATATCCCTGGCAGATCCAAAACACTGCTTTTGTTGGTTCCGAGAACGTTCTAACACGATGGTCGTTCAGGACACTGCTGAGGGTCTGAACAGCACTCAGCTCTGAGCTGATGAAGCCTGAGACCCCTCCCCCAGGGCAGGAACCCTGCAGCCAGCTTTGCCTCCGCTGGTTCACACAGCTAGCTCTGTCCAGTGGGCTCACATATTGTAGGCCACATAGATGGGGTCCAGCTGGTCGGCCAGGAAGCCGTCGCGCAGGTGCATGCGCTGCTTCTCGCCCCGGGAGTTGATGGGGATCACTCCAGGGTCCACAATGACCACCACGCCCACCACAAGGTAGTGCTCCTCCAGCACGACATTGGTCACCAGGGCCACCAGGTCCAGGGCATCCTGCTCCAGACCATCGAGCTCCACCACCACCACCAGCAGGTTGGTCCAGGTGAACACGGCACTGAAGGAGAATAAACGGTGGCGGAGATCGTCAGCACCAGGAGCAGGCAGATGCTCGGCCAGTAACCCAGGCAGCCAAGGCAGCCGCTCACATCATTAGCACAATGCTGCTATTAGGCAACACAACCTTAGGCCCGGCCGACTGCATCTCACAGGGAGAATCTGCTCTAACGTTCTCGACAAGAACAACCAGCACTTGCTGCTGAAAGCTGTGCTTGCCCAGGGCAAGCTCCCGACACGGTGAAGAGATCATGGCTCACCGCGGTTTAAATGAGAAAACCACATTCACACTAGAAACACTCCAGATGAGAACTTTGTATACTGGAGACAACTGTGTGATTTAATCTGATTGGGAGAAGGAAGAGACGCAGAGGCACTCTCTGGTGCTGTCTTGTAGGAATGTATGTGGGAGAACGGATAAGAAGCCTGGGTCCTGAGCTCTGGGAGAAAGAGGCAATCCAGCTCGCCGGGGACTGTAATTGAGTGGGGACGGTGCTGGAGCCAGAATAGTGCCTGGTACTGCCCCAGGGCGGTGCTCCAGCCCAGGGCAAGGCTGACGGACAGCACAGGAGAGCCCTCCCTCCCGCCCTCCCTCTTACCACTCCGAGATGCTCCTGTGTGCCCGGATCACAGAGGTCTCGATGTCGATGGGGTGATAGCGCATGCCCCTCAGCTCCAGCGTCTCGTCCAGAGAGCCGACAACATACAGCGCATCGTGTCGCTCTGTGAACATGGGTACGTACATGGCTCGGGAGTTAAGTTACACTGTGAGCCTGCCCACCCTACGGACCACAGCTGTCCTCTGCCACGGGAGGCCATGAAACCAGTTGTCCTTGCACTTGTGCGTCAAGCCAGGTGGGCAGAGGGGACGCCAGCATCTCAGACTCACTCTGCACTGGTCAACAACCCCGTACAGCAGCGGTAGATGTGACACGCTTTTAAATCATTTTTACCCACAGAATGTTACAGTGACCGTAGGCTACAAAAGTCCTGACTTGAGCTGTTAGGTCTGCAGGGGCCAGATGCTCAGGGAAAGATCAGGGTAGAAAGATACCACACATGACGTTAAGACCATGCAGAGCACGCCATGCTAATAAAATGCAGTTTGTGGGGCGGCTATGTCATTGGGAGAAACCTCACAGCTCACGACCAATAGTTACCAGCCTCTCAGCATCTCCTCCAGAGGCCCAGAGTAGGAGGTGAGGGCAGCAACAGGAGGAGCAGCAGTTCCACACACAAGAGTTCCTGGAGCCTGTTTTTCACCCCACACTGAGCAACACAAATCACAGCCAGTGGGGGACACTATGAGGTCACTGATGGCTTCCCAAGCCTAGGGGAGTGGCCCACAGGCTACAGCAACCAACCCCCCAGGTCCTGCAGTGCCGAGGCTAGCCCTTCAGCGAGGGTTTCTTACCTCCACTGGCATCAGTCAGCTCTGTCCTGCGAAGGAAGCCAAGGTAGCCAGTCCTTGCCCAAATGGTCTGGGTGTCTCCAAAGCTCAGCCGGGCACTGAAGTGGTCAGCATGAAGTGCCTCCTCCCCATAGACCGTGTAGTACCCAGTGGCATTGTGGGGGCTGCTCACCCAGATCTAGTGGGCAGGGGTGGATCACTGAGTACTGGTTCTGTCCTTCAGAGTGTATGGCCCAAGATGACCTCAAGATACCAACCAAGGGGGAGGGTGGCATTCCCAGGTCTTATTTTGTGAACTAAATACAATTATATCTTGCTATATAGCTCAGACTGGCATCCAGTTTATAATCCTCAGCCTCATACACAGATACATGAACATATATATATACGAGGGTGTATATCATCATGCCTAGCATAACCTCTTCTAAAACAAACTGTTCCTTTGTTCCAGGAATGGTATCTGTATGGCTCTGTTCTGTCTGGATGTGTTTCCACTGCCACATAGCAAATGTCAGTGGGAGAGAGCAGGGCTGTCTGGTGTTCGTGACAGAGACAGGTTAAAGCACACTCTGTACAGAGCACACAAATGCTCACTCACTCATGCCTAAACAGTGTAAACGGCAGACACCCCGGTGTCCACCACACCCCTGTGCACCCATGCTCATGTGCACTCATGCAGGAGGCCCACAGATGAGCTGGTATGTACCATGAATAGACCAACAGCTATAGGTGTGTACCCAAAGTCCTCAGCAGCGTCAAGGGCCTCTTGAAACACAGCCCACCCAGAACCCACCAAGCTGCCCACACTAACAATGTCAGGCAACATGGGGAGCTCAGACCTCCCAAATCTTGTGAGGACTCCCCTTGCTGGCCCTCCTTCCCTTCCAGGCTTAGTGCCTGTGAATGAGGCCTCACCTGCCCCGTCTTCCCACGGTACACCAGTGACGGACCCTCTCTCCCCACCTCCTGCAACCTACTCACTACTTGTGAGTGAAGGGCCTTATCTGCCTGTTCCTGAGGGCCCAGGGCCTGCCCACAGGCCATGAGTGAAGGATTCCACTTATCTAGCACCCATGAGTGACAGACCTACTTTCCCACTGTCTGTGAGAGGTTCCACCTACCCACTCTTCCTGAGTGAGGGACAATGCTTGTGAACTGCCCATGAGTGAATGTTCTGTCTACCTGAACATGAGGGGCTCTCTTCCCCCACCTCCTACCCCCATGAGTGAGGCATCCTGATTACCCAATGCCTAAGGCAGGCTCTGTGAACCATAACAGTCTCATACGAGGCTGACCTTCGGGACACTAAGGATCCTGAGCCTGAAACAGTTCTGTGTGGCCTTGAACTGGGGCCAATGTTGGACTGCCACTGGGTCTTTGACCTTGGCTCTGATGTAAACCTGATTTTTAAGGAGTGGCTGACCAGTTCTGTCCAGAGCAGGTAGTCCTGTTCCATGTGCAGCTGATGGTCCCGTTTAACTCCCCTGGCACACCAATGCCCTCATAACCTTGTTGGCAGCTGACCCAGGGAGAGGCCTCTTTCCCCACATACTGGGCAACCCTACATATTAGCAGGGCCAGAGAGTGCAGGAGAGGTAGGGAGAGACTGTTTCTAGGACTCTTAGGACATCTGGAAGAGGGAAAGCACTTCAGAACACTTGCTGTTCCTCCAGAGGACCTGAGTCTGGTTCCTAGCACCTCCTCAGGCTGCTCACGACCACCTATAGCTCCAGGTCCAGGAAAGACCCCAGCATCCAGCATCTACAGGTGCCTGCACTTGTGTGCACACATCCACAGTACAAACATATGCACAGAGTAAAGAATAATAAAAATAAATGCTTTAAAAAAGACATTTGAAGTCCCAAGAGGTTCAGGATTCCTGAATTTCTAAGGGGGTTCTGAAAGGAGGAGAGGGAAGCCAGGGTCTGGAAGGCCCTTGCTCTTCTCGGTCAACCCCCAGCCTCAGGCAGCACTCACCTCACCCAGGTGTGAGTCTCCGAGGGGCCCTTTGGTCTCAGTGTGTGCGATGATGACCTTCACTCCTGGAAGAATCTGGAAGGAGGAGGGCAGCTCAGCCCCGGTGACTGGGATGCGGTAGTGATGGCTAGTCCCACTTCTCACACACTTGTCCCTACCTGCCACCACGGGGCTGACTAGAGATCAGGGGTTTAGACGCTGTTCTAATTTGATCTGAATTTTAAAAGAAATTTTAGCAGAAACACGTTGTGAATCTGAGCAAAATGGCCCGGTTCCTGAAAACAGGTGCTGCTTTCTTTCCTGGGAGAGCATTCTGAGGATCCTCCAGCCATTGCTTCAGGTGGTTCTCCCTGACAAACACAGGCCTTCCCAGGCTGCTCTCGGCATGAGCTGCCAGGGAGAGGTGCCGCACCTGTGAGCGTCTCTGCTGACCCAGGCAGCTGAGTGGCCGTGTGTCCTGCTAAGCTTACCACATTCAGTCTGGGGGTCCTCTCTGGTCTGGGTCACACCACCCTGTTTCTGAAGTCTGGCCACATGCTCTGTGCTCCAGGCTCCCCATGAATAACACAAAGGATGATAACGTGGACCTCAGAAAAGTAGAGGGGAGCTGCAGGAACGCATGAACTAATAAAGGACACCAGGTGTTTCCTGGCTCTACACTGCTGAGATACTCTGTTCCCTCACACATGGATGGAGCCTCTCCTCACCCCTCCATGGCCCACCTGAACCCCGAGAGCAACCGTCTCAGAACACAATTCCAGCAGGCCCATGCTACTCCGCAGAGCAGTGTGTAAATAGCTGTGGTGCGGCCACATGTGGACACGGTGGGTACAGCTATAGACAGGATTCCTCAGGGCACCGAGGACTGGAAAGCATGTCGGATGGCTGTCTCTGACTCCCTCCTTGCCCCCTAAAAAGACAGCTGTGGCCTGGGCAGTGGCCAGTGGGGGTCTGGGGCTAAAGTGCACAGCCCCGGGAACCTCTGATAATCTTGGATGTCGAGAGGTTGACGTTAGGCAGGCAGCACGTGCCCACTCCATTGACCTGTAGGACTCTCTCCCTGCCTAGTCAGTCAGTCCTCCTCGACCTCTCCTTGCTTCTGAGGATGCTGGTCTGCCAGGATTTCTCTGCTGACCCAAAGGGGCTCACACTTCTGTTTGCCATTCTTGGGCAAATTTAGCCCCCCCAATTGCCTGGAGGTTTCTGGGGACCTCACTAGGCCAAGACTTGCTTTGATGGCAAATCTCTGGTTGTGCCCTGGTGGGGCCTGTTCTCTTCTATCATCCTGGACTAGAGAATACTTCACACCTTCAGTCCAGGATCAGAGCTGCCCTTTATGACTGGAAGTGTGAGGGCCCTTGATCCATCCACAGCCTACCCACCCCACCCCCTCCCAGTGTCTGCAAAGAGGCAGCCTCTTCCTGCTTCTCTATCTGGGCTCTCCAGCTCCAGGTCTATGCTCACAGCATTCGAGGACCTAATCTCACATTTCAGTGGCCCGGCCCGGCCCACACATTCACTAGGAGCACGTGCCCCAGCACTGTCCACACCACAGGTTATAAGAGTCCAGCTTATGCTACCTTCCCAGACTCCATCAGCGGCAGACTGTGCGGAGAACCCCGTTCCACCAGACGAACTCTAAAAATGGACAAAGAAAAAAATTCAGAATGAAATTTACTCCATAGTCATTTCTAAAACGGCAAATCACATGTATACAAGTAAGCCCACGGTGGCATTTCCTGAGGTAAGTGTCCCTGCCTTGGACAGCACCATTACCTCTTAGGAGGCTGGAGATGCCCAGTTCGGGCAATCCCAGCCTGCAGCACTTAGTTACAGAGGACGGGCGAACCGTGCAGGCGGGGAAGGGCAATACCTGTCATGGCGCAGTGCCCGCATGTCCACATAGACCGTCGTGGGATCTGGGCCTGTTGTGCCCTGGAGGAAAACAACAGAGGGATTTCTCTCAGGATGCTCATGCTCTGCTCAGGTTCACATGCGTGGCCGCATGGTAGCCGCTCCCAGGCTGCCTGTGACTCCCAGAAAAGAAGCTTTGCATCTTGCATCCAGTCTGCACAAGGGCTGTGGGCCCCAGGCAGAGTCGATGCTGTCCACCCAAACATCTACTTGGCTAGATGATACTGAGCAAAACTAATGGTGAATGAAACATCAGATCCTAGGATTCTTGTCAGTACTGGCAGTTTCTGACCCTGTTGGCCTCTGCTGCCCTGATACAAGGTGCAGATTGGGGACATTTCCACCCAGCATCAGGTCGGGGCCTGGCATCCCACTAACTCCACTGAGGACTAAGCACAGCAGACACTCAGTTGAACCAGACAACCTGAGTGTCATCCCGTGTGGCAGAATGTATTAGTTTGTCACTGAGCGGAGTTTGTTATTATTACACTTATTTGATTGTGTGTTTGCGTGCACACCCACATGCCTAGAGCATGTGTGAGGGAGTCAGTCGTCCTCCTCTGCCATGTGGCTCCCAGTGACTGATGTCAGGTCATCAGACGCAACAGCAGTCACCCTCAGCCCCGAGCCATCTCACTGGCCTCGCATTGCTGTTTTACTGATGAGGGACATCAAATTAAATGGATACCCTGGTCAACACCATTCCCTGAGGACTCTAGACAGCATAACCTCTCTCCAGCCTCTGAAAAACTCCTTTCACCTTTGGTTACAAAGGAGCTTTTGTGATGTCAAATACTTCTCCCTGTGAATAAACTAAGACGGCAAGAGAAACATGTATTCTGAAGTCCATGGAGGAGCACATGGACTCAGAGAAGCAGGGTGGGGGTGGGGTGCTGGAAGGAAGCGGGAGACAGACATGGATACACTAGCAAGGTTGAGGGCTAGGGCGAGGTCCTACCTGCTCAGCTAGTTTTCCCAGCCTGTTGGGCTGACAGAGGCCAGGGCGGCCAGCAGAGGGAGACAGGGAGGAAATAGCACAGGAAACAAACAGAAGGCCACAGGCCACGTGAGAAACACACGCGAGAGAAGAACGCATCACTGTATCTTAAAGAGCAAACACAGACCTATCGCTATGATCCTGCCATTGCACACGGCACTCTCTTGCTGTCGCACAGGCGATGCCCTCCCATGTATGGGGGTGGGGCACTTTCATAGCTAGAATCAGGTCTTTCTTAACTCAGTCTCTTCCTAATTTGCATATCAGGCACAGGGGAACATGTCTGCTACTCAGTCATCTGAGACTTAAAACGGTCCAGACAGAGGCTTTTCGAGGTTAAGGGACATTAGCTCAATGAGGTGGGAAACAGGGTGACACTTTCTACACAGGTGTAGATCCTGGAGCCAAGACCTGCCCTGCACATGAAGCCACCAAGAGGACAGGGTACAAGTCAAGCATTGCTTTGGGAACCCAGAAAGGGTACTTTGTGCTGTTTTCGGCATTTGCTATGTCAGATATCTGATCAACATTTAAGATGTGCTGAGAAGGAAGAGACGTAGAGACTGGTATACAGGCCAGAAAACAAGGACAGCTCCTCAAGTGCCTGTGATGCTCACGTCAGTTCTAAAATGTCACGTAGATTACTGCTTTAGTGGCGGTTCTACAGTGGCCCATACAGATTATGACCCTTAGTGCACGTGTGCGTCTTTTTAAAGGTAGAGTCTCTATGTAGTCCTGGCTGGCCTGGAACTTGCTATGCAAACGTGGCTAGGCTCAAACAGCGATCCACCTGCCTCTGCCTCCTGAGTGCTGGGATAAAAGGAGTAAACCACTACACACAGATTACTATAGAGGTCTTAAGAAAGCAGTTCAATCTTGCTTTTAAAAATCAGCTGCCTATTACATTTAACTTAGGTCCAATAGTCACGGCTCAAACTCAGACGTTTTCTGTGTAAATACTCCTGCTCATAAGAGCAGAGTACCTTATGTAGAACGGTAGCATCCGCAGCTGCAACGTGGAGGGAGACAGAGCCACCTACTAGTGTCTGCCTACAAAGGCGTCACTCTCTGGTACGGGTGCAAGACCTGGGTGCAGCCACCTTACCTGGAGGCAGATGGCCACGTTGACCCTGCACCCGAAGGTGGTGCTCACAGCGCGAGCAGGGAGGCCCAGGTCTTTGAATAGCTTGGAGAAGGACTGTGTCAACGAGATCCGGGGCCGCTCCTCAGCCACCACCATGCACGTGCGCACACACGACAGGTTCACCCCCTTCATCTGCAGAAGAGCAAGAAGTCATCCTGCGCACACACAGTCTGGGCCCTCAGTGCTGACCCGACAGCCTGGGCCTCTGTCTGTAGATCCGAATACACAAAAGCGGGTTTGAACACCCCGCTTCCTCCAGCTCTGCCTCCACCCGGGGAGTCCTAAGACAGAAGCACTGCTGAGTGCCCTAAAGTCTATGGCCCCCTCTGCCTTGCCCACTTAGGTACCCTCCTCCCTGGTTAGGGAAGAGTGCTTGGCAGAAGTGTGTGGGCTTGGAAGAACCCCGTGGCTCTAAAGGCCTGCTTCACACTTACCCTGAGGGCGCCTGTCTGAGCACCAAGGCCCTTGGTGCACATTTCCATCACTGAGTAGGAACAGAAGGTGACTCGGGCCTTGTACTGGCTGACGGCGGACAGCCAGAGAGACACATTGCTCTCCAGCTCCAGTGGGGGAACGAGTACCGACTGGTGTCCAGAGTACACGCTGTGGGGAGAGAGGCAGTTGGAAAGGAACAAGTGCACAGGCCTGTGTGCACGGGCTCCTCCCTCACATAGACCCTTTCTCCAGCCCAAACAGGCACGGGTGTGCTCAGCGGTCCAGTGGGAGTCAGCAGAAAGGACACTGGGTGTGGTGCCGCCCTCCACCCAAACACTCAGGAACACTGTCCGTACACTAGGAACGTCCGTCAGTACACTAGGAACGCCGTAGGGGACTACGTCCGTCCGTACACTAGGAAGCTTCCTGATGACAGAGGAAGCATCTCAGCATTGAAAGAACCACAAGATTTTTCCCAACTACTTTGAATGGATGGTGTTTGTATGTATTGGAAAATACTTCTATTCTTTTCCTTTTTATTATTGTGTGTGCGTGTGCGTGCGCGTGCATGTGTGTATGTCTGTGTGTATGTGCGTGTGTGCGTGTATGTGCGTGTGTGTGTATGCGTGCATGTGTGTGCATGTGTGTCTGTGTGCATGTGTGTGTGCGTGCGTGTGTATGTGCATATGTGTGTATGTGCGTGTGTGTGTGCATGTGTGTGCGTACATGTGTGTACATGCATGTGTGTGTATGTGCGTGTGTGTATGTGCATGTGTGTGTGCGTGTGCATGTAGCAGCTTCATAGAGTCTGTTCTCCTTTTTCTTTTATGTGGATTCCAGGGACTGAGCTCAGGTAGCCAGCAAAGCAAATGTCTCTACTTGCTGACCGCCTTGTTGGTCCCTCCCCTTCTCTCCCTTTTTTTCTTCCTTTCGTTTTCATTTTTTTGACAGGGCTCACTGCATAGGCCTGGCTGGCCTAGAACGTACTATGTAGACCGACCAGGCTGCCATCTAACCCAGAGGTCCACCTCCCTCTGAATCCCACATGCTGTGATTAAGGGCTCGTCTCACCATGCCCAGCTACTTTTACTCTTTTGTTAAATTGTAAGCCTGGATTCTAACCACCTACTCCCCAGACAAACCCACTGAGGCTTCTAGGCTCCCTAGCTGCTCAGAAAGCCATAGAAGGGTCCTAAGTTCTGAGGAGCCACACAAGTCCCCCAGGCCCCGGGAGTGATGGGCACACACCCTCACCTGCACAGACACCACAGGGCGAAGCCAAGGCCACAGTAGGGGTCCAGGCAGATGGCAATCTGCCGTGAGGGGTACAGCTCACACTGAAGCTTTATAGAGCGGCACAAGGCACTTGTGGCTGCGTGTGACATCTGTAGGAGGAAGAAAAGGCCAGCTCAGTGCTGTGAAGGAAGGGAGGGTCAGCGGCCTCGTCTGCTGTGCGCTGTGGTTGGCTGGGCTTGCGGCTCCAATTACTTTCTAAGACGACACTTGGCTCGTACCCCGTAGAACCAAAGAACCCACGGCAGGCAGTAAAGCACTCTAACTGCACCATCACAAGAGGACTTGTTTATAGGTATGAACTTATGTTCACCATGTGCATGGCTGGCGTTCACGGCGGTCAGGAGAGGGCGTGGCATATTGTGGAAGTGGGATTATGTGGTTGGCAGGCTCCTGAAATGGGAGTCGGGAACCTAGGTCCTCTGCAAGAGCAGCAAATGGTGCTAATCCTGACCTCGCAAGCCATGCACTGTAAGTGTGCTCTTAATTCACGTAAATAAACTCAATTGAGAGACCAGACATTCCATAAACAGCAAAAGATGCGGTCCTCCCAGGGTCTAATTTTGGGCTTCGTCAACATTTAACATAGATTAAAAACAACAAACAAACATGATAACGTTGCTTTGTGCTTTGGACAAGAAGCATGGCCTAAAGCTACAGCCTGCATCCTTCCCAGCTGCAGCCCCACTCCTGCCCGTTCCCTCAGGGTTCCCTCGAGGTTGGAGCTAACGGGGGGCTCGCTCGTGAGGTCCTACCTTAACTCCCGCTAAGATCCCTGTTGTCGACACACTGAAGTCCAAGTATGCAAGCACATCTGGGGAGGGTGGTCTGAAAATGCTAGCTACCTTCTTTTTTGGAATGTCATCTGTTAAACAGAAGATACCAGTAGCTGACGTCATACAGCCTGCCCAGGTGGAAGCGTCAACCTCCCCAGGCAAGAGATAGGCATGGTTTGAGTCCCGAGTCAGATCGGTCATGGAGAGTGGGAGGTGTATGCTGTTTACATGGGGGACGTTCACTTTCGGGGAGAGCTGTGGTGCAGGCTCGCCAAGTCACACAGCAGGCGTGAAGCCTGAAGGCAACAGGAAGCGTTCCTTTCCTGCTAGCTGGGAAAGGTCACCGTGCTGAACATTTGCCAATATTGCAGAGGCTGTGGCAGAGACACAAGAGGAGCCAGGCAGACATACTCCTGGGGTCCTGAGGTAAGACCGCCGTTAGCTGCCGTGCAAATGGGCACAGGTACAACAAGAGCGGACTGAGCTCAGAGCCTGACCATGGCCAGTGTCAGCGGCTCGGTGCCACAGTATCAGTATCAGTCTCTGGTGTCCGCATAAAACGGAACTTCAGACGTAAGGGTCTGACGTGAAAGGGGGCTTCCTGCTGCTCGGAAGCCAGCACTTGGTCCTTGGAGTGCTGGGCTTTACTAGGCAGAGCAGTCTACACCTGCAGAGCTGTTACAGTCACATGCTGACTCGACCGGGAGACACAGCTTCTTCTCAGCTGGAGCGATGGTATCTCAGGGGCATGGTGTCACTCACCAACGAGAGGGACAGGGACTCTGCGGACGGGCGCAGTTTTCACAAATGGTGGGTAATTATGTGGTAAGAGGCACTGGGGAATAGGATTTCAGTCCCCCACATGAGTATGGGACTGCTGATGGTGGGCACAGAGTGGAGAAGGCCTCACATCCTGAGCAGGGAGCCACTGTGTAAGCAACAGTGGTACCTAATGGCTCTCCAACAGTGTGCTGCTCTCCTAGGGAGACCCAAGAACGCCTCTCACCATTTACACAAGCTGACCCACTTATCTGAACAATATGTTATCATTTCATGTGTGTACGTATGCCTGAGTGTATATGTGTGCAGTACATATAGATGTGTGCAGTATATATAGATACATATAGAGATACATATGGAGAGGTCAGAAGAGGGTGTTGGCTCCTTGGCACTGGAGTTACATGGAGTTATCAGCCTCCACACAGATGCTAGGAGCTACATCCTAGTCCACTGCGAGAGCAGCCAGTGCTCTTAACCACTGAGTCATCTCTCGCAGGTGAAAAGGTAACTCCAGCAACAGCAAGACTACGGGAGGGAAGGAAGAGTCTGTCTTTGCAGGGGCGGCTGCTGGAGACACATACCTGTATCTAGGATGGTTGGCCAGGTCCTGACATCTACAGCCGCAGCTGCTTCTTTGGACTTGAGCAGCCGTGTAATGGCCTGTGTGCTAAGGACACATGCAGATTTGCTGACCTATATCACATGGAGCAAGAGCCCAAGTAAGCTGTAAGGCTGGCCTCTATCTCCGTACAACCCTGCAGAGACGGTGCATGACAGGCACCAGGCCTCCCCGCCCCAGAGGACATGCATGGCCTGCCGGGAGGGCGAGCATACCTCGACAATCATCTTCACAGTGGGCAGTGTGGTGCCTAGGTTCTGGGGGTGTGGGGGTCGCACAGTGACGGGCACACAGCCACAGTACAGGCAGCCATAGAACGCAGCAATAAGATCCACCCCTGGGGAGACAGGGCACATGGTCAACGCTGGGCTCGAGAGTATAGGTAGAAAATTTCAGGCCTGAGGAGGACAACCAAGAACATTCATCCACAGCTAGAAAAGGGACAAGCAAGTATGATGTCTTTTTACTGCAGCATGGCTAACTCTCAATGATAGTGACCATGACAGTGTGTATAGGAAGGGGGCAGACCCTGACCCTGGGAGGGTGTCTCAGGAGGGCCCTGGGATGTGGAGCTAGGGACACACCGGATGCTCACACACTGCAGAGAAGATTCGCGCACTGTGCAGCAGACCTTTGGCCCCTCAGACCCAGGAGCTAGCGGGGCTGGACAAGTCTGTGTAGAGACCTCGGGGCTGGACAAGTCTCTGTGTAGAGACCTCGGGGCTGGACAAGTCTGTGTAGAGACCTCGGGGCTGGACAAGTCTGTGTAGAGAGCTCAGGGCTGGACAAGTCTGTGTAGAGACCTCGGGGCAGGACAAGTCTCTGTGTAGAGACCTCGGGGCTGGACAAGTCTCTGTGTAGAGACCTCGGGGCTGGACAAGTCTGTGTAGAGACCTCGGGGCTGGACAAGTCTCTGTGTAGAGACCTCAGGGCTGGACAAGTCTGTGTGTAGAGACCTCGGGGCTGGAAAAGTCTCTGTGTAGAGACCTCGGGGATGGACAAGTCTGTGTGTAGAGACCTCGGGGCTGGACAAGTCTGTGTGTAGAGACCTCGGGGCTGGACAAGTCTGTGTAGAGACCTCAGGGCTGGACAAGTCTGTGTAGAGACCTCAGGGCTGGACAAGTCTGTGTAGAGACCTCGGGGCTGGACAAGTCTGTGTGTAGAGACCTCGGGGCTGGACAAGTCTGTGTAGAGACCTCAGGGCTGGACAAGTCTCTGTGTAGAGACCTCGGGGCTGGACAAGTCTCTGTGTAGAGACCTCGGGGCTGGACAAGTCTCTGTGTAGAGACCTCGGGGCTGGACAAGTCTCTGTGTAGAGACCTCGGGGCTGGACAAGTCTCTGTGTAGAGACCTCGGGGCTGGACAAGTCTCTGTGTAGAGACCTCAGGGCTGGAAAAGTCTCTGTGTAGAGACCTCGGGGCTGGACAAGTCTCTGTGTAGAGACCTCGGGGCTGGACAAGTCTCTGTGTAGAGACCTCGGGGCTGGACAAGTCTCTGTGTAGAGACCTCGGGGCTGGACAAGTCTGTGTGTAGAGACCTCGGGGCTGGACAAGTCTCTGTGTAGAGACCTCGGGGCTGGACAAGTCTCTGTGTAGAGACCTCAGGGCTGGACAAGTCTCTGTGTAGAGACCTCGGGGCTGGACAAGTCTCTGTGTAGAGACCTCGGGGCTGGACAAGTCTGTGTGTAGAGACCTCGGGGCTGGACAAGTCTGTGTAGAGACCTCAGGGCTGGACAAGTCTCTGTGTAGAGACCTCAGGGCTGGACAAGTCTCTGTGTAGAGACCTCGGGGCTGGACAAGTCTGTGTAGAGACCTCAGGGCTGGACAAGTCTGTGTGTAGAGACCTCGGGGCTGGACAAGACTCTGTGTAGAGACCTCGGGGCTGGACAAGTCTCTGTGTAGAGACCTCGGGGCTGGACAAGTCTGTGTGTAGAGACCTCAGGGCTGGACAAGTCTGTGTAGAGACCTCAGGGCTGGACAAGTCTGTGTAGAGACCTCAGGGCTGGACAAGTCTGTGTGTAGAGACCTCGGGGCTGGACAAGACTCTGTGTAGAGACCTCGGGGCTGGACAAGTCTCTGTGTAGAGACCTCGGGGCTGGACAAGTCTGTGTGTAGAGACCTCGGGGCTGGACAAGTCTGTGTAGAGACCTCAGGGCTGGACAAGTCTCTGTGTAGAGACCTCGGGGCTGGACAAGTCTCTGTGTAGAGACCTCGGGGCTGGACAAGTCTCTGTGTAGAGACCTCAGGGCTGGACAAGTCTCTGTGTAGAGACCTCGGGGCTGGACAAGTCTCTGTGTAGAGACCTCGGGGCTGGACAAGTCTCTGTGTAGAGACCTCGGGGCTGGACAAGTCTCTGTGTAGAGACCTCGGGGCTGGACAAGTCTCTGTGTAGAGACCTCGGGGCTGGACAAGTCTCTGTGTAGAGACCTCGGGGCTGGACAAGTCTCTGTGTAGAGACCTCAGGGCTGGACAAGTCTCTGTGTAGAGACCTCGGGGCTGGACAAGTCTCTGTGTAGAGACCTCGGGGCTGGACAAGTCTGTGTGTAGAGACCTCGGGGCTGGACAAGTCTGTGTAGAGACCTCAGGGCTGGACAAGTCTCTGTGTAGAGACCTCAGGGCTGGACAAGTCTCTGTGTAGAGACCTCGGGGCTGGACAAGTCTGTGTAGAGACCTCAGGGCTGGACAAGTCTGTGTGTAGAGACCTCGGGGCTGGACAAGACTCTGTGTAGAGACCTCGGGGCTGGACAAGTCTCTGTGTAGAGACCTCGGGGCTGGACAAGTCTGTGTGTAGAGACCTCAGGGCTGGAAAAGTCTGTGTAGAGACCTCAGGGCTGGACAAGTCTGTGTGTAGAGACCTCGGGGCTGGACAAGACTCTGTGTAGAGACCTCGGGGCTGGACAAGTCTCTGTGTAGAGACCTCGGGGCTGGACAAGTCTGTGTGTAGAGACCTCGGGGCTGGACAAGTCTGTGTAGAGACCTCAGGGCTGGACAAGTCTGTGTAGAGACCTCAGGGCTGGACAAGTCTGTGTAGAGACCTCGGGGCTGGACAAGTCTGTGTGTAGAGACCTCGGGGCTGGACAAGTCTGTGTAGAGACCTCAGGGCTGGACAAGTCTCTGTGTAGAGACCTCGGGGCTGGACAAGTCTCTGTGTAGAGACCTCGGGGCTGGACAAGTCTCTGTGTAGAGACCTCGGGGCTGGACAAGTCTCTGTGTAGAGACCTCGGGGCTGGACAAGTCTGTGTGTAGAGACCTCGGGGCTGGACAAGTCTGTGTAGAGACCTCAGGGCTGGACAAGTCTCTGTGTAGAGACCTCAGGGCTGGACAAGTCTCTGTGTAGAGACCTCGGGGCTGGACAAGTCTGTGTAGAGACCTCAGGGCTGGACAAGTCTGTGTGTAGAGACCTCGGGGCTGGACAAGACTCTGTGTAGAGACCTCGGGGCTGGACAAGTCTCTGTGTAGAGACCTCGGGGCTGGACAACTCTGTGTGTAGAGACCTCAGGGCTGGACAAGTCTGTGTAGAGACCTCAGGGCTGGACAAGTCTGTGTAGAGACCTCAGGGCTGGACAAGTCTGTGTAGAGACCTCGGGGCTGGACAAGTCTCTGTGTAGAGACCTCGGGGCTGGACAAGTCTCTGTGTAGAGACCTCGGGGCTGGACAAGTCTGTGTAGAGACCTCGGGGCTGGACAAGTCTCTGTGTGGAGACCTCGGGGCTGGACAAGTCTCTGTGTAGAGACCTCAGGGCTGGACAAGTCTGTGTGTAGAGACCTCGGGGCTGGACAAGTCTGTGTGTAGAGACCTCGGGGCTGGACAAGTCTGTGTAGAGACCTCAGGGCTGGACAAGTCTGTGTGTAGAGACCTCGGGGCTGGACAAGTCTGTGTGTAGAGACCTCGGGGCTGGACAAGTCTCTGTGTAGAGACCTCGGGGCTGGACAAGTCTCTGTGTAGAGACCTCGGGGCTGGACAAGTCTCTGTGTAGAGACCTCGGGGCTGGACAAGTCTCTGTGTAGAGACCTCGGGGCTGGACAAGTCTCTGTGTAGAGACCTCGGGGCTGGACAAGTCTCTGTGTAGAGACCTCGGGGCTGGACAAGTCTGTGTAGAGACCTCGGGGCTGGACAAGTCTGTGTAGAGAGCTCAGGGCTGGACAAGTCTGTGTAGAGACCTCGGGGCAGGACAAGTCTCTGTGTAGAGACCTCGGGGCTGGACAAGTCTCTGTGTAGAGACCTCGGGGCTGGACAAGTCTGTGTAGAGACCTCGGGGCTGGACAAGTCTCTGTGTAGAGACCTCAGGGCTGGACAAGTCTGTGTGTAGAGACCTCGGGGCTGGAAAAGTCTCTGTGTAGAGACCTCGGGGATGGACAAGTCTCTGTGTAGAGACCTCGGGGCTGGACAAGTCTGTGTGTAGAGACCTCGGGGCTGGACAAGTCTGTGTAGAGACCTCAGGGCTGGACAAGTCTGTGTAGAGACCTCAGGGCTGGACAAGTCTGTGTAGAGACCTCGGGGCTGGACAAGTCTGTGTGTAGAGACCTCGGGGCTGGACAAGTCTGTGTAGAGACCTCGGGTCTGGACAAGTCTCTGTGTAGAGACCTCGGGGCTGGACAAGTCTCTGTGTAGAGACCTCGGGGCTGGACAAGTCTCTGTGTAGAGACCTCGGGGCTGGACAAGTCTCTGTGTAGAGACCTCGGGGCTGGACAAGTCTCTGTGTAGAGACCTCGGGGCTGGACAAGTCTCTGTGTAGAGACCTCGGGGCTGGACAAGTCTCTGTGTAGAGACCTCAGGGCTGGACAAGTCTCTGTGTAGAGACCTCGGGGCTGGACAAGTCTCTGTGTAGAGACCTCGGGGCTGGACAAGTCTCTGTGTAGAGACCTCGGGGCTGGACAAGTCTCTGTGTAGAGACCTCGGGGCTGGACAAGTCTCTGTGTAGAGACCTCGGGGCTGGACAAGTCTCTGTGTAGAGACCTCGGGGCTGGACAAGTCTCTGTGTAGAGACCTCAGGGCTGGACAAGTCTCTGTGTAGAGACCTCGGGGCTGGACAAGTCTCTGTGTAGAGACCTCGGGGCTGGACAAGTCTGTGTGTAGAGACCTCGGGGCTGTACAAGTCTGTGTAGAGACCTCAGGGCTGGACAAGTCTCTGTGTAGAGACCTCAGGGCTGGACAAGTCTCTGTGTAGAGACCTCGGGGCTGGACAAGTCTGTGTAGAGACCTCAGGGCTGGACAAGTCTGTGTGTAGAGACCTCGGGGCTGGACAAGTCTCTGTGTAGAGACCTCGGGGCTGGACAAGTCTCTGTGTAGAGACCTCGGGGCTGGACAAGTCTCTGTGTAGAGACCTCAGGGCTGGACAAGTCTCTGTGTAGAGACCTCAGGGCTGGACAAGTCTCTGTGTAGAGACCTCAGGGCTGGACAAGTCTCTGTGTAGAGACCTCAGGGCTGGACAAGTCTCTGTGTAGAGACCTCGGGGCTGGACAAGTCTGTGTAGAGACCTCGGGGCTGGACAAGTCTCTGTGTAGAGACCTCGGGGCTGGACAAGTCTGTGTAGAGACCTCGGGGCTGGACAAGTCTCTGTGTAGAGACCTCGGGGCTGGACAAGTCTGTGTAGAGACCTCGGGGCTGGACAAGTCTCTGTGTAGAGACCTCGGGGCTGGACAAGTCTGTGTAGAGACCTCGGGGCTGGACAAGTCTCTGTGTAGAAACCTCGGGGCTGGACAAGTCTGTGTAGAGACCTCGGGGCTGGACAAGTCTCTGTGTAGAGACCTCGGGGCTGGACAAGTCTGTGTAGAGACCTCGGGGCTGGACAAGTCTCTGTGTAGAGACCTCGGGGCTGGACAAGTCTGTGTAGAGACCTCAGGGCTGGACAAGTCTCTGTGTAGAGACCTCGGGGCTGGACAAGTCTGTGTAGAGACCTCAGGGCTGGACAAGTCTGTGTGTAGAGACCTCGGGGCTGGACAAGTCTGTGTAGAGACCTCAGGGCTGGACAAGTCTCTGTGTAGAGACCTCGGGGCTGGACAAGTCTGTGTGTAGAGACCTCGGGGCTGGACAAGTCTGTGTAGAGACCTCAGGGCTGGACAAGTCTGTGTGTAGAGACCTCGGGGCTGGACAAGTCTGTGTAGAGACCTCAGGGCTGGACAAGTCTCTGTGTAGAGACCTCGGGGCTGGACAAGTCTCTGTGTAGAGACCTCGGGGCTGGACAAGTCTCTGTGTAGAGACCTCGGGGCTGGACAAGTCTCTGTGTAGAGACCTCGGGGCTGGACAAGCCTGTGTGTAGAGACCTCAGAGGACAGCCTTTGAGACAAACCACTTGCAGAGAAGACTCTGCAGCCTCCACACCAAAGGGAGTCATCCTTCAGACACCTACAAAACCTTTTGACAGTCTATCTTAAACATATGGAAAGGCATTAGAAAACGATATTAATAGAAACTATAACCTGTAAAATACCAGACACAGACATTTTAAAAACTCACTTCAAAATAAAGATGCACCGTGACAGAGCACAAGACAACACAGGCTTAAGAAAAAAGTCATGGATGCCATTTACAACTCGGAGTGTGAAAAGAGCTGAGAGAAGAGGGAACGTCAGTTCCTAAGACAGAAAGAGAAGCTCAGAGACGGAGGAGCCGAGGCCCAGGAAGAAAGCAAGGGGCGAGAAAGTACAGTGGGAGAGGGCGACTCAAGAAGTCTTCTTAGCTAAGACGTGAGACTTCTGTATGAAGGGAGGAGGTGCAAAGGGAGAGTCAGGTTACAGCAGAAGGGCGTCCTCCGAAGCCCCAGGATAAGGGTGGGACAGAGCCTTGCCAGCCTCTGCAAGCTCCTGAGTTCCGGGGCATGAGTGAACACAGACTGAACACTTCAGCTTGTCCTTTAAAATATCACCAAGGTGGCTGAGGTGCCATCATAATTATTAGAGAACTCCGCATGCCATGTGGAGTACCAGTCCTGCTAGGTCGGATGGGGGGGTGTGAACGACCCCTTCGCAGGGGTCACATATCGGAGCTGCTGCGTCTCCCACATTTACATTTCAACTCCTAACAGTAGTAAAATTACAGTTCTGAAGTAGCAACAAAATAATGTCATGGTTGGGGGTCACCACGACTGAGGAACTGCATTAAAGGGGCTGCAGAGTGAGGGAGGTTGAGAGCCACTGTCCTCCAGAGTGAGAAGTGATCTTAGGAAGAGGGTTAGGAAACCCCTGCAGTTTGAACTGAAGTTGGGGACAGTGAGGCAGGAGCTGGCTAAAGAGCACAACTGGGGGGTTGGGGATTTAGCTCAGCGGTAGAGCTCTTGCCTAGCAAACGCAAGGCCCTGGGTTCGGTCCCCAGCTCCGAAAAAAAGAAAAAAAAAAAAAAGAGCACAACTGCCCAGCTCTGCTCACGGCAGCCAGCAGCAAGAGCTGCCCCTCCGCCCATCCCTTGACCTGAGGTGCCGTGGAAGGGTAAAAGTCTAGAGTGAGGTGGTTGGGCCTGAGCACCTGCTACCCTGACAGCCAAGGAGCCACCAAGTCCCCTAGGAACAGAGCTCCCGCCCAGAGGGCACATGAGGGCACTGATGTCACCAGGGTGGGGAGGGACTGAGCTCCATTTCTGAGGGTCAGGAGAGGGTCCTGGGTGTGTGTTTACCTGGAGGATACACCAAAGCCACATGGTCCCCAGCATCTAGTCGGCCCTTCTCCATCAGCGCGGCAGCCACTCTCTCAGCCCTTTTGTGCAGCTGGATGCAGGTTGCCGTGCTGGTGACTGTGCCCTGGGGAGGAACCGAGGTCAGAGGTCATCAGTGAGCTGACGCTTCCCGCTTCCGGACAGGGGAGTATCTGCCCTGCACACCAGCCCTGTGCTTGGCCAGACGCTTCCAGTAGGGGCTGGGAACCTCTGAGGGCCCCATCGGAGCCTAGGAAGGGACGCACTTCACTCACACCTCTTCCCTGAGACCTGGCTCTCAGGCCTCTGACTGGGGCCTGCAGGACACTGCCCTCTTGTCCCTGGCCAGCACGGGGCTATGGCCCTCAGGTCCTCTCTTCTTTGCTGCTCTGGGCTCCTCTCCAAAGCCGACTACATCTTTGTTGACAGTTAGTCACGGTCTGTCGCCAGCGTGACTTAGAATTCAGTTTAGTATGACTTAGAATTCAGTTTTATATGGGTGTTTACTGAGATACACCAGGAAGCAAGATGGCCTCCCACATGAGAAACTTGAGTCTTTAGCAGAGAAGGTTTCCTATTGTTCACAGAGCAGGGAGACACAGTCCTGTGCCTGCCCTTGAGGCTGAGAAAGAAAGATGGAGAGTTGAAGGCCAGCCTGGGATACACAGCAAGATCATCCCAGATAAAAATAAATAAAAAGTAAGCCTCTGAATGAGCAGAGAGTACCAGGACTGAATTTACGTTTTCTAAGATCACGAAACCTGCTCTCCACGTGACAAAAATGAAGGTATCTTAAAGTACGATTGGTGTAACTGACAGGGAATCACGCCAGGTTGTCACAGTGTTTGGTTCTGTAATCCTGTGCTGTGAGGGTTACAGAATCTCCTTTGATTCTAGGCATTCTCAGTATGAGTAGAGCATTAACAGATGCTCACACAATATGACAGAAAATTTCAGTCCCAAAGGAGAAGCAGTTTGGAACAGCTAATAGTGTTTGTCATTTCAAAGATGTGAGGAAATATACAAAGACTAATGTATAATTATTACCATATAAACATTTCCTTGTACTTCATAAACGCTCACGCAAGGTACTCACACAGATATAGTTTGTAATAAGAAAATACAGCTGCTAAGAATTTTCCAGATAAATGCACATCAACAACTTTGTGTCCACTGTTCAAAGCACAGGTCTCTACAAGACAACTGACAGGCAGAGAGGACGGTGCCCCAGAAGGGACTGAAGTCTAACAGCAGTCTATTCCCCCAACAGAAACAAGGAGGACACGGAAGTGACCCCGAAAGTCCACCGCTCACCTTAGCATTCAGGAGCAAGAACAGCGGGTGGTCGGGAGTGGTGTGAGCCCTCCACTGCAGCACGTCCGCCAGGAACAGGAACTGCAGAGAGAGAGGAAGCCTCGCACCGGCACAGTCTTGGATGCCACCTGCCCCCAGGAGCTGCCCAGTACCTTGCGAGCCTGGTCACTGTCCTCCAGGTGGGCCAGCTCTCTCCCAGAGGCCTGTGCGATCCTCTTTCCGGCAACCAGGTTCCCAACAATCATGGAGGCTGGTCCGACTTCTGCAAACAGATTCCAAGTGATGAGTTGGGAACTTCTAATCTGTAACTGTCACACGAATCTAATTACATATATAACACTTGTTATTGTGAAACATACCAGGGTATTTAACTCTTTTCTTTAAATGTAAATATTCAGATCACTCTCTAACATAAACTATGCCATCTAACATAGTCTTAGGATGTCAACCAAGTTATTAATGTTTTCTTGCTTTATTGTATTTCATGTATTAATCAGAATTCCTAAAGTGTCTCATACTTAGCAATATAATTATGTGTTCAAAGACCAGTAAAGAGAAGTTAGCATTTCCTATTTACATAGACAATTCTCTGACGGAGTGAATATGCTAGTTAAACTAGCCTCTATATTTCATTTTTGTGTTAAAATAGAAACAAAAATTAACCCTTGATAAACTTCCACTCCTAAAACCCAGTGGCTACCAGGGGCTCCTTGGATTCCAGAGCCTGCATCTGCTTATAGACACTAAATCTACCTCCATGGAGCCACCCTTGAATGTGTCATTAAAACTGATTCCTGGCAGGCAGGGGGAAACCAACAGGCAGGTACGCCAGCAACTCCCCACTTTGTGAACCAGGAGCAGGTGCTTAACCCCAGGCCCGAGAGGTGGGTGCTACCACTGCAAGAGCCAAGGCAGTCATACCTGCTGCAGCCGGCCCCAATTACGGTCAGACAGCCTCGCTGTCAGGTACTGACCTGGCTGTTTCTGGCGAGGCTTGGGAAGGTTGGTAACGCATGTGTGAGGGCACATCAACACGTTACATGGGTGTAGCGTCCCTTCCAGGAAGCGTTGCTTCGTTTCAGAAATGTGAATTCCTCCAAGAGGAGCCTTGGGCAAGGTGTTGGCGGGAACCAGGGCCAAACAGTACACGCCCACCTGGTGGATGCTGTCAATGGCCTGGAAGACAAACCTGTGCTGAGCACGCGCTGCTAGCCCAGGCTACGGAGAGCCGGAAGGGGACACCACACAGAACAGAACACTGAAGTACAGAAGTCCAGGAGCGAAGCAGACAGACTGTGCCCTCCTACCATGAGATACACAGAGTCTACACAAACACAGAAGCCTCTGCAGCTGCTTTTATCAAAACACAACCTCAGGAGCCACTAATGTACGTGGAGGCCTCCAACCAAAAACGACAGACGCTCCATGTCCTAAATTTGGAATTATGTCTGTATTTCAAATACAACCAACTTAATGATAAAAAGCAATTCCTAATAACTGAAAATAAAGAATGTACTCGATCAGAACTCGGCGAGTAGCACAGTCCAGAGCACTGTCTCTCTCTTCAGACACATCAGAAGAAGACATCAGATCCCATTACGGATGGTAGCTGGGGATTGAACTTAGGACCTCTGGGAGAGCAGTCAGTGCTCTTAACCACTGAGCCATCTCTCTAGCCCCCAGAGCCTCAATTTAATGTGGATTTAAACAGTCTTGCTGGTTGGTGCCCAAAGGAAGAGAACTGTAACATCACGTGAGCTATTCCCAGCTCTCCTGTCTGGCTCAGCATGGAGACCACACTGTGAGGCACTGGGGCCCAGTGCCAGTCATCAAGGAGTGATGCTGCCTATTGTTAGCAACTACAGTAATGGGAGGACAATGCGTTAGGTGGAAACCCTGTCTTGAGTTAGAATAAGAACTCTCAGCATAAATTCAGAACACAGACAATCTTATAAACAAACTGACAGTACCATTTTCTATTCTGTCCTCTGGGAAGGACTCAGGGTAATGACTAAGAAATAACCAGTAAGGTCAAGTCCACAGACAGCAGTCTCCAATCTCCCACTCGGGACCACACAGGACAGGCACCCTAGTGACTGGCCAACCGGTTTCTACTATGGCCTCAGAGACCCAGGCTTTATCAAGGGGCTCCCACTGAGCTCAGGATGATAACAGCCAGGGCTACAACACTGAAACCCAGACATTAAACCAACAAGTCCCCAGGGATCACCCCCAAAGGATTCACTAATCTGAAATCTATCCACCACCTTCCCCACTCCTCCGAATTTTCTAGTTAATGATGAAGAAGGACAGTGAAAAGGTCACAGTGAGGTTACCACAGAATCGACAGATCACAGGTGCAGAGAGTGCCATCAAACTGCCTGTCATTTGTTCGCCCCCAGGTGCTGAAAACAGCCCCCGTCCAGCGTGCCCACCTGTAGCACACGGCTCATCCACTGGAAGCTGTCTTCCTCCGAAGAGTCGGGCCGCTGTTCGGCCACCAAGACAATCCGGTCATCGTGCAGAACAGTCACAGAGAACACGGCGATCCTGAGAGAGGACACGGGCAAAGTGACTCCTACTTGGAGGAAGAGTGCGGGAGCTCCTCCTCTCTCAAGTCAGATTACACAAACGCTGCCGAGTTCTGTGTAGTGAGTAGACTGTTACTGTTAATACGCAAAGGAACCTGTCACTCCCATCATCAGTATGATACTAAAAGAGTTCCAACTCACAAAAATAAAGATTCTAGTGCCAAGCCCAAATTAAAAAATATTCTTAATAGGTCAAATATTTCCAATAATAAGTCAATTAATCCTACTTAGGACTGATGGCTGAGAGGGCTGCTCTTTCAGGCGACCTGGGTCTGATTCCAAGCACCTACATGTTAGCTCATTACCTGCAGCCCCAGTCCCAGGGAATCTGATGCCCTTTTCTGACCTCTGTGGGCACCAGGCATACATGTGGCATTCAGACGTGCATGCACACAAAATGCCCATAAAAATAAATTTTAAAACATTTTAAAAACTGGATTTCCCTCTATTTTCCTACAGCATGTGCAGAGGTCAGAGAGAAGTCTGTTCTCTCCTTCCGGGTAGGTCTAGGGTCGAACTCAAGGTATCAAGCTTGCTAGTCAGTATCTAGATGCTGGCCGTCCCACTGGCCTATGTCTCCTTCTCTGTCTCCCTTCATTCCTTGCATTCATATGTATGTATACATGTGCACGTGCACCTTTTTCTTGTTTATAGATTTGCCTGTGTGTGCACTGTGCACATGCACCTTTTTTATTGTTTTGAACTATCAAAACGATCTGCCTTCTCCCATCAAAGTTAACAAGTTGGGGGTTTCCCTGCCCACCAAATCCCTTACACTAGAATGCCCACCACTGTACAGATATGGCTTCTCCTATCTTCTCTGTCAGCTAGTACGCCTGCATACTTCTGCAAGTGGCAGGTACAGCCCACAAGCACAGTCTTTCATCCAGCAAGCTTTCTCAGTGTCCTCTTGCTGCCCTTCTTGTAGCATCCCCATTATGTCTGTACTTCAAGGGACCACCCTCTGGCAGGTGTCTGTGCCCGTCTGGAATGACTCCTTATTTCTTTAGTGCATGTTCACAGGCAGGGCCTGGCCCAGCTCACAGGTACACACTGGAATAACAAAGGCACATGCCCGCTTTTGAGAAGAATAAGACTTTAAAGGAAGTTGGCTGGGCAGACCAAAAGGAGAAGAGCTCCTTCCAGGATCGAGAGCTCTGGGGTGGAGAGAGAGAGAGAGAGACAAAATCCCTTCTCAGCCCTTTCCACTGTGTCACAGGCACAGGTATAGTCGTCCGACACTCCACAGACGTGAGTGTCTAAAGTCCATGCTTAACCAATGCAGGCACTCAGGAGAACATTTTTATTCTGGGAGCAAGGAAGTATATTATGTCTCCTGAAACCTTACGAGGAAAAAGAATCGGCCTTCAGTAGTTCACAGAGTGGTGCTGTTCTTTTAATCAGTGTTCATGAGACAGCAAGGAAGCTTGTCCCTACTCACCTCCCAGCAGCTGGGATCCTGTCCTTTTGTCCAATCAATGCATTTGGACCTTACTCTCTTTTTTAAAATATGTATGTATGTATGTATGTATGTATGTATGTATGTATGTACACATGCATTATGTATTTATTTATTATATGTGAATGTTTTGCCTGCCTATACGTCTATGTACCTTGTGTGTGCCAATGTGTGAAGAGGCCAGAACACTGTTAAGATACCCTGGAAGTGGAGTTAAACCTTCTGTGTAGGTGCTGGAATCGAACCTGAGTCTTCTGGAAGGTTCTCTCAACTGCTGATCCACCCCTACAGAGCCAGACCATGCTCTCTTAGGGAGCTGAACAAATGCTGAAAATGAAGTCGTTTCCCTCTGCTATCTCTGATGCGAACATTGTTTTCTTTCTTTGTGTAACTTTTCTGCTACGTGTACATTTTAAATTCTGCAAATTTGGGTTTCCTGGCTTCTCCTCTACTACACAGACCTCCCGGATTTGAGTGAGAAGAGAGTCTACCATGGTGCATCACCTGCCTCTGTAGACAAACTTCATGGGTTCCACAGCCAGGGCAGTAGCCACAATGTCATCTGCATTATGTCTGCGTGCTCCTACGACCGTCAGCCCGTCCAGCTTGCCCACGACGAAGACCAGGTTCTCCTGAGGAAAGGGTGTGTCAGGCTTCAGGAGAAGGGTTTGAGAGCACTAAGAATACAGCACCTCACATGGGGTCAAAACATGAGTGCACCCTCAGTACTAGGTCGGGTGGAACACTCAAGGGTGGGGAAAGGATGTCAACACAAAAGGGCTACAAAGTTACGGGTGGGTGTGTGAAGGACTCTGAGATGCTCCAACAAGGGCAAGGCATCCATGTGTGTCATGTGACCCATGAGCTGACTATGTGGCTACAGACATGGCCACATTACACTAGCTGCTGGTATTAATCAATTCAGACACCCACAAGGGAACAAGCCTCTCCCTGAACTATGACAACCAACGTTTCTGGGAAAGGACATCAATCATCCACCTGAGAAAAGGTGGGCCAAGATGCTACAGAATGTATTCATTCCAACATACTTTAAATATCAAAACTGGGAAAAATGATAAAAACAAAGACACCTCCACCTCCTTGTTTCCCACCCAGCATCCACTGTGGGTCTGTGGCTGGAGAAACACTACATGCAGGTAAGGAGCAGGCCAGGGTGGTCAGGATGAATGGTCAAGGTCACACTGAGAACTAAGGACCTCGAGGACAAGAGGACGTCTGCAATGAGGTGTTCTTTTTCCGCCAGAACTCTCTGCTGCTGGGCGGGTGGGTACAGGAGGTCCTATTCATACTCACAGGCCCAATAAACCCCAGAAGACCTGTCCGGGTGAAAGGCCGGTCAGAGACAGGGACTCCATCCGCAGTGACCGGGACGGTCTGCCAGAACAGGGAAGAGGATGTCAGGCAGCAGACAACTCACTGACTACTAGAAAGACAAGGCAGGCAGGCAGCACTCAATAATGGCTCATGCCTCCAGAACGTCTCTGGTGATGACGCTTGGGAGCGCAGGCGCTTTAAAGACAAAGCCCACCATTACATCAGTGCTCTAGGGGAAACGTGGGTCAGAGGTAGAGCCTTCTGGGAATGTCATCTTCTTGCAAAGCTTAGCAGCAGTTTTCAGACATACACAACAGTTACATTTTATTTCTATTCCCTCCTAGTTGGTCCAGTGTTCTATTTTAGCTTGCAGATCATTTCAGTTAACATATTTGGACCACAGTCTGGCATAGCCTGGGTAGATGTGACTGTTGGGGAGGGAGGGGTGGAAGGCTGAGAACTATCTTAGAGGACAGAAAATAGAGTTAGGACCAGATGACACTACCTTAGTCATTTCAAATGCCACAAAGCGCCTATGGCCCAGGGCTAAGTGTTCCACAGGGCACCAGGCCTTCCACAAACCATTTTCTCACCCTGACTGCACTTCTGAATGGATTCACCACCCACAGGACTCCACCCAAGCTCCTGGTATGGCCTGTGCGTACAGGACTCGTCATGAACAGGGCCGTGCTGTGAGCCGAGCTGAGGTCTATCAGAGCCTCCTTACTGGCCGAAGCCGTGGAAGTCTGTGGAGCCTGTGAATCGCTCGGTCCCAGCAGCCCCTCGCAGGCCTCCACTCCACCCTGTACTGGGGCCCAGCAACACTCCTGGGACCAGAGAAAGATGAGGAAAAGGATACAAACCTCAAAGACATTCTTTGTGATGCCAAGCAGCCCGTAATATGCTGTCCCAGTGGCCACAGAACTGACACAGATCTCTCCGATTTCATCAGTTTTACAGAGGTAAGGGACACCGTCTACCTTCACGACACAGACACTAGCTAAAGAGAAGAGAGCCCACGATCATCAGGGGATACATTTACGTGCTGTTCCCAAAGGTTTGCTTGCTCACGTATTTGTGGGGTTTCCATTTGTTTGCTTGTGTATTTGATACCATGTAGCTCTCACTGGACCGAGCTGGCCCAAGAAACTCAGAGATCCACCTGCCTCTGCCTCCCAAATTCTTACATGAACAGTCACAGCGTGGACAGTGCTAATTAAGTTCTTGTGCTCTTAACCACTGACTGTTCGTCCAGAGGTTCTAAGTTCAAATCCCAGCAACCACAACTATCTGTAATGAGATCTGATGCCCTCTTCTGGTGTGTCTGAAGAGAGCTACAGTGTACTCATAATAAATAAATAAATCTTTAAAAACAAAAGAACTTGTTATAAGCGGCATGAGGGTTAAGGCTATAGCTAGGTGGAAGCGAGCTTACCTAGGATATAAGGAGTCCTGGGTCCACTGCCAACACTAGAGAGTCAGATGCAAACCACACATACAGACACGCACGCACGCACGCGCACGCACACACACACACACACACACACACACACCTACGTAACACTCTCTTGACTAACAAAATCACATTTTTCCAAGTACATGAGTATTTACTTTCAGTGTGCACAGATGATTTAAAAGTCACAAAATAGCTCAAATTACTACAAATCCACTTGATACTGTGGTAAGGGCGAATGCTAGGAGACACAGCTTCAGTGCTGGGATGAGACACTGTCAGATTTGACTACGCCCACAAGCCCAGTCAGCTAAGGAACAGCCAACTGCTGGGAGGGGCCTAGACCCAAGAAAGAACTGCTAAGGAAGTGCATGTACAAACAGTCATTGTGTGGCTATTTCATCAGCGGTAAGACTTGGACTGAAGCGTGCTAAGACACGGGATGTTTTCCAGGGAAGTGAAGCATTCAATTCTTCTAGGAAAGCCCATTAAATCCAGGAAGTAAACGACTCAAAAGCTTCAGGAAAATCCCTGAAACTCGCCGGATTCATTAGGCTCCCTCTCCCAAGGCTTACGTATAACCCGCAGTGAATCAGGAATCATTCTCAGAGAAGACCAGCTTCCTAGAGGAGGCGCAGACCACTGGAGCTGCTGAACAAGCCAGCCTCTTAGGTTGCCTGCAGGTTGTACAGCGTGTTCCAGGTTCAACTTTTGTGAGCAGTCACCTAGGCTGGCCTTGGCTTTTAGTGATACAGCTGTCGCTCCTGGAGCTCACTGGTCCACTAAGTTGGACGTGGGTGGTATCCTTACTTTGGGCTGTTATGGATTCCCTGTCTGGGGTGAGTAGATGGCTGCTCACTTGTTCCCCAGGGAAAGTGTCACGCAACAAATGTGTACACCCATCAAGCAGACAACACATACACAGAGAAAACATCGGGGAGCACATGTACAGTCATGTGGGCGTGTGTGACTGGGAAGTGCATAAACATGAGGCAGGTTTGTAAGTCTTACAGCATTAAAGGAAAACGAGTGTAACCCTTGATGTAGTCAAAATAAACAGTGAGGACCGAGGAAATGGCTGCTAGGAAAGTGGATGCCGGGAAGCATGGGGGCCTAAGGTAAATCCCAGAGCCCACGTTAGAAAGCCGTGCAGGGTGGCTTTTTTTTTTTTTTTTTTAAAGTTCTAGTGTTGGGCACACAGAGACGGGCAGGTCCTTGTGGCTTGCTGGCTAGCCAGCCTAGCCTAGTAAGAGAACTCTAGGGTTAGAATGCCTAGGTAAGACCACTGGAGGTTGTCCTTAGGCCCTACATGCACACGCACAGACATGTGTCCCCCTCCGCATACAAAGGAATGTACAAACCAAGTACAACTCACAATCCCCCCATGATTTACGACTTACTTAAACTCCATTATAACAAGTAAAAAGTATTATGCCATTGTCTGTTTTCCTGTTATTATTTGGTTGTTGCTGATACAAGGTCTACTAGGCAGCCCACGCAGGTCCCGAATGGAAGGTTCCTCTGCCTCAGTGTCCTAAGTACTGAGATTACTGAGGTCACCCGCCGGGCTTTTGAAGATGTTTTAACTACAAAGCCAAGCATTCCGCAAGACTGCTTCTAAGGTAGCCAAATTATAGGAAGAAATATAATTCACAGGAATTAAAAGGTGGAGCTGGAAACTAATTTAAACCTCTGTGCTCACTCCGATCAGAACTCTGCCTAACCCAGGGCCAGTCTACCGGAGCATCTGTGGCAGGAGTTGAGCGCCCTTCGGTAAGGCTGCCTGTGACACGGATTGCAGCTTGAAGTCAGAATGCCGGGCAGGCAGCAGAACCCATACATCTGGCAGAAGAGGGGAGCACTGATGTTGGGGTAACTGGGTATGAGAGATAGCACCCTACTTCTGAAACTAACAGGGTGTCCTGATTAGCCTTACCAACTTGGCCCAGCCTAGAGTCCTCTCGGGGGAGGTTCCTCAGTTGAGGACCTGCCTAAAGCAGGTCTGTGGACAAGCCTCTGACAAACTGTCTTGATTATTAACTCACGGAGGACATGCCAGCACTGTGGGTCCTTCAGGAGGTGACCTGAGATGCATAAAAATCTAGCTAAACATAATCCAGCTAAAATTCCAGCATAGTTTCTGCTTCAAGCTCCTGCTAGGTTGCTGCCTTGACTTCCCTGAAAGTGTAAGCCACACGAATCCTTTCCTCCTGCAGGATGCTTTTGGGTCAGCATCCGAGAGAAAACCAGGACAGAAGAGGAGGACACTGCCCATGGCATGAGGGGAATCCAAGGTGGCTTCCAGTAGCTGCAAGAGGAGTGAACTGAGAGCAGTTTGACAGTATCCCTGCTGCCAAGGGTTCCTAAGCCAGGCCCTGCCCCCATTCCTCAGTGACACTCGAGAAGGCCGCTGCACACCCCTTCTCCCTGTCCTTCCTCAAAGCAGCAGGCAAGTGCATGCGCCAACATCTACAGGAGGGTGCATCTGGGATTTTCTTCCTTCCTTTTTTTAGGGGGTGGGGGGTCCACATCTCCTGTCACCACAGGTGCTTCTTACAGCCTGCTCAGGTGACCTCATCATCCAGGCATTTGCAGAGTCCGTTTTCTTCCGAGGTCCCCCATAGAGCCTTCAGGGCATGAGGCCAAGAACTACTCCTGGGGTGTGGCGAGTGAGCTAGCCCAGCTGGTACACTGATGCTCTTTCTGTTGTGTCGATCAGGGAAAGACGCAGGTACATTCTGACCAACTCTTACCTCCAGGCATCACCTGGCCAACATCCTGAACAGTGAGGACCGACAGCTTCTCCTCGGTGTCAACTCTGATCACACCGTAGCTCAGGCCGTTCATGGACAGGACAGCTTTCCTTGGTGGAGGTCCTCCCAGGTCTGGGGGCCTAGACATCAAGAACACCAGCAGGCTGTTGACAAGGGCTATCACTCCAAGGAGGAGGGCACTGAGGGCCGGCCTCCCCTGACGGTCAGTTCCTCACTAAAGCACCTGCTCTGTGTATGGCCTTGTCAAGACAGTGTGCCTTAAAGCCATGCCCCTCCTGCAGTAGAGCTCCAATACTCTTCTTATCAGAGGTAGGCCCATGACTACCAGGCAGGTGACACTGTGACCTCTGAGTCAGTCATCAGATGCGACTCAATCTCTATCTGGTTGTCTTGTGACTTAAGCACAGAGCCCTAGGGTACCCAGGTGGGCAGACTGAGTGTCGGGAGGCCTCTGTGCGGCAATGGGCTATGATACTGTGCACGTGTAGAGGGGGCTCAGGCCCATGGCACCTTTACAACACCACCTGCCCACAGCAGATGGCCTCTATGGTGAGCCGTGGCCTGAAGCCCCACAGAGTGGTGCTTGAGGGCTGGATCAGCAGTAACAGGAGATTTATGGTCAGGGAAGGAAAGTGCCTTTGGGCCTAGCTGTGGTTTGTGCTGTGTGTAAGAATTACAGGAAGGGACCCGGGGCCCAGATACTAGGACACCAGCTCTTAGATGGGGCTGGGGACTCTCGGGGCAGCCTCGAGGCCATGAAGGAAATACCCACGAGAGCAGCTTGGGGTGTAGAGGTTATGGTGCCAGATGCTTCCCTCGGTAAGTTCAAGGTCCTCTTCAGCAGACCCGCAGCCAGCAGAGCCTCTCAGGATGAGGAGCTCTCGTTTAGTTATGACTTTTACGTAAGATGGGGCACAGAATAGCAAGCTCTCCATTTGGGAAGAAGCGTAAGGAAACAAAGTCAAGAGAATCCAATGTAGTCCAGGAGTCACTACCCGACTCCCAGCATGCATCTAGACTGCTGAGGGGAACAGAAGTGCAGGCTGCACCTCTGCTACCTGAGGGAGACTGCGGCACTCGTAGGAAGTCCTTCTCAGGATGCCCAAGAGTTAGTGACAGATTACAAACTTAGAGCCATGGTAACTCCATTATACACAGACTACTCGAATGTGTGTTCACAAGAGACGGCATGCAATTCAGTTACCTGCGGATGGCTACTGTTAGCGCCTCAGGAGAACTGGCACAAGGACAGATGACCTCTGGCCTCAGACCTCTAGACTGGAAGACGTTGAGGAAGGCATCGCAGGAAGATATTGACCCTGTGTAAAGCACGAGAGGTGACTGAGGGCCAGCAGGCCAAGAGCACACAGTGTGTAAGGCATCACGCTGACCTGACAGCCAGGCTGAGTCCTAGCTGCACATAAACCTGTTTTAACAAGATTGCCACTACAGTTTGGCAAGGCAGCTTCTTTAAGGGTAGGAGTGGTTACCACAAGACATACATGATCGTTTCCAGCTCGGCAACAAGCAAGAGTCTGGACCCCTCACAGCAGGCCGTTTTCAGTCTTGTTGGTTACTGTGGCCCAGCAAGTGCAGCTCCTACGAGAGCTTTAGAGATGTGTGATCTCCATCTCCACGGAAGATGTCCTGCCTTGCCCTAGTGTCCTCTCCTCTGGGTAGACTCCTGTCACCCAGGGCTGGCAGGCCTTAACAGTGAGTGAGTGTTAGAGAACTTGGCCTCAGGAGGCTCTGCCTGCTCTGCGCCCTATAGCCACAGTGACTCTAGGGCTTCATTATAAACCTCTCCCAACAAGGGTACATAGAAGGGGAAAAGCATCTACAAGGTTCCCCGCTTTCACATTCTTTGGGGAGGCAGGTGTCTCCTAAGGAAAGAAGGCGACAGATTGCTCCGTGGTACCAAGACTGGGTAGAGCATCATAAAGGGCCGGGAAGTGAAGAGCAAGTTAGGCTGATGAAGGAAGCCTAGCTGTCCTGTACCTGCAGAAATGTGGATGGAGGAGACGGGCAAAGAAATTAGCGCTAACGTTTATCTCCTGGAAGGAAACACTCCAAGGAAGTGATGTACTCAAGAGATCACGGACTGCAGCTGCGGGCATAAGCAGAGCCAGGGTGGCCGTGGGCAGCTGTGGGCGGCTGTGGGCAGCTGTGGGCATGAGAAGGCATGAGTAGCCATGGATATTGGGAAGAGACACCTTGCTTGTCTGAGATATACACCAAGAGAATAGGAAGTTTCTAGAGGTGCTGTCTGCCTGCTCTGCTCTCCTGAAAGACGGGGTACACAGAAGAATAGGAGCAACTATTTGTGCTGCAGAAGAAATCCCTGGCTCAACAAGTGTCACTCCAAGCTCCCCTAGGGGACGCCTGATCCAGGCCTCAGGCTGTCCTGGACCTAAGAAGCTTAGGCAGCTCCCACAAAAGCAGCTGCTCTCGGACTGTTTACAGCTGAGTCCTCGCAGCCTAGGCAGACGCCACAGGCATTCCTCCAGGAGGGCTTGGAGTTGGCCAGAGATAAATGGAGGAAGAATAGCTGGGTCCCTGTGAAGGAAGTTGGGGTTGAGAGCCACATCAGGGGAGTCTAACACTAAGGGGCAAGAGGCTCAGTAGGTCCCTAACAAACTGGGGACCCTATTTATAGCATAATCCACTGACTTCTTAAAGACAATGACTCCCAGTAAAGGTTTTGACAACTGTATTAAAATTGCTTGTAAATTTAGAGTCTTAATAAATGCATATGTCTTAATAAATACAAGGGGCAGCATGTCACAGAACACTATAGGGTACTTGTACTTCCTTATAGGTCACTTAACAAAGCAGTGATAAAGCTCGAGTTTTGTACATTAGGTTCCAGCTCGACAGGCTGTTCGGTCCTCCTGGCAAGTCAAGAACCGTGTGTGCAAAAACCCCAAACCCACCCTAGGTTACCCAGTCTACTCACATGGGTTTGCGCCATCCGCCACAATCAACATACGCAGAGAGCTGAGACAGACGTCCCTCTGACCTCGCTGTGCCAAGAGTGACCAGTGCATATCTCGGGACTTCACCAGGGCAGCCCGGGCTACAAACAGAAGGGAGTACAGATGTCTCAGTGTCACAAGGCAGGCACGCTCACACTCCAAGATACTGCTGTGCTTCGTCCTGTGCAGAGGGTGAGCGGCCTGCTGCAGGGACAGCTCCTGTCTGTGTAACTAGCATTGGTGATCTTGTGTGCTCCTAAGTCTGTCCTTTCCTCCTTAACACTGAATCTGGAGATGCGAATTGGATGTAATATGCTCGGATCCACTTTCCAACCTTTTGTTTTTATTTTACGTGCATGGGTGTTCTGCCTGCATGTATGTCTGTGTACCACGGGCACACAGAGCAGAGAGTGGCATAAGATTCCCCACAACTGGAGTTATGATAACTGTCAGCTACCATCTATAACCTGAGTCCTCTGGAGAATCGACCAGTGATCTTAACCTGAGACATCTCTCCAGCCCCAGCCTTTTAAAAGTAAATTTTTATTATTTTATTTATGAGTGTTTTGCCTGCATATGTATGTGTGCACTATGTGTGTGCCTGGTACCCTCGGAGACAAGAAGAGGACACAAGATGCCCTGGAGCTGAAGTTACAGACAGTTGTGAGTCACCAAGTGAGTGCCAGGACTTGAACCCAAGTCCTCTGAGAGATGGGGCAGCGCTCTCAACACCAGAGCTGTATCCAGTCTTTGAACATCGCCTGTTTTCTCTTACATGTGTGCTGTCCCTCCCCTTGTTTTGTGCTGTCTCATTGCCAGAACCATCACTGGGGCAATGGCAGCCTCCAGCTCAGGTCACGAAATGAGCTGGGATTTGAACTGAGTCACCCTCAGTGAGTGTGCAGAGCCCAGTGAATCCCACTGCCTTCGATGGGGCTTTGTCTTCCTCCATAAAATGATGCAAGCCATTCTGTAGCAGGAACGCTGATCTGGGGGATGCCAGGAAATACCACTGTCACCTGCACTCGCTGGGTACAGTAAGTTGGTCTTAGTCGCTGCTGAGCTCTAGTGGACAGAGACAAAGGATGCTGGAGCTCTGCGGTCACATGAGAGGGATTCCTGCGTGACGTTAGGACACCCCCAACCACTGGAAGGTTGGAGAACAGGCCTCACAGGTGGCCCACCACGTCCATCCATCCTGCCCGTCACTGACTATCGTTTGAACAGCGGCCTTGTTAGAGCATCAAAAGTTCTAGCTACAAATTAAAACCATCTCAAATAATATTAGGAACACTCATGTGATACTGAAGGGAACTTCCCAAGTATTGAATTAGGAGTGCCTGGTCCTTCAGCGAAGAGCCCAGTTACGCTGCTACAAGGGGCTGCCGTGCCCCGAGAGGGTCTGGGCCAGCATGACCTACAGGGACATCCCCAGATGGCTCTTCAGGGCCAGCTATATGTCTGTGTGCTGCCTTCATGTTTTCTCAGTTTCTCAACATCAGGCTGTAGAGAATTCTTTCAGGAAAGATGAGGCAAGAGAGGGCAGTCTGCTACCTTTATAGGAACACACTTTCTGGATCCAGGAGAGGGGGTTGACCTTCATTAGGGCGTAGGGGATGCTGATAACGTGCATCCTGTTCATGACACTCTGCAAAAATAAAGAAACGAGGGGTTGGGGATTTAGCTCAGCGGTAGAGCGCTTGCCTATCGAGCGCAAGGCCCTGGGTTCGGTCCCCAGCTCCGAAAAAAAGAAAAGAAAAAAAAAAATAAAGAAAGGAACGGACTAGATCAGGGAAGCAAGATGAACTATGCTGACGAGCAAACCAGACCCAACAAGCTGGAGTCAGAATTTCACGGGGTTGGCTCATCGCTTGCTCCCACCCCAGCCACTAGCAAACAACACTCACTGTTAAGACTCCATGCCACAGACCAGCATCCAAACAACACTCACTGTTAAGACTCCATGCCACAGACCAGCATCCCTTTTGAAGTCCAGCACATTCGTTAATGTTTCGGCTGAAAGCGGACACAGAAAGTTAAAACTTCATTAAGCACTGCACGTGTTGAGCGTGGCCCCGAGATGAGTACGGAACCAGAGCACCAGAGCTTCAGGAGACAGACGGCCCTTCCACACCATGCACCGGTTAACAGCGAGCTACATGTCTGTTCAGGTGACTGGAAACACAGTTCTGGCCTGGAGCGGGGAACCATGCTGATCTTCAATTCAGAAGCACAAGGACCACTACATACAGCAAACCACAGAAAGGTCACTGCGTGGTCGCGCCACTGTGAGGGCCGCCTCTCAGAAGCAGGAGGCAGGGCAACAAACTGCCATGGGCACTCATTTCTCAGCCCCCTCCCCAGACTCCCCCAGTTGTCACACCCTCAGCCCGCAGTCTTGCATCGTACTTGTACAGAGCAGCGACGTGCAAGCCAGAAACGCTGCACTCTGAACGACAATGTCCCCGTCCCTGTTAGCTGAAGTGCCAAACTAAAGGTGGCAGGAATTACATGATTACATGAGGTAGAAAGACCTCGTAGGATTTTGTTTTACAGAACTAACTTTTAAAAAACCATTAAAGTCCTTGAAATACCTGAAAATCTCGGCAAAATCGTTATCACTGTGCCCACATGCTAACCCTTGAGATTAAATATCGTATTTTATGTATTTAAATATGACACTCAAGTTTACTTTCTAGTTTTGCTCAGCTCCAATTCTGCAATGTAAGAAAACCAATTTGTGTCCAATTCTAGCATTTATAATAATGTATTTCCTGTTGATCCCATAAATATATACAGTTACCATCTGTCACTTTAATATGCATTTAAAGTATTCACTGAATTGGGGCTCTACTTTAACAAGATAAGCTGAGACCATAAAGATCACACCTAAGCACTCACATGCACGACTGCTCGGCCACAAACACACTGACTGACAACGAAAACGCCAGCAGAGAGGATGCTGCAAGAGGACTGTCCTCCAGTGCTTACGATGCTCACTGCAGTGCCCAACAACTGATCCCGCCACCGTGCACAACCGAACCACCGGTGCACAGATCTCACACTCCATAAAGTCCGTGTTAGCATTACTTTACTGCAACTGCCCTGGGTGGGGCAGCCAGGGCTCTGCAGAGGGGGACCTGCAGTAGACACCTGCGCCTGCTGCCTGGTGCGGCTGCACTGAAAGTTAATGCACCATGCACAGCAACGGGTGAGGCCATGTACGTCAGGTACCTATGCAGCAGCAAAACTGCGTTCCGGAATGCAGGGCCTTACCTTCCGTGTACCCACACACCTGGGTCAGGGCCTGGCACTGCGCCAGCAGGGATGAGTGGGGTACAGTGACCCCTACTGTGCTGCCGTCCTTGCTGGTTTTATACTGTAAAATTGCAAGGAAGAGAAACAACAACATAAATTTCTGTAACCACAGCGCTTAAGAAGCAGTAGCTGAATCATCTCTCCCTTAGCTTTTCTAATGTGGCTCTTAGGGGACCCGGGACAGTGCTAGAGGACAGCAGTGCACACAGCTGCATCTTAACTGCCCATGTCCTAGGAAGGACAGTCGTCAGGGATGAATTAGGTCAGAGTAAATCCTGACATGACCCATCTAAGGTTCTATAGGACACTATATATATCTGGGGTAGAGGTAGAAATTAGGAGAGCACTTAGCCTAAAAGTATTAAGTAGTTGTCTTTTTATAAAACCCTGGCCTGAGCCTGAGGGATGCGCCTGTGCACTACTGAGAATGGCCTTACCTCAATGTAGGCGGTCCTGGACCCTGTGTCCTGGGCCAGCGGGTACCAGTCCTTCGGAGGCTTGGTCAGATGCTTCCCATCAATCACCAGCCAGGCCAGGGGGGGCCAACCTGTGAAAGGCGGTGGTCAGAAAGCTTTGCTACACACATGTGGGACCTGAGCCCAGGGCGCTGTGGGAGGCAAGGTTTGTTTTCATCTTTGTACTCAGACAGAGAAGCATGGAACATATCAGGTGAACTGGATCAGACCACAGCCTCGACAAGTAGGTCTTCTGCTAAAGACCAGCAGCCTCCGTGGGTATAGCTTCTGGCACAGTGTGCCTTGAAGGCCAAGTCAGGTAAAAAGCACAGCCAAGAGCACAGAACCGTGACCGGGGAGCCTCACCTTTGAAAGTTGCCACCTCTCCTGTCGGCGCCTTGGGCAGGCCCTTCTGACAAGCATCTGTGGTCAGGGCCAGGGTCACCCCGCAGCTGCCCAGGAGAAAGCCAACATGCTGGCTGCCTGCATCCTGCAGAAGACAAAGCGATGGTGTGGAGGCGGAATGCCTGTGGTAGGGGAGCAAGAGCCACAGCCCAGCCCTGAAGCGCAGGCTGTGGGGGATTCCTTCTCCCTTCATAAAACTTCTCATAAGACAATTCAGTCTCATTATCGGCAGGATATTCAATTTTCGTGAAAATAAGACAAGCATTTGAAATTTGAGGGTGCTTTTTGGCTTCTTTATTCACAGTAAAATACAAAGGTCTGGATGGTGGGCTACTTTATTGGAGTTTATTCTTATAAATGAAGTTCAAATACATTTTAATGGTCTCCAGACATAATCGTTTACACTGAGTCCCATCTGGAACCTACGAATGACTCTGGAAATCTGCCCTCATCACAGCCATCACTGTGCAGAGAAGCACTTGCCCTGCCCCCAGATCCTCTCTGCCTGTCCCTCAGAAATGTCCGTCCTATAAGCTTAACAAATCTAGAGTTTGTGCCCTAAGAATCACTGAACCCGGATGCCGTTAGCCTGCTGGACCCCGGGGACGTCCTGGTCTTATTGGCAACTTTTACTTTTGAGATTCTCGAGCATTTGTAATTCATAACGTTCACACTAATGACGACTTCACAAACACAGAAATAAGAAGACAGAAAGGCCTGGTTTTCTAAGCACATGAGTATTCTGCTCAGATATTTTTCAATATTCAGACTACTGACATTCATATCCAAACTGAGACAGCCATCCAGAGCAGCCAAGCCCCTCACATTAACAACTTATGAATGATAAGGCTGGCTGTCCTGTGGGTGAACAAGAAATGCATGAAAATGCCCAACCCATTTATTTGAAGTTATAATTAATTCAATAAATAAAACCCAAAATAGCTTGTGAATCAAATTCTGTTCACTGGAAGGCAACACACTCACGATTTCTTTTGGAAAATTCAGGCAGGCGCTATGACAGCTCTGCCCCATTGGAGTACAGCCCTATCTGTAGGCAGCCTCCTTGGAGCACTCCCCAAGGTCCTAGGAGGCCTGTGTGACGCTTGCCTCCTCCAGGCACCTGTTTAAGGCCCTGTGAAGAGGGCACTGATCACACAGCACCTAAAGAGAGACGCAGAGGGTGCCCAGTCCTGGGCCTGACCCACATCTGTTACCTTTCTCGTTAATGGTACTTCTATAGGGACAGGGACCAGCTCCGCCAGGAGACACCCGTAAAACGCAACCATAAACATTACAGGGTCACTATTTGGAAACACGAGTGCCACCTACAAGTGGAAAACAGCAACGAAAACTGTGAGATCACAGAAATGACGGAGGCTTCTCGTCGTTTAGAATTTCTGCTAATTAGATAAAGATTAGTATGTTTTTACTTTTCAAATTTAGTTGAGAAAATCTAATTTAGTTTTTAAAAAATCTAATGTTGGAATTCATTCTTGTTCTAAAATTTTCTTATCCATATAACTTTAAATAAACAGTTGTTGCTGCAGCCTTTACTGCACATGTAACAAAACAGTTCAAAGTGGTAGGCTCAGGCCTTCTCACGTGGGCAGACTGAGAGCGAGGTCTAACACCCATCCACACTGACCATCACTATCGATGAACAGTCCCATCATCTGGTTTTGGGGCAAGTGCCTTACCACACGAAGCCATCTTGCTGGCCCAGTTCATATATTATGGAACATATATTTCCTTGTATTTTTTTTTTCTTTTCTTTTTTTTGGAGCTGGGGACTGAACCCAGGGCCTTGCGCTTGTTAGGTAAGCGCTCTACCACTGAGCTAAATCCCCAGCCCCTGTATTTTATTTATTTATTTTTTTTTGGTTCTTTTTTTCGGAGCTGGGGACCGAACCCAGGGCCTTGCGCTTCCTAGGTAAGCGCTCTACCACTGAGCTAAATCCCCAGCCCCTGTATTTTATTTTTTAAAATATCTATTTTATTTCTTATAATAATGTGAGTGTTTATTTGGGTCTACCACAATCCTAACTGTCATTTAAGATCTACTATGTGGCCAAATTCATACAACTACTTATGAGATAAAATTTTATAAGACCCAAATACAGTGACTGCTCTTGTAATCATAGGCAATAAGCCAGAATAACATGAGAACCTCTGAGAAGGCAACGGTGGCTTAGCTTAACCCTCAAGCTCTAAGGCAAACTGATCTTGATCCTGTACGTCACGTTCACAAGCTACACATCTAACAAGTGTACTGAAAGGGAAGCCCTCTCTCTCCCTCCACAGACAACTAGATAGTGGTTGCCTCAGCTGCGACTCTGAGGGATGATTGGTACAGAGAGGTGATGCTATAGACCGTACGGAGGGATGGCTTATGCACTTTGTAAGGTACTGTCACAGGAGCGTGCTTCTCCCAGTAGATTGCTAGCTCAGTCACTATTTACTATAAGCTGGTTGAACTCTTCATGTAACCCTCTAGGTACAGATTCTCTTGCAAGTCAAGAAAGTATCTGGATGTCTCTGTCTCTCTAAGAATGCTTTTCAAAATAAATAAATAAACGGAAGGGGCGGGGCTTGGGAGATGCCGTCTTTGGGAAGAGTGGGCCATGTAAGCAGGAGCTGCCCTTGATCACCAGAACCCACACTGAAAAAGCCAGCTACGGTGGTGTGCCTGTCATCGTGGGGGATGGGGGAGTGGATCCCGGGGGCTCTGTGTCAATCAGTCCAGCCTACTTAGCAAGCTCCTAAAGAACAACGCCTGAAGGTGTTCTCTGTCCTTGTCCTCTAATGTGCACACATATTCTGCCAGTCCTCAAACCTGTTTGGAATTAGAAGCTCAGTCTAAATCGTCCTGTCTCACTGGATTGCTGAAGCCACTCTTCCAGTCGCACTGCTGGGAAGTCGCAATGCCACTGTGTTCTGTGTACACGCTATTCTCCATTCCCACCCTAAAAACCTCTGGGATGTTTGTCCCAAGGTTACACGGTTCTGCTGCACACTCTGGTGTGGGTCTGCACATCCCCGTCAGCACGCATGCTGTCCAGGAGCAGGGCTTTATTCTGCTACTGCTATGGCCAAGTGGCCCTGCTTCCCGATCTGCATCTTACTGGACCCAGCCGCCAGGGTCTTGAATGAGTGTAAATCTGCCCTGTTCCTCTCTGTTCCTCTGTGCATGCTTCGCTCTCCTGCTTCCACCTCTCCTGTCCCTCCCCGTCTCCCTCTCTGTCATTTGTTAAAGACTTATCTAATTTTCTGTGGTGAGTGTTCTGCAGGTATGTCTGTGTGTGCCCCTGGAAAGAGTTAATAAGCGGAGTTACATGTAGGTGCTGGGGGCCAGGCCTAGGTCCTCCGGACTGGGGAGTGTTCTTTACCACTGAGTCCCTCATCTTTGGTTTCCAGCCTGGAGTACAGAGCCTTCTGCCTCTTTAGTGCAGGCCCCAGGCCCAGCTCACTCCCCACTTCTTGGTCTTTCTCAGTAGAATCCTTTTCCTCATTTATGAAACAATTTACTGTCAGGCCTCAAGGGACATCACTGCTTAGAAACCTTTTTTCTGTGCCTGGTTTTCCTGGGTCCCCTTTCCTTTCTCCCTCGTGGGCGGAGTCACAGGAAGGTGTAAAGCAGGCAAGGTCCTTGGGAGTTCCCGGTTATCTTGTCAATCAGACACTTTAGGACAGCTGTCCCCAGGACTTTCATCATCCTCTCTCACCTTCCACCCTGACCGCCTAGTAAACTCTTGCTCAGACCGCCTGGAGCAGTTCAACATACCAGTGACAGACACTTCCACCGCTGCTGCATGCACAGCAACCCCCTTTAGTCACAGGTGCCTGGCTGCTGGGTCCCTGCTGGGCCATCTTGATTCTTACCACAAAGTAATTTTTCCATTGCTAACTTTAAGCCTCTTGTATTAGCCCTGTAATTCTTAGCAACTGATAGGACATCAATTTCAGTAAAATATATACTAAGGTGTGGATTTTGACTCACTCCAGTAGGGTCACATTCTAGCGACTTACTCTGTCTCCAGGGTTAAGCAGTGGCTCATTCTTACTAGTCAGCTTACTGAGCAGAGTATAAGCTAATTTTAAGCTCCGACTCCAGAGTTTGCCTAAAACAAAACAAAAGCAATAAGCAATGTTACGCTGTAAAAAACTGAATATTAGCACTGAATGTAGCGAGTACATGTCCTATCACAGACTTTCTCTATTGGTAGATTCAGTTTCCAACTGTCAACTATTTAGTGCGATTCTGCCAGGAACACCACAGCTTTCTCTCAAAAAACAACCTAAATCCGTTTTTATTTACACAAATACGATTTTATTACAAAAACCAGTCAGCAAAAAGGCCATACTATGTGTATGTTATATGCATGCATATGTACACACCTGTAGAGTACGGTACCATATATCACACTGCTTTTCCTAAGTAACACTGCACTGTGGCTGTCGTCTTACGATTTAAAATGCTCACTAATGACATCATTGAGTGGTGTGTGTTCACAAGATGAGTTTTATCTCCCACAGTTTACTTGGGAGGGCTGGCAACAACAGAATGGGACATCCACTCAGGCCATACCACCCCTCATGTGTGGAAGCTACGCTCACACCCAGCCCTGGTGTTCTCATAAGTAAAGAATGCTGCTGAGAAAGAAAATGATAGAAGAGAAGAGAGGGGCACCGTGTCTGAGTGGGAAGGCAGGAGAAAGCATGCGTAGAAATCAGAGTCCACTGTTAACACCCACAGGGGCTTCAACTTCTCTGTGAACATTGTATCAAAGAAGAGCCACAGGTGCCCTTTGGCTCCTTGAACACCTGGCTCGTGGAGCGGCTGGCAGGTAATGAATGCTCGCATGTAAATACTGAGGAGCAGGTGCTGTGCGCACATGTGTTAACTGGGACACCTGAGAAACCGTAAGAAAAAGATTAAACTTCACACACAGTTTTAGCCTGCTTTAAAGATCAGTTTCGGGTGTTAGTACACCCACATTTCCCAGCAGAATCTACCTGTCATGAATGATGCTTTGTGAGCAAGTTAGTCTTACCTCAACAATATAAACTCTGAGACATCAGCATAATATGCCATGTTAATGGGACAAGAATGAAAAAGCAGATCATCTCAAAAGGTGGGTGAAAACTAGATTATTCACAATTTTAAAATGTCGATAAAATATTTGAGCCCTTACTAGGCATGGAAGGAAACAAACTTCCTTATGCGATCAAGAGTACCATTAAACCCAGCAGGAAGTATCGAAGTGATATCACATGCTGAGGCCTTCCTCAGAGAGCAGAGGCAAGGTGGCAACATGTGCCTTCAATGTCAGACTGACTACATCAGCAGAGCAAGGCAGAGGAGGTAAAACAGCTGGAAATAAAACAGTTGTTTGCAGTTGCTATGATCATGTACCTTTTGAGTCTTTTATAAGTGAATTTTGTAAGGCTGACAGATTTACCAACATAACAAGGCCATACAGCATAAAAGCTACAGTACTATTCATATACTTAAGAGTTAAGTGTCACAAGAAACATAAAAGAAACAAAGTTATAAATCATGGGCTAGTAAGATGGTTCAGTGGGAAAAGCCCTTGTCGACAAATCTGACAACCCAAGTTCAGTTCCTAGAAGCCACAAGGTAGAAAGAAAGCAATGACTTCCACAAGTAGTCCTCTGACCTCTGTGTGAATGCCACAATAAACATGTGCACACATGTGCACACACGTTAAAAAAGGAAAGACCTGTAACGCATTATTGACAGGAAAGCCTCACAAATGCAAAGGCGTTCACTCCCAAAAAGATTCAAAACTTCAGATTCAGAGACACCTAACAAGCTGCTTCCAAAACAGACCCTTAAATACATGGAGTGCAGACAGCTAAGACAGCCTCGGTGACGAGAGAAGATGCTCTACACTGTCAAAACTTGTCATATAAAGCTACGACAGATATCGAGAGTGTGGTCATGCCATGTGTGGTGCACGCCTTTAATCCCAGCACTCTGGGGCAGAGGCAGATAGATCGCTGTGAGTTCAAGGCCAGCCAGAGCTACAAGTATGACCCTATCTCAAAACCAGAGAGAAACACAAATGGAAGCCTGCCATGGGGGTGGATCTGTGTGCTTTACGATGTGCGGCAAGCATCGTGTGCTGTGGCACACGGAGAGCAGTGAGGTATGTGGGAGGCAGGCTGCCTTCTGTGATACTTGCCATAGGTGAGGGTGCAGATGGCTTTCCCCGATGTATCCAAGGCAGTCAGGCAGGGGGCCTTAGGCTGTGTTGTGCCCCACAGCTGCAGTGCAGCCAACAGAGTTGGTGGCCCCGAAGTCCCCACTGACAGAGGTTCTCCCTTCAGCACAGCCATCTGCTCCCCCTCCGGCTTGGGCTGATTGGGATCCGGTTGCTGAACTACAAAGTAACGAAACAGCTCACAGTACCATGTACACATCTGCTTACTAGCGACTGTACTTTATGATTTCACTGTAACCAAAATTTAAAAAAAAAATTATAATATAATCTGCCCAGAGTCACAGACGGATTAACCAAAGGACTAAAGCAAGGTTAGTTATACACAATAATTTTGAGACAAAAAACTATTCACCATTCTGTTCCCCACAACCTCATATGATGAAGGTGACCCCAAGCCATTTCTACCTTCCTCCATTGGGATGCCCTCTGACATGGTGGAATTCCGCAGCTCCAAACAGGGACAGGAAGTCCTGAGAGCCCAAGAAACTGGTCCTTGAGACCAGCTCACTTAGACCAACTGGGCAGAACCATCTCTGCAGTTAGGCATCAAAACCACCAGCACTGGGGGCTCGGGAGACTACCAGGGGGGTAAGAACATTGTTGCTCCTAAGTCTTGGATCCACTGGCTCCGGTTATGTTTCTGACCCCCACAGGTATCAACCACACAAATGATACATACACACACATGTAGGCAAAACATTCACACATTAATAATTAATAATTAAGTAAACACACTGGCATCATTCAGGAGGACAGCACAGAAGTCTATTCCTAGGGGTTATGCAATCAGCTGTCACAGTGTTCGACAAATCTGCTCTCTAGGCTGCAGGCAATGAGTGGTATTCACCTCCATTCTTTTTTTTTTTTTTTAAGATTTATTTATTTATTTTGTATATGAGTACACTGTAGCTGTCTCCTGACACACCAGAAGAGGGCATCGGATTCCATTACAGATGGTTGTGAGCCACCGTGTGGTTGCTGGGAATTGAACTCAGGACCTCTGGAAGAGCAGTCGGTGCTCTTAACCGCTGAGTCATCTCTCTAGCCCTGGTATTCACCTCCAAGTGTGAGGTCCTGAGCTCCTACCCTGGCCAGGGGGGGGGGAGGAAGACTTTCCTTTCCAACAGCTATGGTGTAAACAGAGAAAAGAAAGCCTGCTGGCTCAGCATGATGGCAGCCACCTACAATCCCAGCGCTGAAAAGGCTCGGGAGGAAGACTGCAACTTTAAAGCCAGCCTAGAGTAGGGTGAGTCCACTGCCCCCAAAAGGCTGACATCCTGCTTTAAAAAACTTACGTACTGTGAACTCTGAACTTAAAAGGTACAGCAGTCTCCTTACATAGGACGACCAGGTTCTGAAAACAGACCTCATGCTCGGGGTAGAGGAGACGCCTATGCTGGCAACACTGCACAGAGGCATGGTAGTGAGGGTCAGTTGTGTGGTGCCTGTCGTCTACACACACACACACAGAGACACACACACACAGGTGACACACACACAGACACACACACACAGGTACACACACACACACACACACACACAGACACACACACACACACACAGGCACACACACACACACACACACAGACACATACACACACACAGACATACACACAGACACATACACACATACACATATACACACACATGTACACATACACAGACATACACACAGACACATACACACATACACATACAGATATACATATACATATGCACAAATACATAGAAACATGCATACACACATGCATGTGTGCATAATACACACATGCATGCACACAGAAACATACATGCATGCACATAGAACACAGGCACATATATATATATACATACATATATATATATACACACACACACACACACACACACACACACACACACACACACACACACGCCAGCACTGGCTTCTTTCTGTGCTCAATGGGCTATTTCTTACTCTTACTAGTTTTCTTTAAAAAAATTTAAAGTCTGCACCCTTTCTTTTCTAAATATATACTCATTTATAAATGAGAGGCTAACATTTGGAAAAGAAGCCAAAGATAAGTTAAAAACCAAATGCTTTAAAGCCATGGGATGACAGGTAGTTTGGACTTAGTGTTTACACCAAAACTTAAATAATCTACAATGAAAATTTAAACAATCTAAATTCAATGAAACATTGGAAGTATTTTTATGAGGTGCTCACCAGCAGACTGAATGCAGAGATGCTAAGTCACCTCAGTTTCTACACACAGGAAGCAGTCAGTGTGGCTCCACACTCACCACTGCACATGGTGACCAGTTATTTTACTGTGTCACCACATGTAGTGACTCACGGGAAATGCACATTTGCCTGTCTTCAGACTTTCTGGCCACAATGTTCACAAAAACATTCAAGACCAAGTCAGGGAACTCTACCTTCCAGTAACTCCTCAAAATCATCCACAAAAAACTCCTTCAGAGGAGGGCGTTTTGGCCTCTTCAGGGTATTCAATAGCTGCTGGATTTTGGAGGACACTCTGCTGTTCACAGGCACACCTGTCAAGGGGAGAGCAGAAAAAGACTGTGTCATACCATAACCACTAGAGCACACACCAGGTGTGAGGTTTGATGACCAGCTGTTCAGTGGGGCACACACCAGGTGTGAGGACTGATGACCAGCTGTTCAGTGGGGTACACACCAGGTGTGAGGTTTGATGACCAGCTGTTCAGTGGGTCACACACCAGGTATGAGGTTTGATAACCAGCTGTTCAGTGGAATACACACCAAGTGTGAGGTTTGATGACCAGCTGCTCAGTGGGGTACACACCAGGTATGAGGTTTGATGACCAGCTGTTCAGTGGGGCAGACACCAGGTGTGAGGTTTGATGACCAGCTGTTCAGTGGGGCAGACACCAGGTGTGAGGTTTGATGACCAGCTGTTCAGTGGGGCACACACCAGGTGTAAGGTTTGATGACCAGCTGTTCAGTGGGGCACACACCAGGTGTGAGGTTTGATGACCAGCTGTTCAGTGGGGTACACACCAGGTGTGAGGTTTGATGACCAGCTGTTCAGTGGAATACACACCAGGTGTGAGGTTTGATGACCAGCTGTTCAGTGGGGCACACACCAGGTATGAGGTTTGATGACCAGCTGTTCAGTGGGGTACACACCAGGTGTGAGGTTTGATGACCAGCTGTTCAGTGGGTCACACACCAGGTATGAAGTTTGATGACCAGCTGTTCAGTGGGGTACACACCAGGTGTGAGGTTTGATAACCAGCTGTTCAGTGGGGCAGACACCTGGTGTGAGGTTTGAAGACTAGCTGTCAGTGGGACAGACCTACAGATCCAGCCAGCTGCTGGTCCTATCAATCATTTCAGACTGTGCCAATCCATTTGACAAGCATTTACTGGATATCTTTCAAGAAACAGGATTTGTTTTAAGCCAACAGTTTACAAAGTAATCCCGAAATCCTGTGGGGAGGAGGGTAACTCCATGGCCCTTTCAGAGCACTTGTCAAACTCATTGCATGGTCTTATCAGAATATAATCTATGGATACTTGAGAGATGGCTCAATGGTTAGGACACTGATTGCTCTTCCACAGGACCTGGGTTCAAATCCCAGCAAATTAAAACCGTATGTAACTCCAGGAGGATTCACTAACCTCTTCTGGCCCCTGTGGGCACTGTGTATACATGGTGCACAGACATTACATGCAACAACCAATAATATACATTAAAAAATAAAAGAAGTAAAATCTCAAAAATTATTTTTTTTCCTTTTTTTTTTTTTTTTTTCGGAGCTGGGGACCGAACCCAGGGCCTTGCGCTTCCTAGGCAAGCGCTCTACCACTGAGCTAAATCCCCAACCTCAAAAATTATTTTTAAACAAGAATGTAATGTACTTTTCCTGTTCTTCTGCAGAGGACACGTCTGACAGCAGCAGACACCTAAGTCAGTGGTGGGAACGTAGATGCTTCTGTCAGGCAGACACCCACACAACAGGAACACCAATGGTGTCTACTGTGGCAGAAATTCTTCCTTAACATGAGATTTATGTCGACATGTAATGAATTTAATGTGAATTAAATTAAGTTTAATTTAGTTTACAATATTTTAGTTCAGTGTAAGCTAGGGGTGGTGACACACGCCTTTAATCCTAGCTCTTGGGAGGCAGAGAGGCAGGTAGATCTCTATGAATTTGAGGCCATCCTGGTCTTCATAGGGAGTTCCAGGCCAGCCTTGGCTACATAGTGAGACCCTACGTTAGAAGAGAAGGAGGTAAACAGAGAAGAGAGGGGAAGAAAAGAAGAGATTTTCCAGTTTAATTTTAGGTTTAAGAAAAGTAAATTATTAGGGCTGAAGAGATGGCTCCATACTTGAGAGCACACTGGCTGTTCTTCCAGGACTCAGGTTTGATTCCCAATGCCCACACGGCAGCTCGCAAACATCTGCCATCCCAGTCCTAGGGGCTCTGATGCCCTCTTCTGGACTCTGTGGACACCAGGCACACATACGGTACATATATATGCAAGCAAAACATCTATACACGTGCGCGCACACACACACACACACACACACACACACACACACACACACACACACACACACACGCTGCAGTATGTATACAGGTATGGGGCCATTAACGGGAGCATGGATAACCTCTCAGTGATCTTATTGTCGGGGAGAACGACTCTTCTTCCCACAGCAGCCCTTGATTGCTTCTCAGCTATGAGTGGGACCCTTTCTCTTTGGGTATTGTGTCAGAACAATGACAGATAACACACTGCATGTCTCAGTAGCTGTTCTACTGTTGTGGAAGACACCACGACCATGGCACCTCATAGAAAAAAAAGCACTGAATCAGGGGCTTGCTTACACTTTTAGAGACGTGGCTCTAAATCATCACAGTGGAAAGCAGACAGACATGGTGCTCAAGTATTAGCTAAAACTCTACACCCTGATCTGTAGGCAGCAGGCAGAAGAGAGACAAAGCCACACCTCTTAATCCTTCTCAAACAGTTCCACTCCCTGGTGACTAAGCACTCAACTAGCTGATGGGGCCATTCTCATTCAAGCCAGCACACTGTATAACAGACAACTGAGAAAGACCACACCCTACTACACCGGTTCCATCTTGCTCCTCCTCTTAAAAGACGACATTTGCATTGCTGTCTGGTCATCCTTCCTGGGCCCTATGATGAAGGAGCACAGCTGCAGTTGTGATTTGGGATCTTCTTTCTTACACAGATGATATCCTTTGACTTTTCTTCTCCACTTAACATCACTTGGGAAAGCACTTTAACAGAGTGCACGGGCCTCTACAGTGTGAACCGATGACCTTTCCTGAGCCAACTTGTGAGGCTTCAATGATTTGATATAGTTTCTAATACAGTGCTGCAAGTATGACTGTGTGCACTTCCCTTTCCTTAGTTTTGCAGGAACAGGTTCAGAAAAAAAATCCTAAATTGTTTTATCTGCTGTGTTCATCTCTTTCCCTGTTGTGACGAAATACCCGGATGAAACCAAATCACAGGAAAAGGATTCATTCCAGGACGGTTTACCAGGATACTTCCCACATTAGTGAGGGACCCTGACCAGCAAGAGCTTCAGACAACTGGCCTCACTGAATGCACAGGTGAGAAGCGGGGGGTGAGAGGGGCGAACCCTCGGTTGCCTTCTCCTTCTACAATCCAGGACGCTAGCTCATGAAACAGTGCTTCCCAAAACCATTTGCTCACACACATGAGGGCTGATTTATGAGTTTTCTGTTCTGTTCGGGGACACAGAGAGTTGTCTTTACGCCAGGCCTACAGCTCTGACTGCTCCCGCCCTGAGACCAGTTTTACAAACACGAGCATCCTCAGCTTCGCTCTTCCCAGATTATCATGAGCGTACATTTTTAGGGTAAGTTTATATTATGACCATTTAAAGTTCCGTGAATTTCTCACAGGGATCATATGATGAATTTATATTGAGTAATTTTAACTGGCCTTTCTGTGGTGGCTTTGTATCTTGCTACTTCACTGAAGTCACTAGTATGTCTGTCTGGGTCGCCTGCTTATCCTTTGGTTTTGCACATCTGTGGACAGACTTCTGTTGATGTCTTCTGTTGGTTTTTCTTTGCTTCATTTTCCTGGCGAGGGCTTCCACGGGTTGTTAATCAGAGGCGTTGCTACAGTAGGCATTCTGGCTCTGCCTCATCCATCTGTCCTGATCCACTCACAGGAAACTATGAACTAGCCTTTCCGAGAGCCAGCCTTCAGCCTGCGTCGCTCTGCTGTTTGTCCTCCGTGTGTGCTCCTCCTGTGTTTAGTGTCTCTTTCCTCCTGCTCTACATTTACCTTGGTCTTCTTTTTCTACTTAAGGAAAGTCTTAGAACACTGAGCCTAGGCATTTTTATTTTATAATATTATTATTTGAAGCTCTAAATTCCCTCACATCATTCTCTGAGTCTGCATCAACCTCAAAGGCTGCCAGGGATGTGAGGTGCGGTACCCAGCTCACTCCGAGTGTAGGAACTTTCCACGGTGGCCTATTTCCCTTCTCCTTCAGAATCGGGAAGGGGCCTCTTTCCTAGATACCACCGATCACTCTTCTACACGATGTTTTTCTATACTGCGTTCCCTGCACACTGGTTTCTATTGATTTGCACAGAAGACCATAAATGACATGATTAGCTAGAAAAGGGAATACACAAAGGCCACCTGAAATATCACAGAGTCCTGCCCGCTGTTGTTTCAGAAAAGAGAGAGATGCCTTTCTTACCATCTGCGGTCTCCAGCATGTTCCTGCCGTGCCCTCGAGGAACACCTCGTACAGAGGCCATCTGTGGACGCTCGAAGTGTGAGTGTTCCACAAGCCCAGTGGTAACATCGGGTGGGGCGGAGTGCGGATCTGGTTTTTGAAAAACATAACCAAATAACAGTGATTAATTCAACAAGCATTAAGTTTCCTTCCAAACCTGTCAGTCTAAACTTTCATTGTCTGTGCTCTAAGCAGGGAATGAGGTGGCTCAATACGTCTCCTCAACTGATACAGACCTCGAACGACCAAGTATATCAGAAGTACTCAGGAAACTTGCCTCTTAACCGTGCTGCTCAACAAGACTGTAGTTGGAAAGTTTCCCTGAAGGAAACAAAACTTAATTTGAAATAAAACTGCTAATAAATGCTTTTTGTTACATTATGAAAACCAAACAGCCTTCTAACTTCCCTTCTAAGAAGAGCACTGGCTGCTCTTGCAGGGACCCGGGTTCAGTTCCCAGCACCCACATGGCAGCTCGCAACTGCCTGTAATGCCAGTTCCAGGAGATCCAATGCCCTCTTCTGGCCTCTGCAGATACTGCATGTTCATAGGGGTATATGCTGGCAAAATAATCATACACATAAAATAAAATCTTTTTTTTAAAAAGAGGGACAAAAACAGTCAGGCACTAAACATGCCTTTAATACCAGCACCTCAGGAGCCAAGGGCAGATCTCTCTACGTTCAAGGCAAGCCTGATCTACATAGAAAATTCCAGGATAGCCAGAGTTACATAGTGAGACCCTGTGTCTGCAATTTTTTTAAAATTAAATACAAAAACTAAAAGTGTCTCATATGCTAGTTAAAAATTTTCTGCAATGACATAGATGTACCATAAGTGATGTACACCTATAAGTCTAACTGTCTGGGAGACAGAAGGGTCACAAGTTCAAGGCCAGCCTGTACAGTTATAACACAACCCATCTCAAATGAACAAAATATTTTCTATATCAAGAGGCCACAGTCAACTTAATATATATATGATGTATAATCAATTAATACTTTATTTAAGACAGATGCATAAGATATAACTTAAATTATTCCTTTCATTTTATTCAACATAATTTTTTTGTTTAATTTTCATGAAACAGGACTTTGACCTGTTCCAAATACTGACTATAATTTGCTATTGAATTTTCATTACTGTTGGGCCTACTGCTATGAAAGAAATTCAGAAAATAACTATAGATTGCGGCTACGTGGCTCACTCGGGGCAGCGAGCCCGTGTGGTGAAGGCTGGTGATCTGCAGAATTTACATTAAGTGTGCTCCGTGTCTCCCTTAAGACTCTGATGCTTCAATTCTGATCATCTATCACTTCATTAACCTGGATAAAATTCAATAGCGATCTGAATAGGTAGAAAGAAAATATAAAGGAAAAAACATACACTTGCTATTTATATAACAGAATACTCATTTTTGAAAAAAAGTTTTAAAACTTGAGTGGCAGTTTTCACAGCCCTTGAAAGGCCTGCTGATGAGCAAACTTTAAAGTTCGACTCTCAGGATGACCTTCCGGTTTATAAAGAAACATCCCTGTGCTTCCAAACCTAGCGAAAAGAGGAATGGTTGTAAAAGTCTATGTCAAAAGACAGTACCTTATATTCTATAAAGTATATACCCCCTACATCAAAGTAAACTTTGCTTTTCCAAACTACCACTGTAAGCACTGCTTCTGAAGATAGATGTTTTATATTTGTCAAAATGTTTGATGTCTTTATTTCCTCAATCCAAAAACTGAAACTAATACATGAAATAACCTTTACCTAAAAGGTTACACTTCAAATTGTTACTTGCTGTATTGCTCTTCCTAGTTTTTCCTTCACTCAGTTAAAGAGCTAATTGGAGGGGAAGCGAAAATGGCTTTGTGATGAGGATGGGGCACACTGAGGATGCACTCGGCCAACAACCGAGGAGCTGTGTAGTTCAGAAATCAGAGAACCAAAAATCTGGGACGTTTACACACCTTGCTAGTGAAGCATTCCTAACAGAAACTCTGAAATGTCCCAATGTGCTGCTCTAAATTTCAGATTTGAGATTAAGGAAGTTAAATCTGAATTTAGAAATCAAATCAAGAGTCGATGAGATGGCTCAGTGGATAAAACCACTTGCCGTGAACTCTGACCTCAGTTCAGTCCCTGGAACACATAATAGAAGGAAAGAACTGACTTCCACATGCACACCGTGGTACATGCCACACACGTATTCATGTGAACGAACACACACACACACACACACACACACACACACACACACACACACACACCCTGAAGTCATTCTGCAGCCTCTGATCTCCACCCACACACCTCCCACACACATGCACACAAAATAAATAACTTAAAATGTGTTTAAAAGAATAAATGTAATTGAAAGAATAAAAAATAAGATTGAGAAATCAAGCTAACTGCGCTTTTCGGTTATCCAATAACATATAAAACTACGTGCGCAGTAAGGTCTTGGAATCCAAGTTGGGATTGGCTGTTTTAACTGAGTAGAATCGATCAATGCTAGGCCAAGCATGTCAGAAGAGAAAGGGCCCTCCCAGCACGCCTGCAGAAGGCAGGACGGGTCTCCCACCAGCACAGGCAGCAGAGCCACCTTATGATACCTACAGCCACATCCCCTACAGAGAATGAACACACCGAAGCTAGCCATAGCAGAACCACTGAGCTCTGAGGCTGTGTCTGCCGGATGCTGAGAGCCAGGGCTAGTTTAGCATGCTAAACATGATCGAGGAGTACCAGCTTGGCCAGGACAAGCCTTTCATGCTGTGTGCTGTAGGGTCCTGCACCCCTAGAAAGAGCCTGAGACAGCAGAGTCAGGAAACTGAGCATTACTCAGACGGTTAAGAAGGCGATACACACACACACACACACACACACACACACACACACACACACACACACGAGAGAACCCCACTAAATAAACAAGCAAATGTAGAACAAAAACAAACAAAAGCCTCTAGAGAAACAGGAAAGCAAAGTAATAGCTACTTTCCCGCTCCAGGCTGTCAAGATTCCTTGAGGAAATGTAGCCCACAGCCAACAGCCACACAGGAAACAAGCAAGCCACAGACACCCGGGAGGCAGCTGTTCTAAGGGCTGTCTCCTCTTGTGGCCTGCTACATGCAGCTGCTCTGTGGGCAAGAAGCGCGATGTGGCAGAGGAACCTCGAGTCTCCCCAGGACACTCGCTGCAGTGGAGAACAGATGTTCAGCAGATTACAGGGACTGTACAGGGACTCAAGAAATAAAAATCAAAGAGCCACACTGACAGGCCCCACAGAGGATGTTGAGACAAACACAGGCTACGAAGAGAAACCCCCACCACTCACCCCTAATCCAGCCAGCACAGCAGACTCGACAGGAAAAGAACTCAGAAGACCACCTACCGTGGCCTGCAGAAACCCTTACTGCCTCCCCAACTAGTCCTGATACACCAAAAATGCTCGCCACCCCAGGTCCAGCAGAATAAAACAAAGAGGCAGCTTCCCCACTAATCAGTGAGACCTCAGGCAAGCTGTACTCATTCTTTTTTAAGGTCCTGGGACACAGATGTCGATGGGCCTCACACACCCATACAACTATTTACATACTGGGTTTCAAACGGCTCAAGGCGCCTTTCTAAGACTTCTGACATCCAAGAGCTATCTGGCTGAGAAGACTGCTGTATCTTTAGGACTGGACTGACATCTTGTCTTTAGGAAGACTACAGGAAGAAAGATCAGACTGAAGCTATAGCCTGAACCCCCCATATCAGGGTCTGTGCACAGGACAGCAGATAGCCCTTACAGTCGCGTATGCAAAGCCCCAGGGAAAAACGGTGATTAGAGAGCCAGGCGCAGGATGGCCAGCACAACCACCTGGGAAACAGAAAAGGACCACAGGACATCAAGAGACCAGCATGTTGCTGAGGATGGGGACACACCCCACCAGTCTGCCAGGCCATAGGATTATAAAAGTGCTTCTGTCCCTAAAAGACACATCCCAGATAAGAAAGAGGTAGATCTGGATGGAGACAACAATTTAGCAACAGAGACATTTTGTTTGCCCTAATCTCGGTGCCAAGCTATCTGAGTGTGACCCCATTGTGATCAAATGTGATTATTAAAAGCTAAAAGCCAGCTGATATCTCAGGCAGACAAGGCACCATGTGACAGCTGGCTCATGACCTCAGTCACTTGACAGTGGTCCTCTGTCCCGGACAATCCTGACCCTTCCCGGTGGGCGGGGCTGGGCGGCTGTTACTGACCTATGTGGGCGTGGGCCGTGAGGCCTGCAAGCGCAGTGGAGGCACTGGGAGCAGCAGCAGGTCTCCCTCCCGGGTGGGATGAGGTGGAGGATGCAGAGGATGAAGTGGACGAGCCCTGAATGACCCTGTCGAGCCAGGGCTCGATGCCGGAATGGCTCTGGAGCAGAGTGGAGGTGAGTCGCCCAGGTCGCCGTAAAGAGCCCTCATCTTCTGAGGCAGATGACGTGTCTGTGATTAAAATAACGGTGACAAGCATGATGTAGAGATGGGTCAGGAGAGGGAAAGGATCTCCCACTTGTCTCCAGGCCCGAAGCACCATTCCACTCCGAGTGGTAAGTGGGCAGCTCAGAAGTCACCTCACTCTAGAAAGGCACATAAGAAGTCCTGCTTCTGGGAAGTGATCCCGTAAGACCCAAGGTCCCCAGAGAGGTCCTGGCCATGGGACGTCACGCACAAGGAATGGAAACAGCCTTTGTCCTCTAAACCTAAGAAGTCCCAACTGTGATGTGCACTGTGAGGGTCCAGCACTCACTGCTGCCCATCCACATGGACTGGCACCACATCCACATATCAGCATCCCATAGGTGCCCAGCCACAGCCCGCACCTCATGTCCTTGCCTGCTGTTGCTATGGGAGACTGTGGCCCTGTCTACTTCTATGTTCACAGGGAACAGAGGAGAAGTCACTCTGGAAAGAAGTCCATCCTCAACATAACCGCTTCAGCTTAGAAAACTGTCTGTGATCTAAAGTCCCATCAAGTCAGCATGCCTGCATTTTGTTATGAGCTTATAGTTATTAAAAGGGTGTGTGTCTATTTTTACTGTTGGCTGGTGCCTATAGCTTTATTAGCAGAAACAATAGTGAGACCCAATATCTGAAGACTTCCCTCAACCATAAGTCTTTCTTTAAAGGGAAGAAGCACCCAACCGAAGCCACCAGGTCACCTTGCAAATCGTGTATGTTTGCTCTTTACTGTTTTAATAATTCCAGATGTGTCAAGTCACCAATCATTGTCAGCTGTTTTTTTTTTTTAACTTGGTAACACGAGGGGCAGCTGTGGAGATGCATAGATGTGAAGCCACCAGACGTTGCACCTTACTCTGGTTTAATAGGCCATTAGAAAGAAACTTCATGATAAAATATCCCCAAACTCTCCAAATAAGCATTTTAAATGGTCAGGTTGGAAACAGGACAGACTGGGGACAGAGGCAGGGGCAGGGGCAGGGGCAGGGGCAGGGGCAGGGGCAGAGGCAGAGGCAGAGGCAGAGGCAGAGGCAGAGGCACAACAGATCAAGGGGAGAAATTAGAGTAATTTTAAAATCCAGTTCGAGAACTCTGCACATTCCACTAAGTGTCTGGTTTTGGTTTATGTCCTTATTTAAAAAGTAAAGTCCATACAAAAACCCTACTACAATACAAATATCTACCCGGGTAAGAAAAATACCCCGGAAACTATGAATTGGTAGGTAAGGACTACACACGCATGTAAACAATTTTTAATTTCTTTTTTTTTTTTTTTTTTTTTGGTTCTTTTTTTCGGAGCTGGGGACCAAACCCAGGGCCTTGCGCTTCCTAGGTAAGCGCTCTACCACTGAGCTAAATCCCCAGCCCCCAATTTTTAATTTCTAAGTTTCTCAAACCTGTACCACAGGCTATAAGGGTATTCCAGTTCAGTGAAAACAAACATTATACCACTGGGCCCATGCCATGCTCATGAGACTCTTTCGGACACCATCTCTCAGTACCTGGAGGTGTATAGGTTTCCACGGATGAGTGCACAAGGGCAGACCGTCTCTTTGAAGGCATGGGCATCTTCCTCTCCTTGTACTTGGCCAGAGCTGCCTGCACGGCTTCCGTGTGAACATCTGCACAGCAACAACAGTAGCAGTGGGTGGTTTACTACAGTGGTCACAGTCTGCTCTTATGTTTGCTCACCCAGAGCAGAAAATAAATGCTCTGCCTGCCCACTCGCCGCTGTGCCTCAGACTGTCTCTCAATATCACTTTGCTGTGCATTCCGCTTCTGAACTTGATAAATACTTCTAGCTATAAATTAAAAAAAGAAAAAGGCTAAGGACTTCCAGAGGTTCACTGGCCGGCCAGCCTAGCTTAGCAGCAGGTCAACGGAAGGTTCACAAGCAAGCAGGCAAGCAGGCAGGCAAGCAAGCGGGCAGGCAAGCAAGCGGGCAAGCGGGCAAGCAGGCAAGCGGGCAAGCAGGCAAGCGGGCAAGCGGGCAAGCGGGCAGGCAGACACATTTTGAAAACAGTGGCCTCTAGTCAGTGTGAGCATCTAAGCACCTCAGGAGGGTCCACTGAGGATGTCTCAGTGTTCATGAAACATGTGCACCAGTCAGTTCACCTATTGTGTAAGAAAAATCCAGTGCACTGTGATTAAGGAAGACATCCAACATCCATGCCTCCACATACATGTAAGGGCATGCACGCCTGAACATACGCATGCACGACTCAGTAGGTGAAATGCTTGCACATCACATATGAGTCCCCGACTTCCAACCCCCGGTGCCATGTAAGCCAGGCGTTTTGGTACCTGACCAGGCTGTTTGTCCCCAAGATGGAAACAAATGACCAGAAGTTAAAGGCTACGCTCTACTACACAGTAAGTTCCAGTCCAGTCTGAGCTGCATGAGACTGAGAACACGTCCCAAAATAAAGAGGGGTGGAGAAGATGGACCAGCAAGTGAAGGTACTTATGACCACCAAGCCTGGCATCTTGTTTGATCCCTAGAACCTACAAAGTAAAAGAAAAACTGACTCCTGTAAGCTGTCTGAGACTTCCACATGTGCACCATGGCACGTGTGCACCCACACACATAAACAATGCACACACCAACGTACGCAGGCACGCACGCACACACCCACACCCACAAAGCAAAACTGTTTTTAAAAGTAAACCAAAATCAAAGTAAATTTAAATATTACTTAAATATTTATATAAAGCATTGCGAAATAGTGGGAAATTTTAACTAAGTGAGAATTTAAACTATACTAGTCATATAGCTACTCCCATGTACACAGACATCGCTGAGTGGTCTGGAGCTTCTGGTGGAGAAGTGGATACAGACAGAAGCATGCTGTCCTGGTAGGCAGGAGGGGACCAGAGAGAGGGCTTAGTCAGTAAAGGGCTTGCACTGCCAGCATGAGGGTCTAGAACTCATATTTAAAAAGCATCTAGGAACGCTTATACTCCCAACGGAGAGGTAGAAGCAAGATCGCTGGACTCACTGGCCAGTCAGGCTCGCCTACTTGGCAAGTTCACAGCTAAAACAGAAAACGAGGAAAAGAAAAAGAGGGCACATGCACATGCACACACATGTATATATACACGTCTACACATGCATGCACATACATGCACACACATGTATACATACACATGCCTATGCACACACAAACTTTGCATACAAGCAATATGTAAGAAAAGTGAGACATCAAAATGGATTATCTCAGCTGTGCCTAGTGGTGCAAGGCTTTAATCCCAGCACTAGGGAGGCAGAGACAGGCAGATCTTTGTGAGTTCGAGGTCGGCCTGGTCTACAACTCAAGTTCAAGGACATCCAGGGCTACACAGAGAAGCCCTGTCTTGAAAAACAAACAAACAAAAACAAAACAAAAAAACCCTACCTCTAGATTCTGTTTTCTTAGACAATATGATGATATCAAGCAAAAAATAACTGCTTCTTTGGTGGACATTCTAACAGAGAAAATCCAACCAAAAGCCTTAGCAGTCAGAACACGTGTCTTGCTGCTGCCCACCTCCTGCCCCGACTCACTCCTGCTGCTGCCCACCTCCCGACCCCCCTCACTCCTGCTGCCCACCTCCTGCCCCCACTCACTCCTGCTCCCACCTCCTGCCCCCACTCACCCCTGCTGCGCTGCCCACCTCCTGCCCCGACTCACTCCTGCTGCTGCCCACCTCCTGCCCCCACTCACTCCTGCTGCCCACCTCCTGCCCCCTCTCACTCCTGCACCCACCTCCTGCCCCCACTCACTCCTGCTGCTGCCCACCTCCTGCCCCCACTCACTCCTGCTGCTGCCCACCTCCTGCCCCCACTCACTCCTGCTGCCCACCTCCTGCCCCCAATCACTCCTGCTGCTGCCCACCTCCTGCCCCCAATCACTCCTGCTGCTGCCCACCTCCTGCCCCCACTCACTCCTGCTGCCCACCTCCTGCCCCCACTCACTCCTGCTGCTGCCCACCTCCTGCCCCCACTCACTCCTGCTGCTGCCCACCTCCTGCCCCCACTCACTCCTGCTGCCCACCTCCTGCCCCCACTCACTCCTGCTGCTGCCCACCTCCTGCCCCCACTCACTCCTGCTGCTGCCCACCTCCTGCCCCCACTCACCCCTGCTGCTGCTGCCCACCTCCTGCCCCCACTCACTCCTGCTGCTGCCCTCCTCCTGCCCCCACTCACCCCTGCTGCTGCTGCCCACCTCCCGCCCCCACTCACCCCTGCTGCTGCTGCCCTCCTCCTGCCCCCACTCACCCCTGCTGCTGCTGCCCACCTCCTGTCCCCACTCACTCCTGCTGCTGCCCACCTCCTGTCCCCACTCACCCCTGCTGCTGCTGCCCTCCTCCTGCCCCCACTCACCCCTGCTGCTGCTGCCCACCTCCCGCCCCCACTCACCCCTGCTGCTGCTGCCCACCTCCTGCCCCCACTCACTCCTGCTGCTGCCCACCTCCTGTCCCCACTCACCCCTGCTGCTGCCGCCCTCCTCCTGCCCCCACTCACCCCTGCTGTTGTCCACCTCCTGCCCTCGCTCACTCCTGCTGCTGCTGTCCACCTCCTGTCCTCACTCACTCCTGCTGCTGCTGCCCACCTCCTGCCCCCACTCACCCCTGCTGCTGCTGCCCACCTCCTGCCCCCACTCACCCCTGCTGCTGCTGCCCACCTCCTGCCCCCACTCACCCCTGCTGCGCTGCCCACCTCCTGCCCCGACTCACTCCTGCTGCTGCCCACCTCCTGCCCCCACTCACTCCTGCTGCCCACCTCCTGCCCCCTCTCACTCCTGCTCCCACCTCCTGCCCCCACTCACTCCTGCTGCTGCCCACCTCCTGCCCCTACTCACTCCTGCTGCCCACCTCCTGCCCCCACTCACTCCTGCTGCTGCCCACCTCCTGCCCCCACTCACTCCTGCTGCCCACCTCCTGCCCCCACTCACTCCTGCTGCTGCCCACCTCCTGCCCCCACTCACTCCTGCTGCCCACCTCCTGCCCCCAATCACTCCTGCTGTTGCCCACCTCCTGCCCCCAATCACTCCTGCTGCTGCCCACCTCCTGCCCCCACTCACTCCTGCTGCCCACCTCCTGCCGCCACTCACTCCTGCTGCTGCCCACCTCCTGCCCCCACTCACTCCTGCTGCTGCCCACCTCCTGCCCCCACTCACTCCTGCTGCCCACTTCCTGCCCCCACTCACTCCTGCTGCTGCCCACCTCCTGCCCCCACTCACTCCTGCTGCCCACCTCCCGCCCCCACTCACTCCTGCTGCTGCCCTCCTCCTGCCCCCACTCACCCCTGCTGCTGCTGCCCACCTCCTGCCCCCACTCACTCCTGCTGCTGCCCTCCTCCTGCCCCCACTCACCCCTGCTGCTGCTGCCCACCTCCCGCCCCCACTCACCCCTGCTGCTGCTGCCCTCCTCCTGCCCCCACTCACCCCTGCTGCTGCTGCCCACCTCCTGTCCCCACTCACTCCTGCTGCTGCCCACCTCCTGTCCCCACTCACCCCTGCTGCTGCTGCCCTCCTCCTGCCCCCACTCACCCCTGCTGCTGCTGCCCACCTCCCGCCCCCACTCACCCCTGCTGCTGCTGCCCACCTCCTGCCCCCACTCACTCCTGCTGCTGCCCACCTCCTGTCCCCACTCACTCCTGCTGCTGCCCACCTCCTGTCCCCACTCACCCCTGCTGCTGCTGCCCACCTCCTGCCCCCACTCACTCCTGCTGCTGCCGCCCTCCTCCTGCCCCCACTCACCCCTGCTGTTGTCCACCTCCTGCCCTCGCTCACTCCTGCTGCTGCTGTCCACCTCCTGTCCTCACTCACTCCTGCTGCTGCTGCCCACCTCCTGCCCCCACTCACTCCTGCTGCTGCCCACCTCCTGCCCCCACTCACCCCTGCTGCGCTGCCCACCTCCTGCCCCCACTCACTCCTGCTGCTGCCCACCTCCTGCCCCCACTCACTCCTGCTGCTGCTGCCCTCCTCCTGCCCTCGCTCACTCCTGCTGAGGCTGCCCACCTCCTGCCCCCACTCACTCCTGCTGCTGCCCACCTCCTGCCCCCACTCACTCCTGCTGCTGCCCACCTCCTGCCCCCACTCGCCCCTGCTGCTGCTGCCCTCCTCCTGCCCTCACTCACTCCTGCTGCGGCTGCCCACCTCCTGCCCCCACTCACTCCTGCTGCTGCTCACCTCCTGCCCCCACTCACTCCTGCTGCTGCTGTCCACCTCCTGCCCCCACTCACCCCTGCTGCTGCTGCCCTCCTCCTGCCCTCACTCACCCCTGCTGCTGCTGCCCTCCTCCTGCCCCCACTCACCCCTGCTGCTGCTGCCCACCTCCTGTCCCCACTCACTCCTGCTGCTGCCCACCTCCTGTCCCCACTCACCCCTGCTGCTGCTGCCCTCCTCCTGCCCCCACTCACCCCTGCTGCTGCTGCCCACCTCCCGCCCCCACTCACCCCTGCTGCTGCTGCCCACCTCCTGCCCCCACTCACTCCTGCTGCTGCCCACCTCCTGTCCCCACTCACCCCTGCTGCTGCCGCCCTCCTCCTGCCCCCACTCACCCCTGCTGTTGTCCACCTCCTGCCCTCGCTCACTCCTGCTGCTGCTGTCCACCTCCTGTCCTCACTCACTCCTGCTGCTGCTGCCCACCTCCTGCCCCCACTCACCCCTGCTGCTGCTGCCCACCTCCTGCCCCCACTCACCCCTGCTGCTGCTGCCCACCTCCTGCCCCCACTCACCCCTGCTGCGCTGCCCACCTCCTGCCCCGACTCACTCCTGCTGCTGCCCACCTCCTGCCCCCACTCACTCCTGCTGCCCACCTCCTGCCCCCTCTCACTCCTGCTCCCACCTCCTGCCCCCACTCACTCCTGCTGCTGCCCACCTCCTGCCCCTACTCACTCCTGCTGCCCACCTCCTGCCCCCACTCACTCCTGCTGCTGCCCACCTCCTGCCCCCACTCACTCCTGCTGCCCACCTCCTGCCCCCACTCACTCCTGCTGCTGCCCACCTCCTGCCCCCACTCACTCCTGCTGCCCACCTCCTGCCCCCAATCACTCCTGCTGTTGCCCACCTCCTGCCCCCAATCACTCCTGCTGCTGCCCACCTCCTGCCCCCACTCACTCCTGCTGCCCACCTCCTGCCGCCACTCACTCCTGCTGCTGCCCACCTCCTGCCCCCACTCACTCCTGCTGCTGCCCACCTCCTGCCCCCACTCACTCCTGCTGCCCACTTCCTGCCCCCACTCACTCCTGCTGCTGCCCACCTCCTGCCCCCACTCACTCCTGCTGCCCACCTCCCGCCCCCACTCACTCCTGCTGCTGCCCTCCTCCTGCCCCCACTCACCCCTGCTGCTGCTGCCCACCTCCTGCCCCCACTCACTCCTGCTGCTGCCCTCCTCCTGCCCCCACTCACCCCTGCTGCTGCTGCCCACCTCCCGCCCCCACTCACCCCTGCTGCTGCTGCCCTCCTCCTGCCCCCACTCACCCCTGCTGCTGCTGCCCACCTCCTGTCCCCACTCACTCCTGCTGCTGCCCACCTCCTGTCCCCACTCACCCCTGCTGCTGCTGCCCTCCTCCTGCCCCCACTCACCCCTGCTGCTGCTGCCCACCTCCCGCCCCCACTCACCCCTGCTGCTGCTGCCCACCTCCTGCCCCCACTCACTCCTGCTGCTGCCCACCTCCTGTCCCCACTCACTCCTGCTGCTGCCCACCTCCTGTCCCCACTCACCCCTGCTGCTGCTGCCCACCTCCTGCCCCCACTCACTCCTGCTGCTGCCGCCCTCCTCCTGCCCCCACTCACCCCTGCTGTTGTCCACCTCCTGCCCTCGCTCACTCCTGCTGCTGCTGTCCACCTCCTGTCCTCACTCACTCCTGCTGCTGCTGCCCACCTCCTGCCCCCACTCACTCCTGCTGCTGCCCACCTCCTGCCCCCACTCACCCCTGCTGCGCTGCCCACCTCCTGCCCCCACTCACTCCTGCTGCTGCCCACCTCCTGCCCCCACTCACTCCTGCTGCTGCTGCCCTCCTCCTGCCCTCGCTCACTCCTGCTGAGGCTGCCCACCTCCTGCCCCCACTCACTCCTGCTGCTGCCCACCTCCTGCCCCCACTCACTCCTGCTGCTGCCCACCTCCTGCCCCCACTCGCCCCTGCTGCTGCTGCCCTCCTCCTGCCCTCACTCACTCCTGCTGCGGCTGCCCACCTCCTGCCCCCACTCACTCCTGCTGCTGCTCACCTCCTGCCCCCACTCACTCCTGCTGCTGCTGTCCACCTCCTGCCCCCACTCACCCCTGCTGCTGCTGCCCTCCTCCTGCCCTCACTCACCCCTGCTGCTGCTGCCCACCTCCTGCCCCCACTCACCCCTGCTGCTGCTGCCCACCTCCTGCCCCCACTCACCCCTGCTGCTGCTGCCCACCTCCTGCCCCCACTCACCCCTGCTGCGCTGCCCACCTCCTGCCCCCACTCACTCCTGCTGCTGCCCACCTCCTGCCCCCACTCACTCCTGCTGCTGCTCACCTCCTGCCCCCACTCACCCCTGCTGCTGCTGCCCACCTCCTGCCCCCACTCACCCCTGCTGCTGCTGCCCACCTCCTGCCCCCACTCACTCCTGCTGCTGCCCACCTCCTGCCCCCACTCACTCCTGCTGCTGCTCACCTCCTGCCCCCACTCACCCCTGCTGCTGCTGCCCTCCTCCTGCCCCCACTTACCCCTGCTGCTGCTGCCCACTTCCTGCCCCCACTCACCCCTGCTGCTGCTGCCCACCTCCTGCCCCCACTCACTCCTGCTGCTGCTGCCTACCTCCTGCCCCCACTCACTCCTGCTGCTGCTGCCCACCTCCTGCCCCCACTCACTCCTGCTGCTGCCCACCTCCTGCCCCCACTCACTCCTGCTGCTGCCCTCCTCCTGCCCCCACTCACCCCTGCTGCTGCCCACCTCCTGCCCCCACTTACCCCTGCTGCTGCTGCCCTCCTCCTTCCCCCACTCACCCCTGCTGCTGCTGCCCTCCTCCTGCCCCCATTCACTCCTGCTGCTGCTGCCCTCCTCCTGCCCTCACTCACCCCTGCTGCTGCTGCCCACCTCCTGCCCCCACTCACTCCTGCTGCTGCCCACCTCCTGCCCCCACTCACTCCTGCTGCTGCTCACCTCCTGCCCCCACTCACCCCTGCTGCTGCTGCCCTCCTCCTGCCCCCACTTACCCCTGCTGCTGCTGCCCACTTCCTGCCCCCACTCACCCCTGCTGCTGCTGCCCACCTCCTGCCCCCACTCACTCCTGCTGCTGCTGCCTACCTCCTGCCCCCACTCACTCCTGCTGCTGCTGCCCACCTCCTGCCCCCACTCACTCCTGCTGCTGCCCACCTCCTGCCCCCACTCACTCCTGCTGCTGCCCTCCTCCTGCCCCCACTCACCCCTGCTGCTGCCCACCTCCTGCCCCCACTTACCCCTGCTGCTGCTGCCCTCCTCCTTCCCCCACTCACCCCTGCTGCTGCTGCCCTCCTCCTGCCCCCATTCACTCCTGCTGCTGCTGCCCTCCTCCTGCCCTCACTCACCCCTGCTGCTGCTGCCCACCTCCTGCCCCCACTCACTCCTGCTGCTGCCCACCTCCTGTCCCCACTCACTCCTGCTGCTGCCCACCTCCTGTCCCCACTCACCCCTGCTGCTGCTGCCCACCTCCTGCCCCCACTCACTCCTGCTGCTGCCGCCCTCCTCCTGCCCCCACTCACCCCTGCTGTTGTCCACCTCCTGCCCTCGCTCACTCCTGCTGCTGCTGTCCACCTCCTGTCCTCACTCACTCCTGCTGCTGCTGCCCACCTCCTGCCCCCACTCACTCCTGCTGCTGCCCACCTCCTGCCCCCACTCACCCCTGCTGCGCTGCCCACCTCCTGCCCCCACTCACTCCTGCTGCTGCCCACCTCCTGCCCCCACTCACTCCTGCTGCTGCTGCCCTCCTCCTGCCCTCGCTCACTCCTGCTGAGGCTGCCCACCTCCTGCCCCCACTCACTCCTGCTGCTGCCCACCTCCTGCCCCCACTCACTCCTGCTGCTGCCCACCTCCTGCCCCCACTCGCCCCTGCTGCTGCTGCCCTCCTCCTGCCCTCACTCACTCCTGCTGCGGCTGCCCACCTCCTGCCCCCACTCACTCCTGCTGCTGCTCACCTCCTGCCCCCACTCACTCCTGCTGCTGCTGTCCACCTCCTGCCCCCACTCACCCCTGCTGCTGCTGCCCTCCTCCTGCCCTCACTCACCCCTGCTGCTGCTGCCCACCTCCTGCCCCCACTCACCCCTGCTGCTGCTGCCCACCTCCTGCCCCCACTCACCCCTGCTGCTGCTGCCCACCTCCTGCCCCCACTCACCCCTGCTGCGCTGCCCACCTCCTGCCCCCACTCACTCCTGCTGCTGCCCACCTCCTGCCCCCACTCACTCCTGCTGCTGCTCACCTCCTGCCCCCACTCACCCCTGCTGCTGCTGCCCACCTCCTGCCCCCACTCACCCCTGCTGCTGCTGCCCACCTCCTGCCCCCACTCACTCCTGCTGCTGCCCACCTCCTGCCCCCACTCACTCCTGCTGCTGCTCACCTCCTGCCCCCACTCACCCCTGCTGCTGCTGCCCTCCTCCTGCCCCCACTTACCCCTGCTGCTGCTGCCCACTTCCTGCCCCCACTCACCCCTGCTGCTGCTGCCCACCTCCTGCCCCCACTCACTCCTGCTGCTGCTGCCTACCTCCTGCCCCCACTCACTCCTGCTGCTGCTGCCCACCTCCTGCCCCCACTCACTCCTGCTGCTGCCCACCTCCTGCCCCCACTCACTCCTGCTGCTGCCCTCCTCCTGCCCCCACTCACCCCTGCTGCTGCCCACCTCCTGCCCCCACTTACCCCTGCTGCTGCTGCCCTCCTCCTTCCCCCACTCACCCCTGCTGCTGCTGCCCTCCTCCTGCCCCCATTCACTCCTGCTGCTGCTGCCCTCCTCCTGCCCTCACTCACCCCTGCTGCTGCTGCCCACCTCCTGCCCCCACTCACTCCTGCTGCTGCCCACCTCCTGCCCCCACTCACTCCTGCTGCTGCCCACCTCCCGCTCCTGTGCCTCCAGGGCTATGGACCTACCTGACCGGAACCGCTCATCCCTCGAGTTGGCCCGAGGCTTCTGTGGTTTAGCTGTAGGTGCAGTCAGCAGGGGCCCAGGGACTCTACTCTCTGTTTGCAGACAGGGGTCCACTCCTGAAACACAGTTTTACACATTGTGTAAACAATTTGCTTTTCCCATTATAAAAAGCCCCATTTAGGGCTGGAGAGATGGCTCAGTGGTTAAGAGCACCCGACTGCTCTTCCAGAGGTCATGAGTTCAATTCCCAGCAACCACATGGTGGCTCACAACCATCTGTAAAGAGATCCGATTCCCTCTTCTGGTGTATCTGAAGACAGCTACAGTGTACTTATATATAATAAATGAATAAATCTTTAAAAAAAAAAGCCCCATTTAAAACTGTGCATTTCCCTTATATGGCCACAGTGAATGCTGCACGGCTCCTAGTAAGGCTCTTCAAGCACAAAGAGCCTCTGGCTTGGGATCAAGTGCCACGAACAAGGGTCAGAGCAAAGTCCACATCCAGACCACCTTCTCTCCATATCACGAGACCTAGTCCAGCCTCTGGTTCATAACTGTGACGATAACTACTCCCCTGGGATACCCTTGGCAACACAACACATCAGTTTAAGTCTCACGTGTTAGCCACAGCTCTTCAGGAGCTGGTTCCTGCATGCATCCAGGCTGTTCCATAATCTAAAGTGGCCTGTGCTGCTGGATACCACTGTGGTCCACAGTGTCAGCAAACTCTAAGTGAGAAACAGCCCATCAGCCATCCTCAGTGCCTTAAATACAGGGGAAAGTGGAGAGGTAGGGAGTAAAACACCAAGAATAACACTGAACAACTTCAGAGCACGGAATGCTCAGAGGCCAGCAACCTGGTCTAGTGAGTAGCACCGCTGTGGGCTCTGTCTACAAATCTGGGACCAACAGAGCATGCCTCCTACTCTCCATCCATCCCCAGCCGATGGCTCACAGTGATAGCACCCCGACCCAGGATGCGGGACAGTGAGAGCTACCAGGGTACACAGTCACTGCACAAAGCCTCTGGTCTCATTCCAATCCTAGTCTGCTAACAGCTGCAAGGGCACAGAGCAGAACCTTCAGCTGAGACTCAGGAAGAGAGAGCTTGATGTCCTGAGCTTTGTTTGAAAATGCTCTGTAAGACCAGCCAGCGGACATTCCAATCTCACTGGCTCCTCCTGTCCTAACCACACCCCCAGACAAGCAGAGTTCATGCGGACATCCTGGGTAGGAACACAGCACTACCTGACCTCTAAGACTGGTCACACGAAGCAACACATCTCTCTCTGCTGTGCCTGTAAAGTCCAATGTACTAATTCCAGAACCAAAAAAAAAAAAAAAAAAAAAAAAAAAAGACTTGTGAGGAAACAGGAAACAGAAGCAGATGAGCCTCCAACCCAGAAGCCGATGAGGGGACCCTCACAAGCCCCCAACTCAGATCTACTCCACTCTCACTGCATCCCCAAGTGCTACCCTCTGAGCTGCCCCAAGATGCACTGTAATAGGGGCTGTGGCACGGTCTAGCATGGCTGCTTATACAGCACTTGAGAAGGAGAAAGGCTGCTCCAGAAATCTGTGCTTACGTCTTCCAAATCTGAGCACATGCACACAGCACACAGGCACACACACATACGTGTACATGTACAGGTCTAGGACAATACTGAACAGTGGCCCTACTAGGCGGAAGAACTACTTCAAAGTTTCACTGAAGAACGCTTAGTAGTCAGGCATTAAGGATAAAGAAGTGGTACCTTGCACAGTGATCCATTTGATACTTTCCAAAACGGGGGTGCCCTTATCCTTCAGACAGATGTACTATCCCACAGAGACAACAAAAACCGATCTGAAATTACTGTACTCGGGGGAAGATGTCTTGTTTGTTTGTAGACAATGTCTCATTGTGTGTCCCTAGCTAGTCTGGAACCTGGACCTTGCTATGTAGACTTCACAGAACTCACAAAGATCCACCTGCCTCTGCCTCCTAAGGAATTGGAATAAAGGCATTATGGACCACACTAGGTTTAAGTTTGTTTTAAATTACATATATGAGGCACGGTATGTGTGTGTGGCCATGTGTGGCCATGTATGTGTGGCCATGTGTGTCCATGTGTGTCCCTATGTGTGTGTGTGTGTGTGTGTGTCCGTGTCTGTCTCTGTGTGTGTGTGTGTCCGTGTCTCCATGTATGTATGTCCATGTGCGTCCCTATGTGTGTGTGTGTGTCCGTGTCTCTGTGTGTGTGTCCGTGTGTATATGTCCACACATATGAGTTCAAGTACCCACAGAGGCTAGAAGATCTCCCTGGAGGGAGTCAGAGGCGACCCCCTGACATGGGTTCTGGAAACTGAGCTCAGGTCCCTAGGGAAGCAGGGCACGCTCTTATTTGTGAACTGCGTCTCCAGTCCCGGGAAGATACATGTTTACCTGCAGCAGGAGTCAGGAGGTAACGTTCCAGGAAGGCTGCAGGGGTTCACACACACGAGCAATGGGTGTTAAGTACTGGACCCTCGCACACGTCTCAGTGTGAGTTTAGGGAAAGCTTGAGGATTCTTCTAACCTAAGCAGACAGTTCACTCTAATTTGCACCTCCACATCTACCAGTAAAGTGAACATGATTTAGTGTTCATTACCGTTTCCATTTCCTGGCCTTTGAATTTCTTCCACCTATGTGATTTATGTTTTTTCATATTTTTGGGTATTGGATATGTCTTCTAAATATAGTTTATGATTCCAATAGAGATCCTGTATTTTTCTTGCTAAATGTATTAGTATTTGACAGTGTATTTTCGTTTTAAATGAATGTTTTCTATTTCAAAATAGAAGTACTGAAAGATAACAGCCACTTATGATCGCACAGTCTCGAAAGTTACAATCGCAATAAAACCCAAACTCCTCACTAATTCCAGCAGCTGCAGAAGCAGCCTCCCAGGCACACGGTAATGTCCCTGTGCACAAAGATCTTCTCTTCTCCACTGTCAACTTTGTCCTGGCTCCCCCTCTCCCGCCCCATGCTGTCACCTTTGTCCCTCGCTAGGAAAGGGAACGGCTAAGATGTGCGGCGTTCTGGCTCACGGCTGGGCCGTTAGTGATTTTGGAAAGAGGGCTTTACAGTTTCCTTCCATCCCAACTTTACTGTGGCCTTTACCGTTTCTTTGGCTGTCCTGGAACTTGCTCTATGGACCACACTGGCCTCGAACTCAGAGCCTCCTGATGCTGAGATTAAAGGTGTGCGCCACCACACCCCCAACTTTACTGTTTTTGTTTTGAATGAACAAATACCAATACATAACCGGCATCTTCAACAGTAGAGCTCTGTTATTAATAAATATTCCAATACCAGCGGTATAAAGCCTGGGCAGTTTAGGATGCATTGCGTAAGGGTAAATGTAGCCACTGCGTTGTTTAAGAAATAAAGCGTGGGGCTGGAGAGATGGCTCAGTGGTAATTAGTTACTTGCTGTCCTTACAGAGGACAGGAGTTCAGTTTCCACAGCCCATGTGACATCTCACACCACCTCTAACTCCAGTTCTAGGAGACGTGACATCTGGCCTCCATGGGGGATGTACATGGTACACAGAAACACACACATAAGCAAAACATGCACATAAGAAATAAGTATGTTAAAGGGGTGGCAGTAATTATTATTATCTATAAGATGTTACAATGATTATTATTTAAGCATGGGCTAACGAGACGGCTCAGCAGGCAAAGGTGCCCACTACACCATCCTAACCCCTGGTACCCGTGTAAAGAGCGAGATGCGGTGGCCACATCCACAGTCCCTACACTCCTCTGCACACATGGGAAGCAACCAGGAAACCCAGCCCAAACCAGACACCCTGCTTTAGCAAAATGGAAGGACAGAGGCAACTCCAAGAGTTTACACACACACACACAGACATACACACGGAGAGAGACACACACACAGGCACACACACAGACATACACACACACAGACACACACACAGACACACAGACACACACACAGACACACACACAGAGACACACACACAGAGACACACACAGATATACACACACATAGACATACACACACAGACACACACACACACAGACACACACACAGACACACATGCACACAGATATACACACATACACACAGACAGACACAGACAGACACAGAGACACACACACAGACACACACACATACACACGCACACACATACACACACACAGACACACACACACACGCGCACACATACACACACACACAGACACACACAGAGAGACACATGCACACAGATATACACACATACACACAGACAGACACACAGACACACACACACACAGACACACACACGCACACACACACACAGACACACACATACAGACACACACACACGCGCGCACACACACACAGACACACACACAGACACACACACGTGCACACACACACATACACACACGCGCGCACACACACACACACGCACACACACAGACACACACACAGACACACACACACGCGCACACATACACACACACATACACGCACACACACGCGCGCGCGCGCACACACACACACACACACACACACACACACTAAAGTCTGAAGAAAGAAAAAGAATCAGAGTTTCCGGCAGCTGAAGATGGCGTGCCCTGCCCTGTCCAGGTTCATGTCTACCGGGGAACAATGTGCTCCATTCTAGAAGCCCCTTTCCTTTCCTCCTTTATTACTTCATAGGGATCTATGCTGTATTTTTCATCATTTGATTACTTGTTTTATTATTATCATTACTGCTACTTCAGACAGGTCTCTCTATATAGCCCTGGCTATAACTCACTATGTAGATGAGACTGTCCTAGAACTTACAGAGATCCCCCTGCCTCTGCCTCCCCAGTGTCTGCTTCCAGAGCTCATGCTGGCCACACTACTTTGTCTTCAAAACCATCAACTCAGTGAGGGTCACCACTGGTGGTGTCCAGATGCTCGGGTATTCTATGTCTGGGTTCTTCTGAGCAAGGCTGGTTGGAAATCTTGGTAGTTTTGGGTCATGATGGACATTCTTGTGGCATCAGGTGACACAGATGCATCCACACTGGCTCTAACAGGGATGTCAGGTTTTAATCTGTACTTCTCTGACTATCTGAGAAGTTAGGTGGCATCACCACCATCACCATCACCACCACCACCACTATCATCATCATCATCACCACCACCACCATCACCACCATCATCAACATCATCACCATCATCATCGTCATCATCATCATCATTATGAAAATAGGAGAAGAACCTATTTAAATCTTCACCCATTCTTCTTATCACGTTAAAAAACATGGCCTCTTAGTAGCACAAGATAGCCCCCTAGCACTCAGTTGTCCCCATGCCTCATGATAGCCCCCTGGGCATTCAGATGCCTGTCTGCAACTGCAGAGAGAGCCACCAGGCAGTGGTGCCTGTACACTCTGGAGCTGTTTGTTCTATCACTTATGCTGCGACCATCCTCCCACAGCCTGCGGTGGACTTCTCATTCTCTTTGAGGTACCTCTTGATCTTACAGAGAAGCTGTTAGGTTTAATGCATCTCAACGTGTTCACCTTTTCTCTTATGGCTGCTCTTATAGCAGTAGCATCTCCAGCAACTGAAGAAACCCTTCCTACCTTGAGATGATGACACTCCCCTCTAGGATCCTCCCACTGCTCTACAGTTCCAGCCTCTCGCCCTTGGGCCTAACACACCTGAAGCTAACTTTGGTCTCTCACTGTATATATTTTATGTAGGTTCTGGGGGTATGCCAACACCCTAGCCACATGCTATCTCTCCTAAACCAAGACCATTATGTATGTGTGTGTGTGCATCTGGGCCAGCCTTTCTGTCCCACTATCCACCTGTCCTTGCAAAGCGACCTACTCTCAGGGATGATGGCCCTAGAATAACTCTCTCTTTTTAGATCTCTTTACTTTAATTAATTAAATCATTTACATAATAATTCTTAATAACTAGCCAGACAACTCCCCCCATCACACTTTGGATCTCTTGACCTTTTGTACTTAAGACATACATTTTAGAATTAGGTCATAAAGTTCTATTAAAAAATATCCAAGATAATGAATTGGCCAAATCTGCAAATTAATGTGCAAAGAATCCAAAAATTTATAACGTGTCCTTGCCTACTAAGGAAATCTATAGCCACTCTGTGACCACAGAAATAGAGTAAGTCATATTTGGGAGTGAGATCTGTATCAAGCCAAAGCTGTAAATCATAATCTATGCCTTTGGATTTTGTTATCTAAAAACGGACATATTACTCCAGCCCTTAATAAAATATGAAACATCTACCAGTTTTTAAAATCCCCTGCAGAGTTGGGGACTGGACCCAAGACCTATCACATGCTGGGCAAGTGTTCCACCACTAAGCCACATCGGCACCCCAGTATCAAGTTACACAAGGCCCGTACCTTGAATGAGGGGGATATAACGAGCCAGCAGCTTCGCCCTCTTCTTCTCATATCCTTTCTGAGTGATGTCACCTACAACAACAGTGGGAAAAGAGAATTTCATCACTTGTAAAGTTCCAAAAACATTTGTGTGTATGTGGGAGGGTGTGTGTGTGAGTGTGTGTGTGTGTGTGTGTGTGTGACCTCATGACATGGAGGTCAGAGGGCAATCGTAGGGCTTGTAAGCATTCACCTTGTTTTATGAGAGGGGTCTGTGTCTTAGCCTGGAACTAACTAAGCCTAGGTGGGCTGACTTGCAGTAAACCCCAGGGATCCCAGGGAATATTTTCTTCTCTGCCTCCCCCACACTGGAATTTAAGCATGTACCCCCACACCTGTCTTTTTTTTTTTTAAGAATTTATTATGGGGGCTGGAGAGATGGCTCAGTGGTTAAGAGCACTGACTGCTCTTCCAGAGGTCCTGAGTTCAAATCCCAGCAACCACATGGTGACTCACAACCATCTGTAATGAGATCCGATGCCCTCTTCTGGTGTGTCTGAAGACAGCTACAGTGTACTCATATATAATAAATAAATAAAATCTTTTTTTAAAAAAAAGAATTTATTATGTATACAGCTTTCTGCCTGCATGTACACCTGCAGGTCAGAAGAGGGCATCGGATCCCATTACAGATGGTTGTGAGCCACCGTGTGGTTGCTGGGACTTGAACTCAGGACCTCTGGAAGAGCAGTCAGTGCTCTTAGCCCCTGAGCCATCTCCCCAGCCCCACCCACACCTGTCTTTTTAATGTATGTTCTCAGGATCCAACTCAGTGACCCTGAGATCATGCTTGTAAAACAATTATACTATCTCTCTAGCCAGTTTTATGATTTTTAATGGGAAAAAAAATAAAAATCTTGGGGTGAATGGCTCAGTGAGTAAAGTTCTTGTGAGTGATGGCGAGAACCCACACGAAGCTGAGTGTGGTGGTGCACACCTCTAACCCCAGCGCTCCGATGGTGAAATGGGGTCGGAGACGGGGCGGTCCCAGAAGCTCGCAGGCTGGCCAGCCTGGAGTATGCCGCAGCAAGCAAGAAGAGACCTTGTCTCGGAGATCACAGTGAAGACTGACACCTGGGACTGGCCTCAGACCTCTACACATGCCACTCCCTGGCACAACCTAAAACTAATCACTGATGCCTTTCAAGAGAGTTACTGGGTAAGCAAGCTGGGATGAACCCGGTATGGAAGGCAGCAGAAAGGAGCAGACTACCACCGTGTGGTGTAGGCGGATCTCACGTACACGTCGCTCAGTGAAGGAAGCCTGGTTCAAAGGCTGTATACTATATATACATTAAACTACATAATGGCACTCTAGAGGAAGTAAAACCACAGAACCAAAATAGAACATGGTTGCCAGCAGACAGGGAGGGGACTGTCAGAGGGGACAAGGAGTCTGGGATGGTGTAAGAACTTGCATGACTCAAATCTAGCAGGAATTACACAACTGTGTTCACCTGTCAAAAGCTTACAGAACTCCGCACTGGGAAATAGACTCTTACTGTATGTAATACTTTAATTTTTTTTTAAAGAAAGGTGATCAACATCTCCTAGAAACTTGTCAAAATGTAGACTCCGGAGCTGGAGAGACGGCTCAGCAGTTAATGAATATGTCCTGCTCTTCCAGGGGACCTGAGTTTGGTCCCCAGAAACCATGTGACAAGCTCAGAACTGATTGCAAGTCCTGCTCCAACGGATCCAATACCGTCTTCCGGCCTCCACGGGTGCACCGTTGTAGTGCACACTCACACAGACAGACACACGTGAATTTTTATTGAATCTTACCAAAGGCTCTGAGGTCGCACCTCAGATCAGCAGAATCCACATCTATTTACAAGACCCTTAAGTGATACGTGTGCAGGGTGAAGCATCAGAAACAACAGTAAAAGGCTCAGACCTCCCAGCCATCGTGCCCTAGACGAGGACCCGGGAAAAGGCCCGCAGCCCCCTCTGTATAAATGCTATTATACATAGAAACTGGACGCAAGCTAAATCCATTCAGCAATGAAAGAGGAAATCACTTCACACTTTCTACTTGGTTCTGGTTCTTACACAAAACTAGGGGTGCTGTCGGTGGATCTTAACATTTTCACAAAGATCTTCGACCACGAATGTACACTACAACAAGTTTTATTACTCATTTTTGGTACAAATGTGTACTAATACAGTTTTCACTACCACCTTTTTTTTTCCCATTTTTGGTGTTTTCTAAGTCCTCCTTCATCTTTCTTCCAGACAAAAAAGTAGAAGGCTGCAGAGTATCAGGAAACACTGCTGTCGAGTGCACAGCCAAGTACTTCCTTTAGAAGAAGCCATCTTGGCTAGGGTTTGCCAGGTAGAAACAGACTCTTTGGAGTGTCTGACATTTAGACTGAGCCTCACACACGTTCTGGGTGTTCACTGGTCCGTAGGCAGGGAAAGGTCTCTGGGACAGACAAGCAGTTTCCAGAGTATGAGCAGGGCTACCGCAAAGCTCTTCCCCCTAGCCTGCGCGTTGTCTGGAGCCGGCAGTCCTGTCCTTCATCCATCTCACTGTCCTCTTGCGGCTCTGCCCCAGCCCTCAGAAGCAGCTGTTCTGTAGCGCTTAGAGGGTCTGTAACAGAGTATCTCCTGCCGTGTGTGTATGCGTGTATATGTGGATGTGTATGTGTGTATATGAGTATGTGAGTATGTATATATAAATGCGTGTGTATGTGTGTATATGAGTGTGTGTGTGTGTATATGAGTATGTGGGTGTGGGTGTGTGTATGTGTATGTGTGTATATGAATATGTGTGTACATATGAGTATGAGTGTGTATATGAGTATGTGGGTATATGTGGGTATGTGTTTGTGTGTATGTGTGTATATGAGTCTGTATTTATATGTGGGTATATGTATTTATATTTGTGTATATATGTATGTGTGTATGTGGGTATATGTATGTATGTTTGTGTATATGTGTTTATGTGTGTATGTGTATGTATATGTGCATATGTGCGTATGTACAGCTTTGTGTCTATATGTTTCACTTGACCTGAACTGGCATTATCCTACATATAAATCTGTCTCTCCTTTTGATGTTGGTTTTTCCCACTAAATACTCCATTTTCACACCAACACATCCACATCAATGAGCGAGTCTGATTCGCTGCTCTACCATAGGACATTGGAGAGGCACCGTCCTCGGCTCTCTGGGCCCTAAATACACCACAATGTTCTTCTGGAAGGGCACTGTCCACTCACTGGATACTCAGACTCATCGCTACCACCACCGCAGCAGGCACTGGGTCCCGAGACTACTCTCATCAGGTTCAAGGTAATACTGTATGACTTCACTGATTAGCACTGCAACTTATGCACAAGGCTAAAGCATAACTCTTTTAAAGCAGCCTACATTAATACTGTTTACCCTGGATATACTCAAATGTGACTAATTTCAATGAAAAATTTAGAAGGCTGAGGCAGGGTTTCATGATGCAGCCCTGGTACTCACTAAGAAGACCAGGCTGGCCTTGAGACGTGTGCCTTTGCCTCTGCATGCCTACTTCACGGTCCCACATCACCACGCCCAGCTACGGTCCTGTCTCCAGTACATTTTACGAGGGTGAGAGTACTAAAGCTACTGAGATATTAAATATGTCAGGTGCCTGCTTGATGTTCAACACAAGATAAAAGCAATCTCGTTTCTATCACCTGAGACACAGGCAGCCACCGACGGATGTTCTCACGTTACACTGGGTATACAGTGGGTATACAGGGGGTATACAGGGGGTATACATCCCATTCTAAGTTACTGGGCCCTGACTGTAAACTGCATTTAGTACAGAGACGTCCAGCACCATACCCTAGCCTGGGCTTTAAGCACAGTGGCTTTCAACAGGGCTCTGTAAATGAACGTCATAAATGGCCAATCCCTGGCATGGGAGAAGGTGGAACTGCAGAGTATGAGGTCTGTGGCTGCTGAACATGTATCACCCCTAAGCCAACCTAAAGCTTAAAGATGTCAGTGGTCACGTGCATTCTGCGTTCATATGTAACCACTGCCATCATCATCATGTGCCCAACATGACGGACATTGGCCCCAGGCACACACCGCACAGAATGCAGCCACGTGGAGCAGGTTGGATCCCATAATGGAGTCCTGGCACAGAGCTGGTATGCCAGGGAAGAGGGGACTCAAATGCAAGCTTTCTAAACCCAAGATCAATTCTTTCATGGAGAACAATAAAACACAAACAAAGAGACAAACAACAGAGCCTTGTTTCCAACCACTACCCAGAACTGGTGAGGCCCTGGCAGGAGGCAGAGAGAGAGCTGTTTATGCCGGAACATCCAGGCATCTGTGCTCTCTGGAAAGGCTCGTGGCTACCCCTGTACAGACTTATCTGGTGATTGCAGGGCAGGCAGCTGCACTTCCACACTCCCAGGGAGGTACAGCACGAAGCCGCAGCTGATCGCCGCTGCTACAGAAACAGACTTAGGAGTCCAGCGCCCATGAAGGCATTCACTCACCAAATGATGACTAAAAACTGAGTGTCAAAAGCACTGAACTACTCTACAAAGGTAGGGAGCAAACACCGTGGGTGACAGCCAATGACTGACTAGGGCCTAACCGTCCATCAGAAAAATAGCCTATCACACATCTTTCTACAGGCTCTGTTGGCTGTGCACATGATTCATGAACTCCTACCAAGTAAAATAGCAAGCCATCCACAATATAGAATGAGCTTGCTTTGATAAAAGTAAAGGTATGTAATACACACATACATGCATACATGTACATATACATGCATACACACACGCACACATATACATGCATACACACATGCACACATACATGCATGCACACATATACATACACATACACACATGCACACACATGCATGCACACACATGCATGCACACATATACATACACACATGCATACATACACACATGCACACGCACGCATGCATGCATATACACATACATGTGTGCATACATGAACACAAATATATACATGCATGCACGCACACACACATGCACACATACATGTATACACGTGCACATATACACACATGCACACAAATACATACACACATGCATACATACACACATGCCCACATACATACATGCACACATACGTACATGCACACACTCACGTCAATGTGAATTACCTGCAGGTGCAGAAGATTGCAGGAAGGAACAACACACCATTAGTCCTGCTTACTTAGCTTCAGGTAAGGTGTCAGACAGATTTCTATTCTCACTTCACACACTTCTGAGCATACTCTTTAGCATAATCTCCACGTGCCCTTCAGTATGTGCGAATGTGTGGAAAAGGATCTGGCAAGGCTGTGGTTACACAAGACGTGAGTGAAGAAAACTAGATACATTCTCTGTTACTTCTGAAACTTCTTATGAGCCTAAAATTATTTCAGAAGAAAAGTTTAAAAATATTTGCAGAAAACTGTATAGAAGTAGTGTTATTTCTTTTTAACATTTACTTTGACTTTAGGTACATGAATGTCTGCCTGCTTGTATATATGTGTGCCATGTGTGTGTTTGATGCCTGCAGAAGAGGGCATTGTATCCCCCGAAACTAGAGTTATAAGCATTTGTGAGCCACCATGTGGATGCAGAGACTCAAACCCAGACCCTCTGCAAGAGCAGCAAGGACTCCTAACCATTGAGCCACCTCTGCAGCCCCACGGTCCTTGCTGAGACCTGCCAGCGGCACCTTCTCATCTGGAAGGCTTATTTTCCAGAAGACAAAAATCATAAATGCAATCTCTTTACTAGCTATGGGACTAGTCAGGTTACCTGCTTCATCTCGCTGAGTCGGAGTGGTTGTTGGATAGAGGAAATTGATCTCTTTAGCTGAGTATTGAACACACGGAGCATGCTCAGTCTCTCATCCTCCTAACACTCGCTGGGCCCACAGCAACACTGCTCTTCTCTTCCTGATATTGCTAATTGGTAAAGCTACACTATAGAAGATGACTGAGCAATAAAAGGAATGGGTTACAGACAGTTAATGTGTGTGTGTCATATATATGTATATGTATGTATATATATGTATATGCATATATACATATACATATGAGATAGTCCACTAAATAAAAGAACCCATTCTCAAAAAGTGCATCTTTGTGACATTAAAAAAAAATTGGTAAGAACGAGAAAACACACACAGTTGCTGGTGTTTTGGGTTGTGGGTCGGGACCATAGAAGGTGGCCTGAAGGCTGGTTCTAAATACAAGGTTCTAAATATAAAGACATAAAACACAAAAACAGAAACTACCTTACTGCACAGCTTAAGTTATTTATAGTTAACACTAAAAAGCAAATATTAAGTATGCTTCTTAAGTGTCTGCAGGTCCATGTCATACGCTTTTAATTAAAAGCAGACGTCGTACACGTTGTTAGTCATTATCTTCTTTTATCTCCAAGTTTTTAAAGACACGGGGAGATGTATTCGCTAACTGAATGTTCACACAGGAGAGTTCCACTTATGGTAATAGGAGTGTGGGAACCTAAAAGACCTCCTGCCTCACTGAAACAACTGGGAAGCCTGGATTCTTAATTGTTTTTTGTTTTTTAACCTGAAGACGTTATGAAACCAGAAAAGAAGTGAAGAAGCAGAGGTTAATTTTCTGCTGTGAGTCTGCCAAAGACAAAGTAAAAAGCAGGTCACTGGGCCAAGCGGAGCTGTAACAGACACACAGAGCACTCCGAGTTCAAAGGAAAGGAGCCCTGGAAAGTACGCAGGCCTCTGCTGAGTAACCACACGTCAGACACACATGGAAAAGAGGGGACCTGAGCCCAAAAAATGGTTCCGTGGGTAAGAGCACTTGCCACTGAACCTGGTGGCTTGAGTTTGATCCCTGGAAGCCACATAGTGGAAGAAGAAGACAGACTTCTACCCCTGACTTCCATATGCATGCATTCCATGGCACAGATGCATATACATACAAGGGGGGGGGAGAGACAGAGACAGAGACACAGAGAGAGAGAGAGACAGAGACAGAGAGACAGAGACAGAGAGACAGAGACAGAGAGACAGAGACAGAGAGACAGAGACAGAGACAGAGAGACAGACTTCTACCCCTGACCTCCATATGCACGCATTCCATGGCACAGATGCATATACATACAAGGAGAGAGAGCGAGACAGAGACAGAGACAGAGAGATAGAGACAGAGAGACAGAGACAGAGACAGAGACAGAGACAGACAGAGAGAGACAGAGAGAAGGTTTAGATTTGATTTTTTTTTTCAAATAAGGCCGCTTTCAGGGTCTGGTGACAGTTTTAACTCCCATTGCCATGAGCAGACAATGGGATCTTAGCTGGCATGTGCCCTATCCACATGCCAAGGGAGAGATAGACCCACTATGCAGAGAACATGGTATTAACTAGAAGCAAAATTCACACCACAGATACAAGGTCTAACATTTGATTAGAAACGATTATGCATATAGGGCAATATGAAACTACAGCTAAAAACCATGAAATTTGAATACAGCCATGATCAATATATTTTGAGTAATTAAAAAGCAAGAAGATAAATTTATATGGCTAAAACCTAGAATCTAAAGATGCCATCTTAAATCCAAGAATAAATTTAGTAACTGATGTATGTGTAAAGCCATAAATCAAAAACATTACAAAGATAAATTAAAGATGACCCAGGACGTATACAGATGTGCATCAGACCTGCAGAGACAGACAATGCCTTTAACACTAGCTATTTCAGAAGCTGGAGTAAGGCAGTCACAAGTCAGCGCCTGCCTCAGTCACTTAGTGAGTTCAAGGCTAACCACTCTGAGTGGACTGTGGAAAAAATGTTGTGGGAAACTCAGCAGACCCTCTTCTGTTTGTCTTGGAATGCACTCAGGAGGCTAGATGCTGTCGCGCATACCTGAGAGACCCAGCCACACTGCGGGATGAGAGGTGGGATCACAGCAGCAGCACACGGCTACTGCTCACTGAGGATACACTATAGGAGAGGCGGGCCAGCCAACTAGCTCAGGGTGACTCTACCCCCTCATGCTGTTTCCGTGAGGACGCTTCATGTGGCAAAGGCTCCTCACTCCAGCACACCAGCACCCTGCCCTTGAGTCTCCTTGACCTTCAGGATAAAGGGAACCTAACAGATGACAGAAGCCCTCGGGGCACAGAGCCTGATCCACACTTCACTGCCGAAAGAACACACTCCTTTCTCTCTGCCAGCAAGGGCAACACCAAGGCCATCTACAGCCCGGCCAACACCATCAGAAGAGGATTTCAACTCTTCCAAGTCCAAGGGCTGCCCTGAGGGAAAAATAAACACAGGTGCTTGCTCCTGAAGACAAGGGATAAAGAGAGGGTGCTCTCCATCACACAGGAAGACTCAGGGAGCTGATTGTAGCTAGACGGTCTCTCAGTTCTACTAGTCCCTCCAGTGGGAAGCTTTGTAACCCGCATGCGGGAGCCAGTCCAGGTACAAACACCTTCAAAACTACCAGCCACAAGCGACCTTAGGTGAGGCTGGCAATTTCCTAACCTTACTGACATGTCTCTCACACGAAGGGCATTCGGCTAACACACTGGAAATGGTAACAGGCGAGCATTCATACACCAAAGCCATCCAGTCGTCTTGGTGCAACCGTAGTGACTGAACCCCCACTCTCGGCCTCCCGCCTCTTCTGCTCAGCCGACCTCATGATGGGAACATGGTTTCTACACAAGCACATACTAGAGAACTTAACTGTCCTCTTCTTAAAGTAAATGTCAGTCCTAATGGGGTAAGAGGGGCTGTGGAAGAGTCTTCAGCCCCGTCTGTTTTCCTGTGCTCCATGAACACGGTCCTCCTACGGAACAGGCCCTCACCTCCACGGACTTCCCATCTGCCGAGTCCTAAACAAAAACCTCCCAGTTTCCATGTCACCCACCCTCCTTAAACGCCTTTCCTGTTTAGCCTCAAGGAAGCCTGGTCCTGAACACTCACATTCACTCTCACCCCACTGGCTCCCATCAGCTGTCAACACCGACCAGGTCCTAAAGCCCCCACTCGCTTTTATTAATATTACAGTCCCCCCAAGTCTACATCCATGTCAGGGCCAATCATTCAGCACATTCTGGTGGCAACAGTGAACGGAGCGCCCATCTGCGACTCAAACCTCGCTGCAGAGCGAGGACTGGCACAGTGTAACTCACAGCCCTTCCCCAGGGCTCTGTTCAGACAGGTTCTTTCTTGAGAATCTTAATGTCTTCGCATGCCTCTCCCCTCAAATACTGCTGTCTGTCTCTCCCCTCAAATACTGCTGTCTGCCTCTCCCCTCAAATACTGCTGTCTGTGCCTCTCTCCGCTTCGTGATTACACGCCAGCACTGCAAAGCCCAAAGCCTTCATTTCTCACTCTCCCACCCTCCCTCAATCCCCACCGTCAGAAGTCACCGAGGTCCTTCCGACTCCTCCTGCTTCCTCTGCAGCCACCGCTCCGTCTAAGCAGCCTTTCTGGAAACACGGCTTCCCGGCTGGTTTTTCCCGTTTTACTTTTGGAGATGAAGCCGGGTGTGGTGGCTCACACCTTTAATCCCAGAGGCAGAGGCAGGTCAGTCTCTGAACTGGGAGGCAGTCTGTTCTACACAGTGAATTTCAGGCCCGCCAGGGCTACACGGGAAGACTCAGTCTAAAACAAACGATGGAAAATGAAAACTGCTGGGTGGGTACCTACTTTTCAACAGCTGTTCAGGCATAAGACTTATAAATTTTTCCTTTATTCTTGACAATCATACATACAGTGAAGTATAATCATTACTGCTGCCACTCCCCACCCCAACTCTGTCCTTTTTTTTTTAATAACCCACTAAGCCCAATCACTGCTGCCTTGCTGTGAAAACAGTTCACATCTTGAAAAGGAAGGATTCTCCTCACCCAGAAACTGCCAACTGCCATCAGCGTGTCAGTAGTGGCAGCCATGTGGCCTAGAGATCACCCACCCCATCTACGCCAGAACTTTGACTGGCTAACTCTTCTACAAGGCTTGGGCATGAGTGTCATGCGTGTACAGCCATGAGCAGAAGACAGCTCTGCAAAGCACTCCTCCCGGTCCTTTAGTTCCTAAATTCTTTCTGCCTCCTCAAGTCTTATGGGACAAGAAGGGGAAGGAGAGGGAGAGATATCGACGTCCTACTTAGGGCTGAGCAGCTCAGTCTTTTAGTCTCAAGGTTCTGACTGGTTCTGCATCTCTCTCCACTGACTGCTACCCAGTGCAAAAGGAAGCATCTCTGACCAGCTAAGGGCAATGGGTCTACGGCTATAAACACACATATTTAAGGGACGCTTTAGGAGCATGACCGGTCAGCAATTATCAATAGCCCTAGGACCTGTGACCTCATCAGCCATGGGCTGATCAGGATTGCAGAACCAAGCAAGCAATTGCCTCCTGTGGAGAACACTTCAAATCCAATCGTTATCCTATACTAGTCACGAGACTATCACACCCGGCGAGCACATCGTGACTGGTCAGTTAGTCCTGCAGGGTAAGTCCACTGATGTCTTTTTTCCCTCAGTAGTCTGCATAGAACCTTCTGGAACTATGAAAGTCAGCCAGTAGGGAGAAAGTTTCCTGGTCAGTTTGAAATTGACTTCTCTATGTCCTACAACCAAAATATATGGTGTCTTTAGCAATGTGGTCTTACGTGTAGTTACAATGGGTGACCAAGGACAATGAAAATAACCTATGTCACCTTGGAGACCTCTGGGACATTTCTTCATCAGTAACTTGTAGGGAGGTTTCCCAAGCCTTACACCATGATTTTTATTTAATAATTCATGTATTTCAGGAGTAACATTGTCCACCCACCCACACAGGGCAACTCTACTCAAACCTTTCTTAAAGCTGTATTTTAAAATTAGCTTACTAATTGATTTCCTGGGGCATTTTCACTCCTCCTTAGTTTTGTTTAGCCCACGGCTACTGTCCCTCCTTCATCCACCCATCCTGATCCCCATTTAATCTTTTCACCTCAATATTCCCTCCTCTCCTTCCACTTCATGTATCCTTCTAACTCTGCAACTACTTTTTAGTTACGTTGTTAGAAAGTAGCCTTCCACACCGGCTTCTGTATACACTTCCTTTCCGCTCCCTGGATCCCCCTACATTCCCAGGCTCACCCTTGCTTACATCTTTCCAGTCCCAGAATTCCATTCCTCTACCTTCCTTCTACCTCTAACCCACTGAACTCCCTTAAGGTGCACCTTCTCCAGAAAGGGCTGCTTTCTAGTCAGTCTCCTGGCTTCTGGTTGTGCACCAAGTTAAAGAAAGATTTGAAGCTAAGCTCTGCACACGAGCAAACACATGGCCTTTGTCTTTCTGAACCTCAGCTCTCACTCTGTATGACTTTTCCCCCAAGCTTCATCCACTTAGCTTTAAATTGGGATGTTTCACTTTTCCTTGTGGCTGAGTAATGTCCCATCATGCACATTACCACATTTTTTTCCTGGATATGGACATTTCAGTTGGTTCCCTTTCCTAACTGACATGAATGCAGCAACAGTGAACATGGGTGAGTAGGTATCTCTGAGAAGGTATAAGACCTACTGGGTGCATAAGGCATAAGACCTACTGGGTGTATGCCCAGGAGTGGTATAGCTGGGTTACAGGGTATCCATCCATAGCTCTCTCTCCCTCTCTGCCTCTCTCTCTCTCTCTCTCTCTCTTTCTGTGTCTCTCTGTCTCTCTCTCTCTATCTCTGTCTCTCCCTCTCTCTTTCTGTTTCTCTGTGTCTCTGTCTCTCTCTTTCTCTCTCCCTCCCCCCCCCCATTCCATCCTTCTTTGTTAAGAAAACTCCAGACTGATTTCCACATACACACTGGCATTTGCTGGCATTTGTGTTCCTAATGACGACCGTCTGACTGGGGTAACAGAATTTTAAGTAGGGATTTTTTTTTGTTTTGGATTCAAATAACTGGTTATTATTATTATTATTATTATTATTATTATTTTATTCACTTTATATCCTACTCACTGCCCACCTCCAGTCATCTCCTCCCACAATTCTCCCCCCCACCCCCCTTCTCCTCTGAGTGAGTGGATGCCCCCTCCCCACAGTACTTCAAGTCTCTATGAGGCAAGGTGCACCCTCTCTCCCACTGAGGCCAGACAATTTCCATCTCCCTGATGGCTAAGGACGAGAACGCTTTTAAGTCTTGCCTGGCCGTTTGCATTCTTCTACTTTGTGAGAATGTCTGTTCGGTTCCTCGGCCCCTCTTTTTAAACCAGGCTGGTTATACTCTTAATGCTTAGCTTTTTAGTTCAACGCAAACCACATTCTAGACGCGAGCCCTCTGTTGAATGACCTAGCTGGCAGAAGTTTTCCCCATTCTGTGGCTGCCTCTTCTGTCACCTCAGCTGCCTTTGCTGTGCTTTATGAGGTCCCATTTGTTGACTGTGGGTCTCCTGTGCTCCTGGAGTCCGACTCAGCCATTACCTGTGCCAGTAAGTGGTTCATTTGTTAGGGTTGCGCTGTGGCTGTACAGTGCTTTTGGTTGGACGGTGCTTTTCACTATGTTAATTCTCCCAATCCACAAGCGTGGGCTCTCCTTTCCATGTCCTAGTGTGTTCCCACCTTCCTTTAGGTCTCCAGTTGTTCACTGTTCCTCTGTTTCGCTAGCCAGCTCTCCCACAGGTCCTTCATCTTTTGTGCAGCTACTGCTGATGCGACTGTTTCAATGATCTCGGTCAGTCGTTGGTATTCGAGAAGGCTACTGATTTTTGTATGTTGATTTTGTGCCCTGCCACTTTGATGAGCGTCTTTATGAGCTCTTAAGGGTTTCTTGGTGAAGTGTCATTGGGTCTCTTATCTATATGGGTCTCTTACCTATAGAGACATATCTTCTGAAAAAAAGGGAGTATGTTACCATCTTCTTTTCCTACTTGTAGCCCTGTTATCTGTGTCTCTTAGTACATTGTCCTAGCCAGACACCAAGTATTATCTTGAGTAAACGTAGTGAGAGAAGTCTCCCTTACCTGTTTCTTACCTTGTTACAGGGACACTTGGAGTATGAGGTTTGCTATAGGCTTGCCATACACAAACTTCATCATATTGGGGTATGAACCCTCCATCCCTAGACTCTCAGTGATTTTTATCAGAAAGGGTTGATGGGTTTTTACAGTTTTTCTCTACAACTAGAGGTGGTCATGCGATCTGTCTCTTAGTCCATTAATGTATTGAATTACACATACACTGAGTTATCTCTTCAGTGCTAGGATAAAGTCAATTTAGTCACGTAAACAGTCTTTCCAACGTGATGCTGAATTTCATTTTTGAGAACTTTACTGAGGATTCTGGGTCTTTCCTCATCAGGGAAGTAGGTCCAGGATTTTCTTGTTCGCGCGATGGCTTTATGTGGGTTTCGCTGTCAGGGTCATACTGACTTGGTAAGAGCTGGGCAGCTTCCCCTCCTCTTCTACTTCACGGCACTGGAATCGGCTACTCAACGTTCTGGTCGAGTTCTGCAGTGACTTGGGCTTTTTTCCGTTGGGAAGCCGCTCCAACCTCACTGCCCTTAAGCAGCTGATCATTAAAAGGTCCATTTACCCCGTTCCTCTCATGACAATGACGGTAGCCAGCCCACCTACTTAGGATGCCTTTCTTGTCACCCAAGCTGTCCACTGTGGCAATCTCCCATAGTCCCTCCCTCCCTACCAAACAAGAGAAGGCAAAAGAATAGGACAATGGCTCAAGTGTATATAATTGGGTGTTGGGGGGGGGGGGTTCTGTGGCTTTTGTTCCACCCTGTTCCTTGGTTTTTCATATTAAATTTATGTGTGTTGAGTGTCTTGCCTGCATGTATGTTTGCCCACCACGTGTGTGCCTGGTGCCCATGGAGGTCAGAAGAAGGGTGTTCGATGCCCTGAAACTGGAGGTACAGGTGGTTGTGAGCCACCATGTTGGGGTGCTGGAAATGGGACCAGGGTCCTCTACAGAGCTCTTAACTGCCACTGGCATGGCTTTGCTGTTGCAGCTGCTGCTGTGGCAAATACCTAAAATAACTTCAAAAGGCGTTACAATTTACTTCAACCTGTTCACGTTTCTTAAGATGGCTGTTAAGATGGCTCAGCGGGTAAAAAGTACTGATCAACCAAGCTCGATGATCTGAGTTCAACTCTGAAACCCACGGTGGAACAAGAACGGGTCCCCAAATGTCGTCCTCTGACCTCTAAATGCAGGCCGCGGTACGTCTACAGTATAGCCCGCCCCCAACACAACATTCTCAAACATACCCACAGAGAACCTTCTCCGAGAGCCAACCCTTATCAGCATGGTAGATGATAAAACCCGTGGTAATGTTGGGGAAGGAGGCCATGTTTTATGAACAAAGACAGAGAGGTGTTTCTTCTTCTGTCTAGGCACTGCTGACGTTCAGCTGAGGGGAAACCTGCAGGATTTTCCAAATTGTCTGGGTGACACCAACTCTTCCTGCTTGTGTGCAGCTGAGGGAGGTACACAACTTTCTAGACCATCCGGGTACGATCTCCCTCAGTCCTATTTCCCACAATGCTTATCTGTATTGAATTCTTCCCGTTCCCTCCAATGTACCCCCCAACGGCAAACCTGTTTTAAGGAATTCTTCACTTAGACAAATGTGGGTATTATGAAACTGACATTACTCTATTCAGTGCTTTTCTCTCTACCCTGAGTATGGGAAAAAAGAAAGCCCCAGGAAGGAGAGAATCCCATAGTGGTGCATCCCTTTAAGCCAAGCATTTGAGAGAGGCAGAGGTAGACAGACCTCTGTGAGTTCAAGGCCAATCTGGTCTATAAGGTGAGTTCCAGGACACCCGGGGGGCGGGGGGGGGGGGGAAGAACCTTGAAAATGTCAGTAAAACGTTTGCCTCCTTTTACGGCTGGCCAAGCCCAAGTTTAGACATGTTAGACATCAGTGACTTGCCAGAGGACACTTATAAGATGTCAGCCTCTGTGTGAAAACTCCAAAAGTCTACCTAAAACACAGCCTGTATGACGAGGCATCCCTGAGGCCGACGGGAAAGGCCACATCTCAACAATAAACCCGAGCTTTAGGGTCCGGCATTAAGGTGTGGATGTTCTCTGTGAGCAGGGCCAAGGGCGACTCTGCCAAGGTAATCACTTAACCTATGTGGCAAAATGAAGTGCGCCGGTCTAGAAGAGGGCAAGTAACTATGGTTACTGAGTCTGGGGTTGCCGGCGCACTCTGCAATCTCCTGCTATTAACTCTGCACTGTCTGCCCCCTTTCTGCATGTACAGCTCCTCCCCACGACACACAACTGTATACCCTTTCCCTACGTATACCCCTATGTATGTCTAGAATGGTATCAGAATAAGAAGATTTAATTAAGGTATTTCTTTAGCTGGTATAACTCTGGTCCTGCCACAAGTTAGGAAGTTTTGGCTCTGAGGAAATCATTCAATGGACTATAAACTCCTGGCGAGCATTAAGACGTATAACCCCAAGGAACTGAAATAACAGATATTTCTGGAGCCGGAATGAGGAGCAATCTGCAAAAGCACACTTGATATGCAAAAGCCAAACTACAACTATGCGATTTTCCCCGAGGGGCCATATCAAATCCAGCACAATAGACTTTTCTCGGAGTCATTCCCAACCACGCCTCCGAAGAGAATCAAGAACTCTCAAGGCAGAGCTAGAGAGATGGCTGGGGGTGGGGGGGGGGGAGGTAAGCACACTGGCCGTTGGTTCTTCCAGAGGACCTGGGTTCAAGTCACAGCACCAACAAGGATCTAAAACCCTCTCCTGGTCTCCAGGGGCATCAGGCATGCATAGGATACACAAACATGCGGAGAAAATGCCCATATACATAAAAAGCAAAAGAGAATTCTCAAAAAAAAAAAAAATCACTAAACCAACTACAGCAGAGTGTAATAATCCAAGTGGGGAAAAATGGATTCTAACAAGTCTTAAATGCAGAGTTAACAAACATAGACGCTTTTCCTCCAGGGCTTTTTCTGTTGGGGGTTGGGGGGGTAGGAAGTGGGGGGGGGAACAGAACTCTTTTCCTAGGCATCCCAAGAGGCACAACATCCAAATTGAGGGCGACACTCACCATCCCTGAAGTCCTATTATTTCCCTCGTCTGTTTCTAACAACCACTTATTTGACTTTCTAACTTTTTAAAATTCTCACGTAGAGTGGGGAAGCTGATGGGGTGGCCCGGCAGGGCACTTGCCCTCTAATCTGACAACCTGAGTTCATTCCCTGAACTCACAAGGTGGTAGGAGTGCACTGGCTCTGTGCAAACTGACCTCTGACCTCCCCACGCAGGCACCGTGACCCTGGCTCGCCCCCACCACCCTCCCAGTGTAAAACACTCGTATCAAAATTCCATAAAGGAATAAACCTCCTCTTAAGTGTTAACACCTTTTACATCTGCTAGACTAACGCACTTCAGCCTCATAATCCACCCGGCGAGTGCGTGTTCTTTTGCCTCGTTTTGTAGATGAGGAAACTGAGGCTCACGAGGCAGTCTGAGGTTCCAGGGGTGGGGCTGGGCTTCTGCATCCCGGGCTTCCTGCCGGCCGACAGGCTGCAAGGCAGACTCTGGAAGCCCGGACCGTGGCCTTGACGCTTCTGAAGCCCAGACCACGCTCGGGCAGCGAGAGTGCGCCTAGGCCCACCTCCCAGCCAGTCCCTCCCGGTGTCCTTCGGAGGCCGGGCACCCGCCAGACTGCAGAAGCTGGCGGGCTCTCCGGCGAGCGGCCCAAGCAGGGATGAGGAGAGAAGGCCGGCGGGGATCCCGCATGCGAGTACCCAGCAGGTTCCGGGGGTGACGCTCCCGAAGGTCCCCGGGAGAGGTCTCGGGCGAGGGTCCCTGTCGGGGTTGGGGGTTATCCCGCGGCTCTCACCTTCGGACAGCTCCAGCTCCAGCTCCGCCAGGCTCTCGAGCACCTCGGCGGGCAGCGGCGCCGCCTCCAGAGGGCATCCGCGGTCGGCCATGGCCGGTGGCTCAGGCGTTCCCCTCACCGGGGCCTTGCAGACCCGCAGCGGCCGCCCGCAGCCGGCAGCGGGCGGGGCGCGGCCGGGGCTGCTTCGCACGGGCGCGGGCACGAGCGCGGGCGGCTCCGGCTCCGGCTCTGGGAGCGCGCCGGGGATGCGCGCGCGTGCGCGGCTGAGGGGCGGGGCAACGTTTGCGCGGGTACGCCGGGCCGGCCCCGCCCAGCAACTTTAAAGGCTCGCTCCCATTGGCCAATGAGCCACGTCGGAGAAACCTGGAGCTTTCCTCGCCTTGGGGGCGCGAGAGGAGCGGCGGGCGGGGGAGCTGGACAGAGGCGCCTCGGGATACGTGCGACCACCTCTGTGAGCTGGCTTCAATGTCGCCCAGGTGACCCGCCTCCCGGATCCCCAGCTTCTTCTTCCTCAGGCCTGCTGGCACGCTTAACTCTCCTGTCGGCGTTCTTGCTCTGGTGTCAGCAAACTCTGGCATTTTTCGCCGGCCTTAAAGTGTGTTTGCTTATTGCTTTACCCATGACCCTGGAAGCACTCTGACATTGACCAAGAAGGAGCTCTGGCAGTTTCTCAGTCCTTGAGATGACCTTGGGCGTGGAAGCATAGCTATGACATGTTGGGAACCGTAGTAGAATTTTTGAAGGAGCTATTCCCAGAGCGGGGGCATATATATATACATATATATTTCATATATGTATAAACATACATATACACACATATATACATATACGCGAGCGCGCACGCACACACACACACATTTTTTTACTTCTAGTACTCTTTAGCCCCCCCTCTTGCCACTGTCTATTACCATATCATCCATCCCTCTCTACATACATTAAAAATCCCAGGTAGGCAACAAAAAGACCATTTTGGAGGCTTTTAGTGAGCCTAATATTACATCCACAAGAAACAGCATAGGAAGGTGTCCCCAGCTGATTTTAAAACATCCGAGCCGACTAATCTGGTTCTACAGCCAGGGTGCGTGGTATGCAAACGGAGGACTATTTATTTCCGCAGGTCGCAAGCTCATGTAGGAAGCAGTCACAAGCTTTGCGTGAAAACTGGTCAACAGTTTTCACCTTCCTCCAATCACTGGTTTCCTCTAAAGGAGGTGTTCCTTGTCGCCTTGAATGGAGAATAGCTGTCGAAAGGTCACTGGTTGTGAAAAGGCAACTGGGCTTCGGGCCTTTCGAGGCGGGTGGTTTGCAGACTGTCTGGGGTGGGTGTGGCCGGGCCAAGGCTTCCTGGATCAGGTATCCTGGATTCAGTTACAGTAGTTATCCCACTGCTGGAGTATTTTCACACTGATTGTAAAGTATGCAAAACAGCCAGACTTGAAGGCATTCCAGCAGGCAGGTTGCTGGGGGGAAGGGGCAGCTTTTAGCTGACAGTCCCTCTCACTCTAGACTGCCAGGAATAAGGGAATGGTCTAACTTGTCCTTCGAAGAGCTGAATTTTTACCTATTGACATCGGGACAAAAGAACAAGTGTTTACAATAAAGACTTATAAGCTCAACACAAAACGTTCTAAGCAGCATTTAACAACACTTTAGAGCATTCAAAACAGTTTTTAAGGCTTATTTTATGTGTGAGTTTTGTTCATCTCGTGCAAGAATATCTGTTCACCACATGCATGCAGTACCAAAGGAGACCAGAGAGGGCGCCAGATGCCCTTCAACTCTAAGACTACCCTTAGCCACCGCATGCGTGCTGGAACCGGAGGTTTCTTCAAAGGCAACAAGTACTCTTGACTGGTGAACTGTCTCTCCAGTCCAGTCTTTTTGTAAGTATTTAGCCACTGCTTTAGGGCTCTAGGGAGAGTTGGATCCTTCTGTTTATCTCTACAGCTCAACCGGCTGAACAGAGGTAAAGGCAGACTCAGTCATCAGTATAGACCCGGCGAGGTGACCCAGTGAAACGAAATACACAGTGGGTAAAATGGAGCCTTTTAATACGAAACAGTTGGCAGCTTGTGGCAAACAACAGGCAATCAAGTGACAAACCCTATGAAACGCATGCAAAAAAAAAAAAAAAGAAAAAAAAAAGTCAGTATGCAGCAAGCACCAGGAAGATCCTGGGTGACTCCAAACACAGTAAAATGCTCAAATGCTACAATTCTCTGTAGCCATTTGGTCTTCTCCGTGGGCACCACAATTCCCTAGTGATGGCCCAGAGGCTTATTTATTTACTTATTTTTAAAGATTTATTTATTTATTCTATATAAGTACCCTGTAGCTGTCTTCAGACACACCAGAAGAGGGCATCAGATCTCATTACAGATGGTTGTGAGCCACCATGTGGTTGCTGGGATTTGAACTCAGGACCTCTGCAAGAGCAGTCAGTGCTCTTAACCACTGAGCCATTTCTCCAGTCCCGGAGGCTTATTTATGAATTAATGCTAGGCCTTAGACTAGGCTTGTTCCCCAACTGGCTCACAACTCAATCATCCCGAGGATATTAGTCTTAATCTGCCACACAGCTAGCTAACCTCTCCTTGGTTTCATACATATCCGACGTCCTCCAAGTCTGCCGTGCATCTCCCGCCTCTCCCAGAGTTCTAATCTCTCTCGCACGGAACTCCCACTTCCTGCCTTTCGCTAATGGGTTCTCAGCTTTTTATGACCAGTGGTGCTTCTACACGGTATGCAAGAGATTATCCCTGCGATTCTCGAACGCTAAGTTTGGAGCCTTGTTTGAGGGGGGAACACTGGGCCTGTGAGACATGGCTTGGAGATGCCCGTGTATCTGTTTTCAAAGATTTTGACCCCTTAAACGGTCTGGATACCTTTCTCCTGCCCACAGACTAGTGTCCTGACGAAACCTAGCATGCAGCCTCCTCCTCCACTTGGCAGAAACTAGAAGCAACCGTGAGTGAGCCTGTGAGGGCATTTTCAGGAAACTCTCCAGAGCGGGCTCCACTTCACAGTGGTGCCTCAGGCATGAAGGAGATGAATCAGATCGGCTATGCCTGCCTGCCTTCAGGCTTGCGATTGCATGTAGCTTTTGTCGCTGCAGTTCCTCTCATCCTTCGCCGACATCAGAACCTAGGTCCTTCTTCCAATATGGACTAGAGACCGGCGACTGGTCAGGAATCCTCCGAGCCTTTAGCACCGGGTCAGGAATACCGGAGCGTTGTGGACTGAGCAGCCATTGGCTCTTGATCTCCCTGGCGGATAGCCACTATTTGGCCGCCTGAGTGATTGTATTGTAAAGGCGATGCTAGTAAATCCCTTTCCAGTGTGCATTCTACTGGGTCTGTCTCTCTAGATAAACCTCACTAATACCCCACCTGCTGGATACTAGACATAGAATTATGGTTGCTCCTGAGCATAGCTCAGGGAAACTAATGAGATTAAGAAGTGGGTAGGGCCCTGAAGTCCCCACCTCTCCCTCCAAAAAGCTGTGAGGTGTTCATGTGCTAGCACAATGCTAACAAAGAACTGGAAACTTGGAACTGGCTCAACAGTTTACCACACCAGGATTCTGGGGGCTCAAAGTCTAAGGTGAGGTGTCAGGCGGGATGATCTGATCTGGAGCTGTCTCCTGGCCTCTAGCGACTGCTGCTAATCCTTGATGTGTCTTGCCTTCCGGATACCACCCTCCGCCCCCAATCCCTGCCCTCAAGTTCATAGGATGTTCTTATGTGTAGACACCATTCATGCCTAATGTGAGAACACTCTTAATTAGCTCATGTTAACTTGATCATCTGTAAAAACCCAATTTCGACTAAGGTCATAGTCACATGTACTCAAGGTGAGGACTTTGATAGCCCTTTGGTTGGGGTGAGGGGACAGTTCAGCCCATAAATCAGAATGCACAGCCAACCTGTGTATACCGGCGGGAGCTGTGGGGGCTGCCTGAGTCAGGATGACTGCAGTGCTCAATGAAGCAAGCTAGAATGTAAAACTGGGTATCAGCAGGGTTCATGGTCCTATGAGGAATCTCTCAAGAGACTCAATACCCTGGCGGTGAATGCCTTCACATTCACCTGTAGGATTAATCAGTCATGTGGGTCACAAGGAGAAGAGACTGGAGGCTGAAGAGAGGGAGACAGAACCCCTGCAAGACTCGCTGTACCCTATACCCTAATTGTTTTTAGGGTCTAGTGGTAGGGTGTGTTCTAGGACATCCCAGGAATAACAAACTTACCATACCTTGCCCTCCTTAACCATCGGAAGCAGCAGGAGACACGGCCTGACACTGCTGGTTGTCTGGCCTGACAAACTTCTTCCTGGAAACCTTAGGTGTAGCCAACATCCTCGCATGCCGCAGACAAGAATCTTAGGACAGTTGGGTAAGAGATCAAACATGGAGGTGTGAGCTTGCTCTTTATGGCTGGGATACCAAAGGGGAGACAGCAAAAATTACATCTGTGTTGAAGAGTAACTGCTGAGAGCCAAACATTAGGAAGCACAGGGAAAGACGAAAATTACTGAAGGGAAGGAAGATGGAGCTGTAGTCAGTCATGCCCCTCAAGTCAAACCTTTGATACAGAGAGGAAAAATCCACACCGTGCGCGTGAAACCACGACAGGGAACAGACTACATTTGAACTGTGTGAGTCGGGGGAATCTTTAAAGCAGGAAGCGAGAGACCACTGCACAGTCTGGTTTGTAAGACGGGGTTAGTCTGAATGACGGAAGAAAGGAGAAGTTGAGTGACATAACTACTTACACCTCCGTCGACAGATGGTGTTGTACTATGGGAAGAGAAATCCTGAGGCTCAGCCCAAACAGCCCATTAGGGACACTTGCTTATCATCTGAGGTCTCCATGGATATCAGAGACCGGAAGACAGTAGAGAGGACGGGTATTATGTAGGGAACCGAGAACAGGGAGATGTGCTGTCTTAAGCCAGCTCACTAGGCCTGAGAGGACTGGGCTCACAGGAAAGGAGGAAGTTAATCCAGTAGGTACCCCTGGACTGGTAGGGCACCCCAGGGTAGAGCATGGCCTAGATGAGATAGGAGAGGCCCTGGTGGATCCCGGTGACTGAGACCAGCATATAAACCAATCCATACAGTGCTAAAGCAACCGGCAGATGAGGAAGAAAGCAGACAAAGGGGGCTTATCCAGTCACTCAAAGACAAATATGACAAGATTTATTTATTTACTGGTTTTGAGATAGGGTTTATGTAGTCCTGGAACTCACTGTGTAGCCCAGGCAGACCTGAGCGCTGGGATTAAAGGCATGTGCCACCATGGCCCCTGGCAAGCTGGAATTCCTACTGTAGGACAGTACTGGGAGGCCCCTCCTCCTATGTTTGCTGACTTTGTAGTGTTGCAAGATACCATGCAGTCTGCTGAGGTAGAATTGTTGACAACAGGCCTACAGCTGTCGGGCTACTGACATGATGTATGCATGTTGTGTGCATGTGTGTGTGAGTATGCGTGCATGTGTGTGTGGGTATGCATGTTCCTGCGTGCATGTGTGTATGTGTGCATGTTGCATGTGCATGTGTGCACGTGTATGTGTATGCATGCCTCTGGCAGCTGATCTGCCTCATCAGGACTTGTCTTTTACCACGGAGGACTGGTTCTGAGTCCAAAGACAGTTTCATAGTTCTTCAAACCCAAATTTAGTGGCTCATCTCTGAGTTACTTTACTTTGTCTCAGCTCGTCTGACTACAGAGCAAACAAATACTTATATTAAATTACATCTGAAGACCTGAAATGCCTCATTTCTAGCCTGGGCTCTGACTGATACAACTCCACATAATTGATTTAAAGCACTGCCGGGACAAACTTTAATTGAGCATGGTAAACTTACGCCCCTCTTAGAATTAGGAAGATGTTTTAAACAATATGCCCACTAACTATATTGTTGTTTCAAAAGCACTCTGCCATGTTTCCTGACTCCACACACGTGTGGATGTCTGTGTGACACGCCTGACCATACATTCATTGAGGGGTGAAGAGTTCTGAACCAGATTCACTGCATGGTATAAATATGAAGGGGTCATAGAATGGTTGTAGCCATGAGAAGCAAGTGTGACATCATTTTATTTGTTTTGCCAACAAAAAAGAATAAACTGAACGGATTTAAAAAACAAAAAACACAAAGAGCGTCCATCCATCCATCATTTCATCAGAGAACAGTCTTTAAAATGTATTCCTTGCTATGTGTTCATTCCACTGACCTGCCCACCCTGACATGCTAAGAAAATAAGCATCTTCCGCCACAGAGGACGCAGGTGGCTCCGTCATCAGACACAGGACCCAGCATGGACACTGCTTACTGGGTGGGAAGGAGCACAGCGGGCTCTCCCCGCCATTCAGCAGGGTGTGGAGGTAGGAGCTCTCGGGGGCTCCTAGAGGCTGGCGTCACTACTCTCGAAGTGTGTCCCAGGCCATATCATGAGCTTTCCTTAGGAAAAAAACCATCTTTCCTCAAATAGAAATGTCAAAGGTTAATAGCCAGAAGAACTTTATTCATTGTTTAATCTTCTGGGGGCAGGCTTTCTGAGGAGCATCTAAAATTAAAATACAATAGAAATTTGTTATAAAACTTTCCAAAACAATTTTTTTTTCTTCTTTTTTCTTTTTTTTTGGAGCTGGGGACCGAACCCAGGGCCTTGCGCCAAAACAATTTTTATAACTTCAAAATACCATCACTGAATTAAGCTTTGGTAAGGGTGTGAGTTATCATGAAACTTTTCTAATAAAATAGGAGGTGAGGTTTAAGAAACTATTACATACGCTATATACAGGTCAAAGCGTAATTGGGAATGATTTGAATGTGAACTTTCCTTCACAAGAGCGTTTTAACTCTCAGCCTTCAGATGGTAACCCTGTTTCAGGAGGCTGTGCACCATTTAGGATAGGAAGCCTCGCCGAAGGAAGTGATTTACTGGAAGCAGGATGTGAGGTGTTTTCTTTTAACAGCCTGGCCTCACTTCCTGTCCCTCCTCTGCTTCCTAATCTGCACACATTCAAGCAGCCACACACATCACATCAGCTTCCACCAGAAACTACGCCCGGCAGCCGGCAAACCCCGACACCCTGACACAACAAGCCGGGAACCAAAACAAATCGTTCTTTAGTTGCCTCTTGTCAGATGCTTGTGATCAATTTTCTAACAGAAAACTGGTGCTAGAGAGCAGGGCCCTTGTTAGGATAACCTCGCCGCGTGGTTTGTAAGGCCTTTGGCTAAAGTCTTTGCCTGATGAATTTGGAAACGCGTGGAGCTACAGGCTAGAGAGGCTTCCCAGATTCTTGCTCACAGTGAAGAGAAAAGTGATTGCCTTCACCTTCCCGATCAGCGTCAGAGGGTGGAAAGACCCCACCAGTGACTGACCCAGACTTATCCACCACACACTGCTAAGGGCACTGTTCACACAGCTGTACATTCACTCAGCCTAACCATTGCTAAGCTCATGTTAGAGGGTCTGTTGTTTCTTTTTGAGATGCCATATTACTGTGCAGCCCTAGCTAGCCCAGCACTCACTCTGTCTGTACCTGGCTAGCCTGGTATTCACTGTGTATACCAGTCTGGTTTCAAACTGCTTGCAACCCTCCTGCCAGTGCCCATCTAGTGCTGGGATTACTCAGGAGTACTGTCGTCTCAATTCATTAGAAGTCTCTGCTATGTCGTTAGGTCTCTAAGGAGCAGTAATGGTGTTTGTGACAAGTACTGCCAGATGTTTTTACCTGGTGGCAGTCCCGCAAGTCTTTGCTGGGTCATTTCTAAAAGATGAATGTATTCTGTCAAGGACTGCTCGGGATCTTGAGAAGCAGTCAGGGATCTTTCGAGCCTTGAACTTGTTGACGAAGTTGATCTGTAAACAAAGAACCATATCAGGAAGGAAGGCAGACATTAACAGGTGATGCTGTCATCAAGGGTGCACAGAAGAGGAGCTGGGGTCAGCTGACCAATATGAACAGGTCTCCACCAGGGCTCTTCTCTTCATGCCTGTTCTTTACCTCAAAGAAAAAGTGTTTTTTCTTTATCTAGAATCCAGAGGCTCAGGAATGCTAGATAAGCACTGTATCAACTGAACGATACACTACCCCCATATAGTATACTCCATGGGTGTGGTGGCACACTCCTTTAACTTCAGGATTTGGGAGACAGAGGTAAGAACGAGATCGGACCTCTGTGAGTTCAAGGCTAGCATGGTCTACACAGCAAGTTCCAGGTCAGCTAGGGCTACATAATGAGACTGTCTCAAAACAAAATAAATGCCCCAAATCAACGTCTATACCACACTCTGCGAGCAGTCAGAGTGGCTGGCCACAGTTGCAACAATCATGTACTGTTTCGTTCACCAACTTTTGAGGTTATACTTGTTACCCCAACTGGATGCCTCAGTACCCTTCCCCTGTGACTGAGATGGCCCACCTATCGGCTACGTTTCCCAGGGCAAAACCCACCCTTGTCTAATTCCCATCGTGACCACCCTTCCTGGCAGGCTCCGAGTCCCCAGGGAACACCATGTTCCTTTTTCTTTCAATGAGCTAAGCTCCCAAACCTCTTCAGGGCGGGGCACGCCTCACTTACTGAGCCCAGGTGAGCTTGTTGGTTTTTCTCTCTGTAGCCCTGGCTATCCCAAAGCCCACTCCATAGTGCAGACTGGCCTCAAACTCAGAGGCCAGTCTGAATGCTGGGCTTAAACGAATAACCACTACCACTTGGCAACACAGACGTATTAGCCCTTCCTGAACAACATCAAGATCCTAGGCTCTTACGGTCTCTCCTGTGTCCCCTACCTCGATCTGAGTCAGTCAAAGACACAATTTTCAAACTGCATGTCTCTGGGTAGCCATACAGGCTTCGGAAGCTTGCAGGCGTGATTTCTAGGTGAAATGGCTGGGGCAGCCGAACTGACCTTCCCTTCCCCAGCGAGGTGGCTGAACACTTGGGGCTGTGCCGAGAGTCCTTGGTGTGCCCTGAGGAAACGTCTCGAGTTGGCAGAGATGCTCTAGTTCCTGACGGAGAATTTTGTCTCTGGGAGGTTCGATGTCCTTCCCAAGAATGAGCAAACACCAAATCATTAGGAAAAGAAATTCACACTTTAGTAGAAGGGTCCCTCTGCAAAAATTTAAGCTTATACAAACAATTTTAAGATCCTGTAAGGTGATTTCAAAACATACCAAGTTGTGATAGTTTGAAGTTTTGATGACCTACATTCTGCTCGAATGACTCTGGCCCCGATTGCCAGCAGGACACGGGCAGCCCATGACTAGGAACCTTTAGGAGATCTTTAGGGACCAATGCCTGTTGGCCTGAACTATCAGGATATTGGGCAGCCAGTGGTGGCTCAGTAGCCTAGGCCTTCCATGTCCTCTAAGTAGGAAGGACATTTATATCTGCCACCCCTAGACACTAGGCAAAGACCCAGCAAAGAATCGTGCTTGTGTCACTGGCCCCTCTGGAGTCCCTGAAGCCACTGTTAACGCTTCACGTGAAGAGGAAGAGAGCTCCACGGACAAGGTGCCACTGAGCTAAACATGAGCATGAATGCTCACACAGGAGTGCAGCAGCATAAAGGAGAGCGCTAGTCGGCTCTGGAGAGCGACAAGGACCAGTGGTCAATGCTCCAGAATCAGTGCTCAGCTCCCTGACAGGCATTGGTCCACCAGCGCTGTTCCCAATGCTGTAGGGTGGCTACCGACTGGGATTCCCAGTTTTCTTTCTGTGCGTTACTACATTCCCATGCCACAGCGCTCAAGAAAATGCCGCAAGCAGCAGGAAGGACAATGACTGGAGACCTACCGTGGCGGGTGCTTCTGCTGTGGTGTATCAGCGCTCCCTTCCGATCCACTTCCTGCCATTTCTTAACCAGAAATCGTAACCTGTACAGAAAGGGGACAAAACACATTTAACCCAAAGCAAACAGGAAGCAAGGAGGCAGCAACAATCCTGCTGTGACCAGACACCAGAAGGTGCCCTTCGGGTCACAGCTGTGTGGGGCCACTGGCAAGCTGCCTACTAGCTCTGGACACGGAGCTGGAGCTGGTGGTACCTTCATGCTGCCTAGGAACCTTCCGCCTTCTAAAGAAGCCCCCTTTGGCCATGCCCTTGTAAATCAGCTCGATCTGCCCCTGTCCACCACGGCTCACCCACAGCCCATCACACTCCAAAATTCCAGCCTGACCGTTATCACCGGAAATTGGGAAAAACTCATTCCTTCTTTCTGATTGCTTCTGACTAACCCAGAGGGACCCCATCAGCAGGACTATACTAACCGTGTCGGGAAGATGGCAGACAGGGTGACAATACACGGGTGCTTGACACTCCTTTTAGCATGGTTTCCTGACAAGTGGCATGACTCTTTGTGATGTGACCAACCAAAGATTATTCCAAAAAGGACTACCAGGCTCTGGAGACTTTTTCAGGCATTCTGGTACTGGGTCCCCTGTATAATATAGTTCAGGCTACCCTACAACTTTTGACCCTTCCTTCTTAGCCTTCTGAGTGCTGGATCATGAGGCTGTGCCACCATACCACAGACATGAATCTGTTTATTTGTATGCATATTTTGCCTGCACATATGTATGCACAGCACATGAATGCCTGACACCAGGAAGGTCAGAATGAGTGACATCCCCTGGAACTAGTGATAAATGGCTGTGAATGACCATGTGGGTTTGGTAGCCATCCCTCCAGCCACTGATACTGAAGGACAAAGCACTGTAGTTTTAAGGACTAAAGCCACCACTGATGCAAGCATGTGCTGTCCACTGTTAACTGGCTTGGGGGCGGGACATTTACCTCAGAACTGCGATGACCACCCGAACAGCAGTGCGGAACCTGGTGAAGGGGCGTGATGCGGTGACTTTCTTATCGGCTTTGGAAGGGAAGACCCCCAAATGGGCGATCATGGAGAGGGTCTCCTGCTCAGAGTCCTGGAACCCACCAATCAGCAGCAAGAGGTACTTCTTCTGATAGATCAGAGCTTTCCTAAAGCTCTCTGCCCTCAGATAGTGCAGGTACAGCTTCTCCATCTAAGAGGAAGACAGAGAGAAACAGAGGAAGCACATATAATGCTGTTCAACGTCATTCATTACAAAATAAGGAAACTGAACTGAGTTGCTCCTCACAAATTATCAGTCATCCGTGCACACTGACGCGCCACAGTGGCACATGACAGAAAAACCTCTCCACAGCACTCGCAAGCGAGCCCACGAAGACTCGGGATTTGGGCTCTGAGGGGAAAAACTGAAACCACGGAGCCTGGGTCCGAACCCTGAGAAGCACTTTTCCCTCAGAGGCAAGGGTAAGAAAGACTGTCTTCGCCTATAGAAACGGCCTCCTGATGATTTGTCCACTACCAGAGCAAACACGGCAACTGCACACAACCAAACCAAGTCTTGAGGGCCAGTTTATGCCGGCTTCCTTTCTCATTCACAGTGAAATGACCACTGGGGCAGTGGGTCTTCTGTAAAGAAGTGTGTCTGAACTACGTGTCGACAGACACACCAAGCAAACAAGAACCTTGTGGTAGTTGAGGAGGCCTTGCTCCTGCAGTGAACTAGCCCTGGCCTGGGACGTGGCTGGCACTCTGGCGCCCTTCCTGCATGTCTTACTTTGATATTGCAGGTATTTGTGTCCCCGCCTGTAGTCTGCGGGTGCCACTCTGGGTCTGAGTGCGGTAGGGAGCTCTGCAGGTCCATCCCATCTTGCTTCAATGGAGTCTTGCTTTGCCTCTGTTAGAAATAAAAACACAGCGGCGACTCGATGGAGCCTTTGCTCTTCCATGGGGGAGGGTTACAGGTGTATACATCTGCAGGTGCAGGTCGGAGGGAAGCCTTAGGCCAGGCGTGCTATTCCTCAGGATTGGGGCTCTAACGGGGGCCTTGGATTTACCTTTAGGCTAGGCTAGTTGACTAGTTAGCCCCAGAGGTCCACTAGTCTCCAGCACAGGGATAATAGGTACATATATATGCCACTACAGTTTGACTGTCCTCGTCTGTTGGATGATTTCGAGACCACCAAACTCAACAGGTTAAGGTTCTGGGGTAGTGATACAGGTCAGGGCTCTCCACGAAACTCCCTTGTCTGGGGAACCTAATACACAATAGTCTAACTTCTAATGTAGAAAACGGTAATGGATTAAACTGTAAGGAGAGCTGAGCGATGCCTTGGCAGTTAAGAACACTGCTAGGCTGCGAAGGATATCCAGCGTCCATTTGGGGCTCACACCCATCCATAACTCCAGTTGCAGGAGATCTAATGACCTCTTCTGGCCTCCATGGTCACCAAGCACACATGTGGTTCGCAGACGTATATGCAGGCAAAACACCCAAACACATCAACATAATAAATACACTAAATAAACGTGGTATCCGCTTCCATCTACTTCAAGACAGAGATGCTGGACCATCCCCATAGACAGTTAACTGCAAACAATTACACCTACTTCTTAGTAGCCCAGACAATGAAGAGAGTGGTTTAATTAGCAGCCCCTGAGACATCTCCAGGGCCGGAGGAAAGAACGCTTAGTGACAAACGGCTAGCAGAGAGCCAAGGTCAACCATGACCAAGAGCCAGAGATGGCCAAGGGGAGAGGGTACAGTGTCTAACTGCCTCTCACTGGTTAGGCAGCACGTGAACAGAACAGGATCACCTCCTTCCTCAGGCACAGAGCACGTGGGCCTCCCACTGGCTTGGTCCATGGCAGTCCAGATTCTCCAGTTTCAGCTGTCGCTCGGTATAAGACTTTTCTAGACTAAAAGTTGAAAGGCCTTGTCCACTCTAGGGAAGCCCTCCCACTCTCAGGAGTTCCTTTCAGTTTCCTGTTTCAGCTTGCTGTCACTGGGTACATGACTCGGCTGCTAAAGGGCCTGCCATACAAACACAAGGACCCGAGTTTGGATTCTCGGCAGCGAGTGGGGATCTGTAATTTCCACTGAGGAGGTAGAGACAGGAGAGTTTCTGGGGCCTGTGGGCTTTCAAAAGATAAGGTGGAGAACAAGTGAGGAAGACACCCAATGTGGACTTCCGCCCTGGACCTGAACTTGGCATGCAGGCACACAGACTGAACACTGGGTATGATGGCACACGGCTGTACTGCCAGCATTTGGAATGTGGAGATAGGAGCATCAGAAGTGCAAGGCCAGCTAACAGCTATATGGGGAGTTGGAAGCCAGCCTGAGCTACCTAGGATTCTGCCCCAACCCATAACTCCCCAACAAAATACAAGCAAACCAAACAAAACAAAGCTGGGTGACTGAGTTGGGAGGAGTAACTAGCTAGGAGCTTGAGACCAGCCTGGGCAGCATAGCAAGACCCCGGAACTACTAGTCAGGCGATACACAAGCAGGGATGGAGCCCCAGGGCCGACCAGGAGAAGTGGTGTCCAGGCCCAGATCTAGGAAGAAGCCCGGTTGTTCCCTGACCAGCAGAATGGACAAATCTGACAGACCCTACGGTAAAGAGAAAGCGGGCAGGCGCTGTGCCAGGAAGAGGCAGAGATGCGTACATTAAGAATGCAGCCCTTCTGCGTGTGATGCTTCAGGGTCTTCTCGAGCCGGGAGACGGTCTTGCACAGCTCAGCTTTCTCTCGGGTGGCCATGCCCACGGCTTTTGTGAGGGCATCGTTGTCGCTCAGCAGTTCATTCATGAGCTGGACCTGTAGTTCTGCAGCCATTTTTTTCTTGAAGAGGAGTAAACAGAGTCAGAAGAATTATTATTACTGATTGCTTCGGGGACTAAGTTTCAGAAGTTTTGGTATCTCATACCAGGCTTGTGGGGCTGGGCAAAACAAATGCGACAGGAAACAATAGGCCAGTAAATCACCATTTTTTCCCATCTTTTATAAAATAGTCCAGCTTTGTGTGCAGGTCTGTTGCAAGTGTAATCCTGATTTGAGTGTTTCGAGAGTCCCGTAATGAGGTGGTAAATTAAACAGGGAAGGTTGCTGTTCATCCTATGTGGACCCATGTAATGGACCTGTGCACTTACAATTGGAACCTCTGTGGAGGAATTTTAGAACTTGGACACAGAGGAGCGGGGTGGGACACCCCACATCTCCCTGTGGCACTCGCTGAAGAGGATCACAGTGGGTGGCATGGCTTCTCTATTATCTGACAGCATGCTATAATCGGATCTACCACAGGACATTGGTGACATGTGGTGACAGCAACAATGTCAGTATCTAGGACATATAGGAAACTCAAAGGCTGCTACCCGCAGGGAGCCTAGAGCTGCGACTTCATTCCGGCTCTCGGCAGAAGCAGACCAGAAGCAGGCTGCTGTGGGCAGGTGCCCCACCTCCCAGAACCCACTGCCCTCTGCTCAGTCTCTAGCTCTTGGGATGAGTCCAGGCCAGGAACAGCGAGCATCATGTGTAAATGGCTACACAGTCTGTGCAGTGGTGCAGCCGAGACCCCAAGGTTTCGGAATCAG